>NC_090447.1:1381150175-1381454330 GCF_031143425.1 Pleurodeles waltl | reverse complement strand
TCTCACCCCTACCCAGTAACACACACAGCGCCATCTGCTCTCACCCCTACCCCAGTAACACACACTGCGCCATCTGCACACAGCGCCATCTGCTCCCACCCCTACCCCAGTAACACACACAGCGCCATCTGCTCTCACCCCTACCCCAGTAACACACACACTGCGCCATCTGCACACAGTGCCATCTGCTCCCACCCCTACCCCAGTAACACACACAGCGCCATCTGCTCTCACCCCTACCCCAGTAACACACACTGCGCCATCTGCACACAGCGCCATCTGCACACAGCGCCATCTGCTCCCACCCCTACCCCAGTAACACACACAGCGCCATCTGCACACAGCGCCATCTGCTCTCACCCCTACCCCAGTAACACACACAGCGCCATCTGCTCTCACCCCTACCCCAGTAACACACACTGCACCATCTGCACACAGCGCCATCTGCTCTCACCCCTACCCCAGTAACACACACTGCGCCATCTGCACACAGCGCCATCTGCTCTCACCCCTACCCCAGTAACACACACTGCGCCATCTGCACACAGCGCCATCTGCTCCCACCCCTACCCCAGTAACACACACAGCGCCATCTGCTCTCACCCCTACCCCAGTAACACACACAGCGCCATCTGCTCTCACCCCTACCCCAGTAACACACACAGCGCCATCTGCTCTCACCCCTACCCCAGTAACACACACTGCGCCATCTGCACACACCGCCATCTGCTCTCACCCCTACCCCAGTAACACACACAGCGCCATCTGCTCTCACCCCTACCCCAGTAACACACACAGCGCGCACACACACAGCGCCATCTGCTCTCACCCCTACCCCAGTAACACACACAGCGCGCACACACACAGCGCCATCTGCTCTCACCCCTACCCCAGTAACACACACTACATTAAAAACAAATAAATAAATAACCAAAGAGCCTTACCTGACTCAAAGCACTGTAAAGATGCCACAAATGTGGAACAGCAGGCAGGCAGGCGGGCAGCAGACGTGGAGCCGGTGACAGGAAGCAGACGACCAAAGCCCCATAAAAGTTAGCTGCAAGCGCTGACTTTTATGGGGCTTTGGCTTCCAGGATCGTCAGGGCAACGCCATAAACAATGGCCGCCGTATGTAAACATAGAGGAGGGCCGCGGGAGCATGCTCCCGCGGCCCTCTTCTATGTTTACATACTGCTGCCATTATGATGTGGCGTTTGGTGTGCGTCTCGCGGGCCGCCAAGCTAGGTCCGTGGGGCCGTTGGCGGCCCGCGGGCCGTACTTTGAGTACCGTTGCTCTAGACCCTAGGCTCATCCCTTTGCATATAGCAGACGACCTGGGGGGCACGTGTTACCAGAAGATGCTTCTCTGGTTGGGCCTCATTATCTCAAAGACAAATATTGCAAGGGCCTGGAATGCAACAGAAGCTCCTCAAGTAGACATTTGAATCCAAGGCATGGATCACTGTATGAGAATGGAGCATCCGATCTACTTGTCACAGGGCTGCCCCCCGAAATTTTAAAATTTGGAAGAAGCACCCCCTTCCTGAAAATGCTTGCAGCACTAGCATTCTTTGCATTAGGCACCACACACAGGACAGTAGGATTGGTGTATGACATTTCTCAGTCAACTTTCAGCAAGATATTCTGCTAAGTGACTGGCCCCTTGCAGAGATTGAATAAACAGCATATACAGCTCTCCTTGGACACTCACACAGCTAATGCCAGCACAGGAAACATCTAAGCTACAAGGCCATAGCCAGAAACTTAAAATACCCCCCACTTTGAACTAATGCTCTGATGGCAACCACCAAGCAGGCCCCTGACCTTCCTAGAGGAGCTCCCTCGTTTCTTCCATCCAACCATCAATACATTCATATCCCCTTTTCACCCATCCATTCACCTGCTGATACCCACCATCTCACCTTTGCATTCTGTCATTCATTCATTTGTTTATTCATCATTCTATCTATATCGATTGACCCACTCTGCCATCCAGCCATCCACTCTAATCCATCCATTCAATCTGCAATCCATCCATCCCCTCTGCCATCTATCCACTCTGCCATTCATTCCCTCATCCTTCCACTCTGACATCCTCACATCCATCCCTTCATCCACTCTTCCATCCATCCACTCTACCATCTAGTTACTCTGTTATCCATTGTCACCCTTTCACCTATTCATCCATCCATCCACACATCAATCCATTCCTTTTCCCTACCATTTTTTCATCCTTTATGTCTACCTAGACACCTCTAGACTCTCCCATCCTATCACCTGTTCAACCATCCGTTCATCCATCCATCCAACCCATTATTCTGACATCCATCCATGTTTTACCCATACTTTCACCCACTCATCAATCTACCACCTACTCACCCATCCACTCACCAACTCATTCATCCACCTACTCATTCATACATCCATCCTGATTGCTCTTATATTGATGTTGTATTCCTTTTTTGAGTTAATTACGAGCTTTTGTCTGCAGAGTTGTAGACAAAAGAGGCCCATAAAGAACCCCACCTCTGCTGTAGCTGCTAAAGCAAGGGGTTCACAATGCCACTGCCTGACATCTTTGGCTAATTGAATGCACTCATGTACACCTGGATACAGGAGACAGGATAAAGTGTGCTGAAAATGAAGCACAGTATGTGCAAATGCTGTGTGATGTGGATCTGTGTATACTGAACTGCTGTATTAGGTGCTCTCGACGCAACTATGTTATGATCCAGACAATAAGCTACATTGGTCATGCTATAGTGACTTATTACTGTTAAGCTACTTGGCAGATAAATCAAGATTACTGTGTATTGTGAATCTTGTAGTCCAACCTCAATAAATGTCAGCAGTACCTTTAGAGAGTTGTCATTAATGAATCAATGTGAATGTGTGAAACTAAATTATATCTATCGTTTTTCACAATCATGATGATTCTCAAGCAAAGCCATCTTTTCAACAACCACATGTACTTCCATTACAACTGTCATGTCTCTTACCTTGGATTCCTCTGACCTCAAGACCTTCTTTTACTTCTTCCACTCCAGACATGTTGAGGATAGTCATATGTTTTTCTTCCCACAACTTGAGGCAGAGCTGAGGTGGAAAACTACCAGCAGTGCAATGATTTAGTGCTTGTGCTTAGCAGCTCACCTAAGTAACTAGAATTTCAAGGTTACGAACATGCTTTTTCATGGTTGCAACAGCATATGGATGAGTTGGTTTGGTGTCGATTTTGTCCATTATCACCTTCCACAGGCAGATTTTTGCTTATTTTAGTGGAATCTTCAGCATGAGATGGCACATTAGACAGTTATGGTATCTACCACATCCTTGGCCTCCAGCTCAAGATCTATAAACTTGTACTTCCTTTTTCTGCCTGGGTTCATGATGGATGAGTGTGGCAGATTTCTGCTTGTGATGATTGAGTGACATCAGAGGATGGCAATGGATTCTGTCTGTCTTATTTCAAGGTGCTTTGTCCACACAAAATTAACTCCCACAGAAGGAGGAGTTGTTGCTTTCAGGGTGTCATCAAGTCCTTTTTTGTGCTGATCTAGCTGTTTTCGGTCTCTAGGAATTCCTTTCTTCTCTCCAGGAACTTCCAGTGCCTGAAAAGCAGCACATCCTGATGATTTGGGCATGTGCTATTTTTCAGGTGCTGTGTCTACTACATGCTCTACATAACACTATATAACACACATTCGGTATTTAACACATATGCTAAATAACCCTACCTACACGTTTTGTGGTATTTGTTAACCCAACTCATAATCGAGGCCTAAGTCTCACTTTCCAATATCCTGGTTTCTCATTCTACTCTCCTCACATTTAATTAAGTTTTATATATATTCTCTAACATCTGGACAGCAATTGATAGCCTGAATTCTGCTTTGATTCCTTTCTTTTATTTTTCTGCCTCTCATCCTCACTCTATCTGTAGTAATTCTTCGTTGGTTCAATGCTTTATGAAGTAACCTTGATGTGTGCAGATGATCTATATACTTTATTTCTGTGTATGCTTGCTTCTCTGGTTAGATTCTGCAGCTACAGCTTACCTCAGATTTATTACTGAAATGTTCTCATTTGTTTGTATTTCAGAGCAGAGGCGGAGTCTCAGTCTAGAGCATCATCTGCCAGAATTATGAGACTGGTAAGATTGTTCTGCTTAAAACGAAAATCTCTGAGTCAATGTCCAGTGTCCGGATGAATCTGGAGCATGTGACCATTCGAGAGCTTTACACTCTCTATAGCTCTATTTTATAATCCTGCTGTGGAGTTCATCGCAACATTATGTGAGAGCTTCCTGGTGGACAGTGATTCCTTTATGCTTAATTTAGAAAATGGATAGTCTGCGTTCATCCCCCACCATTGTAATTGTGTACAATTGTGTAATTGTGTTTTTTTAAAATTTTAGAGCAATAAGAAAATACATCACCACCATAGTGCCTCAAAAAAACCCGCTAATTATATTAAGCCCAGATTTATAAAATGTTTCAAGTTTGTGTTTCTTTTTTAAAGCAGAGCTGATACAAAATCTGTTGGATTGTAACAAAAAGTAACGCAATGCAACACAATGCACTCCCTTCTGTTATTTTTCATTAGGGAAGCGTTCTGTGGTGGTGCATTGCTGTCGCAGTGCATCCCCCCATGGATCTTGATGCAAACCCCTACAAGTTTTTGTAGATACGTTTTTATCTATAAAATCTACAAAATTGTGCAAACATCCTGTGCCTTTCTGAGGCTGACTTGTGTTTTCTTCTTTGCCTATGTTCTGCATTCCACATAGAGGAAATAGCCTTAAATAGAAGTTTTTGTGCAGGAAATAACTCCTTCCTGCACAAAAACTATCCCAACCACAACACAGATTCCTTGGCTCAAGGTTTTGGCATTTGTGCGAGGAAGCACAGAGTGCACCAGCACATTGACAAAATCGAACTATGCCATTTCTTTCTAGATATGGCATAATTTTGTTCTCTCCAGTTGGCACAGCACAGCATTGGCTGCATTGCGTTATCATTTTATTAATCCAGGCCTCAGTCGCCTGTCATGGTAGATAAGTTGAGATCTAAGAAATAAATGAAAAATATTAACTACCAAATAACAGACACGTATTAGCCTGCGTGTGCTTATTAGTAAGAGTGGAATCTATTTCACAGGATATGTTTGTAAAGCATTTTTGCATCAGAATTGTAAACGCACACACACATATATGTCGTTCTGCTCCGGAAGTGATGTGTGGAGTTAAATATAAGTGACACTCACACCTGCTTAAGTTAGTTCCTTTCTTTCTGCACCTCCAGACGTAAATCAGAGCTGTCACAAAACTATTACTTCGAAAATTATGCAAAGAAATCCAGTGTAGAAGATCACCTCCAGAGTGTACATGGTTTAAGCCTTGCATGGATTGTCACAAACAAATGTCTGTGACAGAACCCGATCAAGCTTGCCTATGGTTGTAATAAGACTCCAGGGCCTGCAGCTGTTGTGCCTTGATGAATATTAACACCATCTGGGGCCATGAGACGAAAATCTACATTGCCAAGCACCAGAAAACTCAACGCTGTGACCAGTTGAAATTGAAGGGAAGGGCAGACCATCATCGCGTTAAAGTCTTTGATTAAGCTGAAGAAAAACATTAGAAGACCAAGGAGGACTTGGCCCCTTCCCGCAACTCTGTACCTCCCGAGAACGCATCAGCGCGTCATTATGACTTCTTCCGGTCTTGTTCCTAAACTCCATCTCCTTTGGAGCCAATTCTGTCTTTGGTTCTGAGGCAACCCAAATTTGTGGCTCCATTGGCGACACTCCAGCAAATCCAAGAGTTCTGTGAAGCCATGCTGCCTATTTTCAGCATCCTACTCACTCCCTCTGATGCACCTACAAGCTCCAAGGAACAGCGAAGGCCTCTACCCGGAACTCCACTCGTGGGTCTGTCCTCGGGACCAGCCAGAACCCCTTACTGCTTCTGCAATGGTCTTAATGTTGACTCTGATCCTGGCACCATGATCCACTCCAGACCAAGGAGCATATATACTGCTGCCAGTGCTGTGGACGCTGGATGACGAAGCACAAGCTTTTGTTCTTTGCAACTCTGAGTTAGTGCTGCTTCAATCCTGACCAAGTCCAGGCTTAATCCACTTGGGCTACAGCCTTTTAGCAAATCTTCAGACTCCAATACTTCGCTCTTGCCTCAAGAAAGGGCCCAAACTCTCCACTATCTCTTTGTAACGGACTCTGAGAATGATTCCAATTATGCTGGGAATGATTTTGGATACCCCAACACCAATGACAATTGGTGTGGGGAATTTCAGGATACGAGTGGCCTGGATACATTGCAAAACACTGGGCGAGTCACACCACCAGGTCCAGCCACAGACAAATGCTACACATTTACTATTGTAAAGCAGAGGGCAGCCTAGGATCTTGACCTTCGATTGCCCAGTATGGGGGTGAAGACTTATGGCCTCACTGAGGTGTGTCAACCGGGGCAAACAAATACTGAGCCCCTGTTGTAAGTTAATTATGCCCTCAAAGACACCCTTCTTGTGGCCTGGGAAAAAACATGTTCCAGACCGCTGGTTAACAGGCATAAAGCACAATGCCACCGCCCAGCCTGGGATGATGCCGTCATCTTGACTGCACATACCACACTGTAGAGTCTTGTCATGCAGGCCTCAATGAGTAAGGTCAACCACAATGCCTTCCTTATTACACCACCAGCAGGGATTTAAACCATACCAAAGCCTTTTGGAAGAGCATATATTTTCACCAGTGATTGTGACATTATATTTGTCAATGCTAGGTGCCTCATAGGTCATTATACCCATGTTCTTTGAAACTCCGTCACAGAAATCTTGCCTGGTGTGCCAGGCTACCTGTGCCCCTCCATTATGCATGCCATTCAGGATGGTGGCTGTACAGCAAAGATTACTGTCTGCTGTTTCTTAGACACTACTAGTTGCCTAGGCAGAAAAATAGGCACCAATGCGCCATCTGGAACAGAACAACGACTCCAACACCACCGCCCTGCTCGACAACCTCGCCAACCTCGGCCTCAAGCAACTGGTGAACACTGCCACCCACATCGCCGGACACACACTCGACCCTATCTTCTCCGCCAGCAAACACATCTTCTTCAGCCACACCTCCGCTCTACACTGGACCGACCACAGCTGTGTCCACTTCACATTCCGACGCGAGACCCGCCACCTCCGCACTCAACCCATCCCTCGTCGACAGTGGAACAAGATCCCCGAAGAGCAACTCTTCTCCGCACTCGCCGCCAACCAACCCACCCTCACCACCGACCCCAACGACGCAGCCTTCAGCCTCACAAACTGGATCTCCAACTGCGCAGACAACCTTGCTCCCCTCAAATGCACGCATCGACAGACCAACACCATAAAACCTCTCTGGTTCTCTGACACCCTCAAAGAATCAAAGAAAACTTGTCGCACCCTCGAGAGGACCACATCGCTGACAACATGACCGCCCTCAAGAACGCTACCCGCGAACACCACCACCTGATCCGCGCTGCCAAAAGGAACTTTTTCACCGACAGACTGGACAAAAACAGCCACAACAGCAGAGAACTTTTCAGCATCGTCAAGGAGTTCTCCAACCCCAACGCCATCACGCCCTCACAGGATTTGTGCGAATCCCTCGCCACCTTCTTCCATCGCAAGATCAGCGACCTCCACGACAGCTTCGGACACCAGACCCAACCAAACATCACCGAACCCGCACCCCCGGCCTTCACCCTCAACAACTGGACCCACATCAACACTGAAGAAACCAAATCCATCATGAACTCTATCCACTCCGGCGCCCCTTCGGACCCCTGCCCTCACTTCATCTTTAATAAAGCCGACAACATCTGCGCCCCGCACCTCCAGGCCGTCATCAACTCTTCTTTTTCTTCTCCTACCTTCCCCGAATGCTGGAAACACGCCGAAGTCAACGCCCTCCTAAAGAAACCTACGGCTGACCCGAGCGACCTGAAAAACTTCTGCCCCTTCTCTCTCCTGCCTTTCCCAGCCAAGGTAATAGAGAAGACCATCAACAAACAGATGACCACCTTCCTGGAAAACAACAACCTGCTCGACCCTTCACAAACCGGATTCCGAACCAACCACAGCACGGAAACCGCCCTCATCTCAGTCACAGACGACATCAGAACCCTGATGGACAACAGTGAAACAGTCGCCCTCATCCTCCTCGACCTCTCAGCTGCCTTCGACACCGCCTGTCACCGCATCCTAATCACCCGCCTCCGCTCCACCGGGATCCAAGGCCAGGCCCTGGACTCGATCGCCTCCTTCCTCTCAAACCGTTCCCAAAGAGTTTACCTCCCACCGTTTCGCTCAGACCCCACCGAGATCATCTGCGGCGTACCTCAAGGCTCATCGCTCAGCCCGACACTCTTCAATGTCTACATGAGCCCCCTCGCCAACATCGTACGCAAGCACGACATCATCATCACCTCCTACGCCGACGACACCCAACTTATACTCTCCCTCACCAAGGACCCCGCCAGCGCCAAGACCAACCTACAAGAGGGGATGAAGGACGTCGCAGATTGGATGAGGCTCAGCCGCCTAAAGCTGAACTCTGACAAAACGGAAGTCCTCATCCTCGGCAACACCCAGTCCGCCTGGGACGACTCCTGATGGCCCACGGCCCTCGGCACCGCACCGACCCCCACAGACCACGCCCGCAACCTCGGCTTCATCTTGGACCCCCTTCTCACCATGACCAAGCAAGTCAACGCCGTGTCCTCCGCCTGCTTCCTCACCCTCCGCATGCTCCGCAAGATCTTCCGCTGGATCCCCGCCGACACAAGAAAAACCGTGACCCACGCCCTCGTCACGAACCACCTGGACTACGGCAACACCCTCTACGCTGGGACCACCGCCAAACTCCAAAATCGCCTGCAACGCATTCAAAACGCCTCGGCCCGCCTCATCCTCGACGTACCCCGCAACAGCCACATCTCCGCACACCTGAGACACCTGCATTGGCTCCCAGTCAGCAAAAGGATCACCTTTCGACTTCTCACCCACGCACACAAAGCCCTCCACAACAAGGGACCGGAATACCTCAACCGACGCCTCAGCTTCTACGTCCCCACCCGCCTCCTCCGTTCCTCTGGCCTCGCGCTCGCTGCCGTCCCTCGCATCCGCCGCTCCACAGCAGGTGGGAGGTTTTTCTCCTTCCTGGCAGCCAGGACCTGGAACTCCCTCCCCACCAGCCTCAGGACCACCCAGGACCACTCCGCATTCCGGAGACTCCTAAAAACCTGGCTTTTCGAGCAGCAGTAACCCCCCCCTTTACCCTAGCGCCATGAGACCCGCACGGGTGAGTAGCGCGCTTTATAAATGTTAATGATTTGATTTGATTTGATTTGAATGTGGCTCTTAGGGTGCATGCCTGGATGAGGTCCATGGGTTCCTTTCCAGACCTTTCAGCATCAATTTTGGAATATTTCCTACTCCAGAGTGCCGGTTCTATATGTTTTGCCCAAGACACAGAAAAATCTTTTCAGACCACTGGAACCCCCCTCATTTTGGGGTGTGGTTCTCTTTTGGGACCACTTTGGCAAATTGTGGATATTTTCCTCAACCCCTTCGTACCCCTTACATGGTCTTTTGTCAGGGACAGTATGGATTTTATAAAACAAATTATGGGAAAGGAATTTAAAAACACTACCCAGATTTTGGTGACTATGGATATCCAATCCTTATATTACAACATCCCCCAGCATGGGGCCCGGAGAGTTGTTGAGAATGTCTTCGGATACAAGAGAAATACCCCATTGGGTTCCTACTTCGTTTCCCAACTCACGAAAATTAGTCTCAATAAAAACATTTTCCAGTTCTTAGATACTTTTTACTATCAAAAGAAGGGTGTTGCAATGGGAGCAGGAATAGCTCCGGTGTTGGTGAACCTGTACATGGATGACTATGAGAAAACACATTTGTTCAGCAACCACAATCCATTTGGGCCTAACAGTGGTTTCTGGGGCTGATACATAGATGATGTTTTTCTGATTTGGGATGGCAGTATCAATGAATGTCATGAGTTTGTTGGGTGGCTAAATTATTGCTTCCCAACATTCAATTTAGTGTAGCAGCTCCCACATCACATTCCTAAATCTCATGAATAAGACGAAGGGGGAGCGTTTTGTATACTTCTCTGTATAGAAAACCCGCAAGATAATTGATGATGGGTAACTCTAATGTGTCACTAACTGGAAGCTCAGAAAATAAATATACATTTCAGTAGGACTGTAGTAACTTTTAAACTTCATTCAATGGCATTGATTGTGAAATGTTATATATTTATTATAGTATCTCAGCTTTTATTGTATTGTGAAACAAAGAAAAACTCATAAGAGAAATCATAGGTAGCTCACTAAGCAATGTTAAGTCCCATTGCTTTGTGGTACCAGATTTGTGGCACCTGGTCTTATGAGCAAAAACATGTTCAAAGGATGCATTATAAATGTGGCTATATCTGTAATATTGTGCAGTTTCCTGATTCTTTATATCTGGCCTTTAGGTATTGTGCCTGCTCACATACCCTTACACTCACGTGTAGTAGTAAATTCATGCTGTGTGTGTTGTACTAACCCCCTCAAACCTCTTTAATGCCCATGTCCTGGATGTTAAGTGTAACAAGAGTCTCCTTTATTTTTCAGGAGCGAAAAATCCTTGACCAGCAAGGACACAGTAAGTTTAACCTTTTTTGTGGCAGAAACAAGTCAATGGTTGATAATTGGAGGCTGGAGGATTTAGCATTTACAATTACATTTTTATTAAAGAACAAATAACTGATATGAAAATCACCTACCTCACAAATACATGACACAGAGTAGCATCAAAAGACAGTGAGATACCGAATGAGCCGAAAAATGTCAACAGTTAAACACTGTAAACCAGATTTGAGGGGTGCCAAATGGTAAAGAGTTCCCATATAAGGCGTGGCATACACTAGAACAAGAGAAAGGTATGAAGCCTTACTGTAAAGACAAGCTTGGGCATCTAGACCCAAGAGTTCTTTGCAGTTTAAAAAAACCTGTCAGGTGCAAAGAACATTTAAGCCAGATATCAGATGTATTTTAACACAAATTACCCTCTTTCTGTGTAAAAATAGTTGCACTCATCCAATAAAGCGTGCAGTTTGCTAACAATGGACACAAATGATTTTTCCCTCTCATTGGACTTCCTTGTGGTAGTCATAGTAATGTGCAGCCATCCCCACCCTCCAGCAGGCCTATTACATGTTAGTCTGTTTTCCGTGTCCATGAAGGACAAAGCCTCCTCCCTCGCCACCTCCTGTTTTTTCATTACTCTTGGTGTCAGATAGGGAACACACTAGTTTCAGTTTTTTATTTTTTCAGTGTTGATTATGCAGCATACTTATTGTGTGTGCTTACCTTTGTGATGGGTTACGGAGTATCACGGGCTCTATCTGCCGCCGTGCTCCCTGTTCTTGTGCAGAGCTGGGGTGTGGAGAAGGATTTAGCTCGCTGAGAGTGAGCCATTCAAGAACCGTGAAGCAGAGCACGTTTAGGAGGAGAAGGAGGATTTACAAATATCCCAAACTAAGCACCAGCAGATGATCAATCAGGCTGTGAATCCTGCACTTTTGGATTCACAAGTGAAAGGGGTGAAAATGCATCTGGATCACCATTTGGATACCTCCCCAAGAGGGACACGTGCAGGGAAAGAATTTTCAGGACATGTTAAGCCATATACAGGATGTGTTAGGATTTTAACAGAAATCGCAGGACAAAGAGGGTTATTATGCTCAGTGTAATGGTTCTCCTAATGAGTATCTCCTGCTTGATGATGTGATCAAGGACATGGGTCTATGGACTGGAAAGACATAGATAAACAAGATGTGCATAGATTCTTGAATAGCAGTACATTATTAAAAATGGATGAAAACTTTCCTCAAGTACCCAAAATTAATGTAATTCTTTCCTCCATGCCTTCATCTTCTTCACTGTCCTCAGAAGTCCTTCACTGTCCATGTCAGACCCATGGAGAAAAGGTTAATTCAGCTCGGAAATGAGCGCATGCTACTTCTAATTTTGAATTGTAAGCAAGTTCCTATGCTGCATATGCCCCCCAGCCTTCTTAAAGGATTTTGAAAAAATGTACATGACCGCATACAGGACAAAGAGAATCCTACTGATATAAAATGGAGACTCTACGACAATTGCTATTTCATGTAGCATTTGACAATCTATAGGCATCTACGTCTTTGGCTGGTGCAGCAAGGTGCAGAACTTTGTGGTTGAAACAATGGACGTTGAAGTCCAGTCAGAAGGCAATCGTTCAAAAACTGGAATTTTCAGGCCCCAGACTACCCGGAGAAGAACTGAAGGAGATGATTAAAATCAGTCAAGAAGAGAATATTTTGCAACCATTCAAGTTGTTTCATGGAAAAAAGAAAAACAGAAATTACAGGGACAACAAGAGAGTAAGTGCCCCTTTCAAGCACCGGCTCGAGGTCAGGGAACCACATTCAGCAACAAAACCTGACGATAGGGAAAGTCGTCCCAGAATGCAAGTCAGAATTGGCTCTCTGGAGGAGGAAACAAGACTTTGATTATTCCATCATCAACAGACAGAACATATTACAGATCAATGGGCTATTTTGATTGTTGAGGAGGGTTACAAGATCCTTTTTTCCAACAAGCCTCCAATGACAATGTTCCAGCATGCACCATTATCAAGAGGCATCATAAAAAGGGACTCCCTGTTCTCAAGGGTGCAAAAGATGATCATGAAGAAGTCTGTGGTTATGATTCCTCCCCATCAAGAAGGGTGAGGGTTTTATTCAATCTTGTTCTTGGTATACAAAGCAGAAGGGTCATTCCGTCCTGTGTTGGACCTGAATTCCCTCTTCAAATGTTTTAATCTAGAGCTGCTCTGGAAGATATCTCTGCAGTACATAACACCTTTCATCAACAAGGATGGCTACTTGGCTACACTAAACCCTTGTATCCACAGAGCCAGCATTTAGTCAGATTTGCAGAAAGACGTTGTCAATTTCAAGCCCTGCCTTTCTGTCTCTCCACATAACTGAGGACTTTCACCACTTGCAGTTCTGCAGCGTAAAGTAATATTTATATCTCAGTATCTGGATAACTGACTAATTTGTATTTCTATTCTTCCTACAGCACAAGAATCAGTGGCTATGATAACAACATTCCCCCAGGACATGGGGTCCAAACTGCTTTGCATAAAGGGGGGAGAGCTGATATGCACCAAATTTACAAAGATATGGAGCTGCTCTGCTATCTCCCTGCCTGGCGCAATTGTGGCTGCCTAGCACCTTTCAGGCGATTTCCTCTTTGTGTGTGTGCCTCAGAATGTAGAAAATATGCAAAAAGAAGTAGCAAGGAGAAATACTGTATTTCTCCTTGTTATGCTATCCTTGGGTAGGCACACAAACTTGGAGCAAACGCAGGTTAATGACTTTAGTAAATCTGGGTTTGTGCAGAATACATGGGTGGACGCATCCAAAGTCCCATGCTCCAAAGATGTAATGCCTCCCCAACCCAGGGAAATGCAAGGAAGCTCAATTAAGCAGGGCAGCGCGCAGTGCTGCTTTGTGTTACCTCGTAGGTAAAACTTGATGCAAAGCTATGCAAATATTGATTTGCATGGCTTTGCACTTAAGCACTTGCACCGCCTTGCATGACAGAAGGGATTCTCAAGTGTTTAGTTAAACTTGGCCTAGATATATATTGTACACACCATGGAGGCCTGTAAACCCAGGGCCTGGAGAGGTTTGTGCAGGTAAGGACTGAACTCTCCAGACAAGAGATGTATATTGCCAACATTCCTGAGAGCTGGAGTGGTAATACACATATACTGAAGGGAGAGGAACAGTGTATCCCTTGTGCACATCAAAGGCCTCTTTCATTCCAGGAAGAGTTACTAGTCAGTGGATTCCAGCCCCATTGCAGGAATATGGTGGGACTGATAAGGTTGGTACTGTGGACCAGGAAATCTTGATAGAGATGAAGGCCTCGTCCTTTGAACTTTTGTGAGGCATATTTTGGTGGAGGCTCACAGCCAGGTACGATCCTCGGTCACTCAGTGAGGTGAGGGGCCATCACCCACCAGCCAAAAACACTTGCACTCTGCCTGGAGCAGGATCCATTTACCTACCTGCCAAGACCAGTGGGCCCTTTGAGGAGGAGAAGAGAGCCTGGAGAGAACAAGGTCCAGGAGGGAGCAGAGTGTGAGATGCTCAGTCCAGTCTAGACCTGTGCTGCAAGACAGCCATCCGCTCTGTGGCTGAAGACAGTAACACTCGCCAGGCCTGTGAAGAAGTTGCAGACTGTTGCCCAGTACACTGATCCCATTGGTGCCATTGCCAGTGTCTGTGACTCCTGTATGCCATGAGGAGGGCTCTGAGACTGTCGCAGCCATCACCTGTTGCCACTGAGACTGTTGGGGCCATTACCTGTTGCAGCTGAAACTGTTGGGCCTTTTACCTAGAAGATCCAACCGGGCTGGGTCCATTGCCTGTGATCTCCAGAAGCCAGGAGGGTGACAGAAAGATTGTTGGGGACTTGAGAAAAAGACCAGAAGCTGACATGCCTAATCGCTGTTACCTCACTAATTATCTGGGGAGAACCACAAAGAGGGACTCTAGGGTGGAAGAGTAATCTCATACTACTTCAATAACAAAAAAGTCTTCTCTTTTCTAACAAGGGGTACACCCCAGGGTCTTTCGACAATATTCCTAAGCTTTTGTAATGCCTTGTTTCTCATACCAATCAACACCTTACACATTCGTTCCTTTTCCTTAGTCTCATTTGCTTTGTCTAATGCTCACTGGTCCGGTGGTTTCTTTATTTCATTCATACACTTATGCAAATATTTGAAATGATTCAAATCCAAAGAACCATTTTCCGGATATTGCAACTTTGGATCATGACATTTTTTTAACCACAAACCTTTATCAATATTATATCAAACCTTTGTTGACATTTCTCAAGCTGGCGTTCCTTCAACTGGGTAGTGGCTATTTCTCGTCTAACTTACCTCTGGCTTCAAATGGGGGACTACTATTCACTTACCTTACTCTGGTAATTTCTCAATGCTGCAATTTTCTGTTCCGTTCTCCCATTTCCAATGCTGGTGAGAACACAGGTAAAATTCACCTAATATTCTTTTGTCTGTAAGTTTAACTTAATAACAAATAGTTCTCAATCACACCTGCTCATTATCTCTGTCCAACACTCATATCTGAAGGGCCTTGTACCTGTAGTAGACTTATTCATACTCCTCCTTACCATTCATATGGCTTCCCCCAAGGGTCCTTACAGACCCGATTGCCCTTAATGTTATGGGGAAAGTTATTGGGGCCTACTTTGAAAGGAATTGAGGCACTTCTGACAATAGGGAAATAAATGGGAAGCTATGAATGAAGTGCTGCTGGTGTGGCAGTGGAATGTATCAGGTTGGTACATAGGACTAGGGGACAACTTAGGAAGGACTTACAGGAGCAAAGAGTAGGAGCTGATGGACTTATAACCAAGCCCACCCACCTCTCCGGGATACAATGCCATAATTGTAGATGCAGGCAGGGTTCAGAGAGACACTTGGGACAGGCTGGACAAGCCGCGCTGAAGGGGTATCGCCAATGACTATACAGAGAAGATGATATGACTAGTAGATTGCTAGTGTGGATACTTAAACAGGAGACACATATTCCCCTTATACTAGCACTAAATAATACTGGTGGCACAGTGGCTACAACACAGGGAGTCATAAATAAGACACTAACCTGACATGGACAGGCCATTTATCGAACAGTGGGCTTTGTGCCCACTGAAGAATTGGTAAGATGATTCGTTTTTATTGAAATTCCATAGTTTTATGAATCCCCCTGGAAAGAAATAGATGAGGAAATTACTTAAGAAGAACTGAGGGAAGTGATAAAAATGAAGCCAAAAGACAAAGCACCTGGGAGAGATGGATTCCTGACAGAGCTGTTACTGGAGACACTCCAGAACACTTGTCAGATAAGAGTCCTCCCTCTGAAATTAGAGAAGGTGTCATATGTATGATGCTTAAGCCTGGGTGTGATTCAATGGACCTATCAGCGTACCGCCCCTTGACTATGATGAATTCTGATACTAAAATATTATGCAGGGCATTAGCCACTAGACTGAGTTGGATAGATGTGGACATGGTACATGAAGATCAGTGCATGACAATAAATATCAGACAACTAACACATGTGATGCATTCTGTCAAGAAAACAGATGTGGAAATGATGTTGGTTTCAGTGGACTTGGAGAAGGCCTGTGACATGTTGAACTGGTCCTATCTGACAGAAATATTCTCAATAGAATGGGTCTTGGTCCAGTCTTCTGTAACTAGATGAAATTACTCTACACAAGATTGATGGCTCGAGTACGCAGTGACAGGTATCAGGTAGCTGGGAGGTGGCATCTAGAGCCTCTGAAGATCGGATGTCAGGCAGAATTGGTGGAATGGGGGATAAATGCTGGAGATGTAATCCACATAACCTCTTTCTATGCAGACGATGTCTTATTTTATTTTTGACTCCCCATAAATTATGTAGCCCACTGCATATTTTGTTTAGAAAGGTTTGGCGAGGTCTCTGGGTTAAAAATAAAGAAGAGACTTTTTTTCCTGTTAGGATTGCTGGCCGAATGTCCACTAGAAGGGCTGCCAGACCTGGGTTTAAGATGGGAGATGGACATGCTTCAGAATTTGAGAATCGTGGTAGCACACACAACCAGAAAAGCAATATCACTACATCATGGGGAGGGTTCTGAGAAGACTTGAGGCATTGGTGAAATTCTGGGCTTCCTTTCCTTTTTCATACCTAGGTCAGGTATCATGGCAAAAATGGTCTTCCATAAAGAAGGCTTTATGTACTTCAGAATTCGTTCTGCTGATCGACACATGTCACAATGTACACCTTGATCAGATGATTGGTTTCTCTAGTATGGGTTGGAAAGAGAAGCAGAGTGGTGCTGGATGTCTGAAAAATGAACCTATAGTGGAGAGGTCTTGGACTCCAGGAAATGGATATAGATACTGAGATTCAGCATTCCACCAGTTGACTAACGGATGAAGACAACAGAGGTAAATGCTTGATGGAAGGGGTATGTGGGGAGGTCGCCCTACAGGAATTGCTTTTGAGAGGTAGTCACATCCAAGGGGAATACCCATACATAGTGAGTCAGACTGGTAATATATGGGAAAGAATTATCAAGTGGGTACTTTAATGTCTCCCCTTTGCAAAGGACTTAGATATTTGGTCAATGGAGTTATTAAGGAGAATAAAGGGGGTTATTACAGTGGCAGCGTCTAGCCGGGGGTTGGAATAACCTGGGAGACCTGTACCCTAGTGATGCCTTTCTTGTGTTCTAAAAGACAAAAGAAGTGATGTGGGGCCTGATCACTTTCTACAATATTCTAAACTGTCCGAGGGAAATTTGACCAAGACTCCCCTATAATCCAACAACTATGAAAACCTTGGAAGCTAGGTTGCAGATCGGCTTCTGTCATCAGGAAGTGACATACCTGTATACATGTATTAAGGCAGATAAACCTAAACTGGTGTCTGGAGATAGAGGGGCCTGGGAAGCTGACACAGAGGAGTAGATAAGCAATAAAGAATGGCATATGGCATGTGCACAGGTGAAAGAGATATTTGGGGAATGCGAGATTCAAATTGATAAAATGTAACTTCCTGCACCACACCTACCTAAATCCGATTACACTAAGTAAAATTTACCCAGGGAGGTCATCTTGGTTCCCAAAATGTGGCGCAGTGGTTCTACCTTCCTGCATCTGAGTTGGTTGTATTCACTGGTGGGCCCTTTCTGGGCGGAGGTATTTGCCAACTTGGCAGTTGTGACAGGTATATCGCTGCAACTTACCCCAATGCAAGGCCTGTTGAGGATAATTCCAAAAGTGCAGATTTAAAAAGATGCAACATAATTTCTTCAGACTAGCACTGGCATTGTCCCCACTATAGTTTTCTGGATTAAGGATGCACATGAGTGGGAATTAGAGGAAGAAGCACATACTAAATCGATGAGAAATGAGCAAAGGTAGCAGAAATCCTGGAGTTGTGGGCAGAGGTGTTGGACACTGACTATCCAAGAGAAGAGTTTGACATATAAGAACAAATATCAACAAGGAACCCAGGCACAGCCTATAAAGGGAATGATTATTGCTACACACGCACATGGGACACACCAGAATTCACCTGCTGGCAGGGCAATGTCATAAGATGCTACCTTAATACAGAACTGAGGCCCAGATTTATACTCTGTTTGCTCTGAATTAGTGTCATTTTTTTATGCGAATTCAGCACAAACTTAACTCCATATTTATATTTTGACGCTAGACTAGTCTAACGCCAAAATATTGGCATTAGAGTCATTTTTTGGATGCAGGAACCCACCTTGCGTCAACGAGATGCAGGGTAGGTGTTCCCATCCAAAAATGACTCTGAGGCCTTAGCGCCTTATTTATCCTCCTTTGCACAAATGGTGCACGGGAGGGAGGCGGGCCTAAATAATGGTGCTAAGCCTGCTTAGTGCCTTTATTTAATGCCTGGGTCAGGGCAGGCATTAGGGGTTCTGTGGACCCATTTCCATGGTCAGACACCATGGAAAGAGCCCACAGATGCCCTCCCCAAGCCCCAGGAACACCCTCACCCACACCAGAAGGACAACAGAGGATTGGGGATCTCATCCCAGGTAAGTATAGATAAGTAAAGGTAAGTATTTTAATTTTTTTTCAAAGGCTATTGGGGGCCCTGAAATGGGCCCCCCTACATGGCACTGGGTGCAGTGGCAATGCCAAGGGGACCCTTGTCACCTATGCTGGCCATTGGGGTGGCGGGAATGACTGCTGTCTTTTCCAAGACAGGAGTCGTGTGGTATGGATGTTTTTTTTTCAAGAAATGACACCCTTTGCGCCGGATTGCGCCATTCTATGAATATGGCGCCCGGCTGGCGTACTGGAATGGTGCAAGCTGGCCCTATATATTTTGAGCAAAACTGCGCACAGGCAGTTGTGCATCAAAAAGTATAAATCTGGGCCTGAATGCAGAAATCCTCACTGTAACATAGTCGAAATGTGCTGGTATTGTGAAGGGGACAAAAACGTGATACATCTATGTATCATGAAGACTGCGAAGGTGGGATTACCTGTATTTATTATTTATGGTCCAAATGTACCATGTTATATGAAACTTTCATTTAAAAAAATGTTTTTAAAAAGTGGTGTACAACTCAAGAATCCACATTGTTATGCTCACACAATCATCTATTCTACCTCATGTGTTCATTAATTTAAAATACCATATTTAATACTAGAGTGTAATATTATTCTTATCCACCAGGGAACGACTATATCATATGCATATAAGCTATTTAGCATAGTCCACCATATCCTATCTATGACACCCAAAACCATATGGAGGAGGTTCATCATCTTCAACCTATTGCATATATGGAAGTCAGTGACAGAGCTTTTGGCTACTTGCAGTATTGTCTTTTTTGCATTTACAGTCTTCAAACACTGAACCTTCCAAGACCCAGTTGGACTTTCCTGAAGCTCAAGTTTTACCTCATTATGAACCCATATCTGCAGCCATCTTGTAGGATTTACTTGAGGGTTCATATTGGCCGGAACACTAAATATATGTCTTCGATATATAACGGAACACAAGGCCATATTTCATTGAAGATGCTTATCTACTATCAACGACTTTCAATCCCCATCTTCCATATTAGACCCGAGACCTGTCACATTTCAGGAAAGCAACTTATTGTAATTGTCTTCAGATACAAATATCTAAGTTACATCACCCAGGACTCAAGGAATGCAATAGCTCACTAAGGGGATTGTGAGGCAGAGTGCAAAAGGTCCTGAGTGGAAGAAAGGTAATACAGGAATGTTCTCATGTATTTAATGCATATGACTAATCTGCAGTGCTATGATACACAATTGATCTAGAGACTGCTGCATGTGGCTATCATAGCCACTCCATCCTAAATAGACTTTTGTGGGTAACTGGGGTACATTAGGTTCATATTGTACAGAGATTTATCTAAGGGTTATGCTACAGTGCATTAAGTGAACTACAGTTAATTATGCTCCTTTCCTTTGTGTGTATTTAATATTCCATTATCATTTTTCTCTTTCTCTGTAGACCAGCAGACCGCATGCGAACGGTAAGGTATTTCAGAAGCATCATACTTAATTTTGCATTCAAATATCTTACTGGCCCATATCCTATGTTTATGTATGATTTTTAGACTTTACTCTCAGACCCCTTTATACACAGCATAATTGTTCACCTGATATTGCCATCCTTAAAATGTGCAGTGCCAACGTATGAATGAATGGAGATTTCAAGAAGTTGGCAGATGTAGGCACCTGCCAAAAAGCAACAGATAATCTATCTGTTAACCTTGGATTTTGCCTACCCCGTTTATAGGTGGGCGAACCACCAGGTTTCCTGCAGAGGAGCATCAGCTGGCTTTGGCTTTTGACAATTTTGACCAACTGCTTGTCCTCCACGGAGCCCTCACAGTCACACTCTCCTGAATGAAAAAAATGAGCTACAGAGCAGCTTTCATCTAAACAATGATTCCTAACTGAAAATAATTGTTGAATTAACTTGTTTGTATTTTCAAGACCTGTGTGCAGAGTATATCTGCGCTCACATATTGGTATTTATTGTTTCCCTGAGCTATGCTCTAACTCTTAACACTTAAGACGTTCTAACATTGAACACTGCCTTATTTCAGTGCCTAGCCTCTATCCACTACTTACTCTGGCTCTCTGATTTTTTGTCATCACTGCCTGTGCCACGACCCATTAAATTAGCATTTTATTTTCATTTTCCCACATTCCTGTCATGAATGTCAGTTTATCAAAAGGTCAGAATGGCAAATGTGGCATCACATGCCCTTTGGCTCCTAATGACATCACAGAGTTCATTTCTTATCCATCGCTTACCCCATCAAACTTTGTGTCATCAGTAGAAGCTGCTACCCCTATTTTAGACCAGTCATCCATTATAGTGATCTTCCCCCAAACCTTTTGGCTATGTCCCTCCTGTTGCTAAAGATGTCTTTTTGTTTGCTTTAGCACCCGGTGCACTTTACCACTGCTAACCAGTCCTAAAGTCTTTGTGCTCACACCTTTAAGCTTTATAAAATTGTCCTACACCTGATTGGCGCATATAATTGACATATGTCTGTTGTAAAGCGGTACAATATGTACCTGGGGCCTGTAATTTAAATTCTACTAGTGGACCTGCAGCACTTATTGTGCCACCCACTTAAGTAGCATTTAAAACATGTTTGAAGCCCACCATTGCAGGCTACGTGCAGTTTTTTCCAATTCAACCTTTCCAGGCCATACCCCTCCCAAATTTGTTTTTCACTACTGTGAGACCTACCTTTCTCGTGGGATAACATTAGCTTGCCTTATTACGTTTAATAAGTGCTAAGGTTTGACTGGGAACAGGTAGAAAAGGCATGTTTGGTTTTTAAAAAATGTAATTCAAAATCCCCTTTAAAGATACATTTAGATTTTAAGTCACAATTCTGAAAAAGCTACTTTTAGAAAGTTGGAATTTTCTTGTGTTAACCATTTAGTACCTACAGCCAGTTTCACATGTCTATGAATAGAGTGGCTGTTTGCCTCTGTGTATTCCTCCCTGGAAGTGAGCTAAAGGGGACTAGGTGTTGGCACAATGGGTCATCCAGCCAGGATGGAAGAGGTGGAGCTGTTCCCTGCACCTCTTACATTTTGAGAGGGCTGCTTCTAGCTAAAGCACAAAGAACTTGACATCAGTCTTTTGTCACTGTAGACCTCTTGGAGCCTGCTGCACAGGGCAGGAATGAATTTGCAGAACCAGAAGTGGTTAGAAAACTAGATGTTTCTCCCACTGCAATGGCTGGCACTAGATAAATATTGGATTCTCAGACCAACTCTTTAGTATACTTCTGGAAGACTCTCAAAAGGCCTTCCTTGTCCGTCAGAGGACTGTCCTACTGCTTGAGACCTGATTTGTACCTCATGTACAAAGCACCTGCTTTATGCTTTGTAACTTTGGGATAGGCTATGCTATGGTTGCCCGTGTAAGCTGATGACTACTTCTTATTTAAGGAGTACCGCAGCACACTAGTGTAGTCTAGCAGTATAAGGACATTTTTAAAGCTCACTCTCTTATTGTTTTTTTAATTGATTTTACAGTGGTTTGTTTCTGAACTGTGTTGGGTGCCACTTTTAGCTGCTGAATCTTGGACTTGAATTTGTACTGTGTTGGGGGAAGGGGTCTTCTAAGTGGTTTGTGTTTTGCGAGGCACTGATTTTCGCCTGCAGCATGGCCATTTTTTCTTGCCAGGGTAAATTAGTGGCACTATTTTGGGACAGGCTGAACTCTAGTCACCTGTGTAAGCTGATGACTGCTCCATATTTAAGGAACACTGCAGCACCAATAAGTACTCAACCACGTCCTGTTCACGACCAGCCATGCTGCCCATGAGCGCATCATTGGGCCAGATTACACTAGGTTTTCAGTGCAGGAGTTAAAAACTCTGAGGCTCCCTCTGTGCTGTCCTGTGGAGCTGGAGGAAGGGTACTGTTTGGGCAATGTTACCTGTTCTCACTGTCACACCAATATTCATTTGCAGAACTTAGATGGGCAGCCAGCAATGTGAGGCCTTAGTCTGAGAAGTAAGCTAAGGGTTAGACCAGTTCAGGGGAGAGTAATATCCAAGGTGCTAATCAATGTCTGCTCTTTACATAAGCATGTATTCGACATCTTTGACCTCATGAACAGTGCACATTTGGAAGAGCTCTTCATGACTGAGACCTGGCTTAATACCTCCTTGGCCCCTGATATTACTTTAGTGATTCTAGAGGGTTACTCTCTGATAGATCTGGACAAAACACATAAAAAGGGCAGTGGAGTTGTGATTGCCTTTAAACATTCACTACATTGCTCCACCTTCGAGCCACTCAGTATCCTGGAAATTTAGAGGTTGAGGGTTCCATGTGGTAGTCTCAGCTAAACTGTCTCTGACTGGTGCTTTGATCTGTAGCCTGCTGGATTACCCTGGTAATTTTGTCAAGCTACTTGACTCAGCACTGGTTCCTCTTGCAGTACAGTTTGCTAATTTCACTATGATTGGGAATTTCAACCTCCATTCTCATAATCCCAGCGATACGCTGATTGCTTCCTCAGTGGGCACAACGGCCTCACTCAATCTAGCCCAGCTGGAAAATTTCCCACATCAGCTGCCCATATCATAGAGCTGGTTTACTCAAAAAGTCCTGTCATGGTTAACCCGCTGGAGGAAGTACCATGGTCTGATCACTTTTTAATTCTGCCCAGATGGAGGTTTAAGAACATCAGCCAACAACTCACTCCTGAAGTTCGGTCGTCCTTCTGTAATTGAAATAAAGTTAAGGTTAATGATTGGGCAGGGTTAGTAGCCAGGATAGTCCCTTCCCCTTAATCAACAATGTTGACTCCAGTGTGGAGGCAGTTAATAGCTGGTTGGGTAGGTCTGCCAAGGCTCTGGCTCCATGCTAGCAGAAGACAGAGAGGCAGAGAGAGGCTTTGGCTCCATGGTTCTCCCCCTCGTTGGCCGCATAAAGGAGAGCATGCAAAAAGCTGAAGAGAGACTGGTGTAAAGATTACACTTCAATCAGGAAAATCAGACATAAAAATTCTCTTAAGATCTATCATGTATCTATTAAAGCAGCTCAGATTTCTCAATGCGCTGACAACATTAGTACTGCAGCTGGTAGCTCTTGTGCTACCTTCCAGGTGGTAAGATCGTTCTCCAGTATTGGGGTATCTTTCATAGATTCACATGCTTGAATCATTCCCCGTCGTCGAAGTGGGAGTCCCACGGTACATAGAAAGCAATAAATAGAGAAAAACTTTTTTCTTTTTTTTTTTTCATTGAAGTCAATAGGAAAAAACACCTTCAATTGTAGAACTATCAGCCTCTTTAGAAAGAGCCCACATTTCAGCCAATCAGGCGTGACCACCCCTTTAGAACCCTCAGCACAGAGGCTCAGTCTCTCAGATTTTCTACCGCACGTCGTGTGTAAGGGAGTCTCCCTGAGCTCAGAGAAATTCTTGGAAGTTTTCACTTGACTTTTTCTACAGAAGTTTTTCCATCATGTCTACAAGAAAAGGTCTGTTTAGGCCTTGTGGTACCTGTGGAAAATTGAGACTTCACTGTGAGGATCCTCACAAGGAATGTATCTACTGCTTACATCCAGAGCATAAGGTCAAGGACTGTAAGATCTGCAGGACCTTTCCCAACAAGACTCTGAGGGACAGAGAAGCCAGGCTCCTACTTTGGCTCCAGAAAAGAAAGGCAAGGGAAGCTTTTTCTGAGGAGGAGAGTGACACTTCTGTCACCTCAAAGAAAAGGAAGAGACCGGTGGAGAGCCTATTCCCTACAAGCAGTAAATCAGCTAAGAAGCTGCATGCTTTTAAGGACAAGCCAGAGGATCTACCTTCAACATCCAAGGTAGCATGTGGCAAGGTTCACTCAGAGCCATCCACACCTGCTGCTTCATCAAAGAAGCTTAAAAGGCCTTCAAGCTCACTGCCTTCGTCGACATCCAGAAAATCTACACCGTCGACGAGCGCTCCGTCGACGACAGGTCTTCCTTCGACGACGACTACAGTGACGGCCACGTTTACGGCTCCTCCATCACCGATGATAGTAACTTCGTCTCCGCTATCATCTACGACGATAACGTCGGTGAGTCTGAAGTATGGTCCGTCGTCGTCGCAAATAAAGAAGCCGTCGCCGGGTAAGAAGCTGAAATCTTTGCCGTCGACGCATTCATCGACGAGAAAATTCAGAAGATCACCGTCGGTTTCTCCGACGAAAATACCGACGACGCACCTGTCGACGACAACCCCGTCGACGGCAACCCCGTCGACGGATGGCGTAGCAATATTGACTTCGTCGACGACACCTTCGTCGACACTGGCAGCACCGATGCCGACTACACCGACCACGGCTCCGTTGACGCCTACACAGTCGACGAGAACACCATCGACGAGTGCTCCGTCGACGGCAGCTCCGTCGACGACTCATTATCCTCACTTTGGAACATCTCCTTATTTACCGCAGAGAATTTTACCTGTAAAGAGCAAGTCTTCTTTATTGCTTCCATCTCATACATCGCCCAGCAAGGTTGCACCAATTCCTCCGCAGCATCTATTTGCTGATGATGATGATGACGGTGATGTTTATTCTGATGACGGCTTTTTTCCGGTGGCACGTAGTCCATCTGAACTACGCATTAAGTGCCAAGAGGAGGATGAGGAGGAGGATCTTCAGCCTTATTCGGACCAGCAGGATCAAAGTCATCTACAACAACAAGAGCAGACAGTCCAGATGCCGGTCTCGTTGATAAACAACCTTCAACAGATGATGCAAGATTATTATTCGAGATTTCCTCCAGCTGGTTCTTCTACACCGGTACAACCTCCACAGACGCCAGTGTCCACTCCGGCTGGACCTTCAGAATTTCTGGGCCCTACCACAGCACCTTCATCGGTTCAGGGTATTGCTTCACCTTCATCCGTGGAGGAGCAAGAAGAAGGGGAGATACAAGACTCGGATTCTCTCATTCCGGAGTGGGATGACTATCAAATCCAAACTCCATCTCCGTCTACACCACCGCCAGTGGACTCTCCACCGCAGGACATTGGGAGTTTCCATAGTGTCATGGAAAGAGCTGCGAAAAGATTCCAGCTGCCAATCACTTCGAAACAGTCGGACTGTTTTCTTTATGATTTTAAAGAGGACACTGGGAAATCGGTAAGGGCCATACCCATTGTTGATTTCATTTGGGAGGAGGGCCTAAAGGTAATGCAGACTCCGTCCTCCATTCCTGCAGTCTTACCGAGACTAGAGAAGAAGTATAAGGCACCAGACAACTCCCCAGCATGTTTGATCAGCCATCCTAAACCGGATTCGGTTATTTCGCAGGCAGCTCAGAGGAGGTCCAGGAATCCATCGGCATCTCTGACTGCCCCCCCAGACAAGGAAGGACGTCGTTTGGACTCCATAGGCAAGAAGTTTTCAACTATGGCTGCCACCACTGTGAGAGCAGCTAACTCTCTAGCAATACTGGGGAGATACGATCGCCAGATGTGGTCTGACATGTCACAATTCATAGATATGTTACCTGAGAGCAGTAGAGTGGAAGCACGTAGAATTCTGCAGGAAGGAGAAAGAATTTCGGCTGAAATCATAGACTCTGCAATTGATGTTTCCTCTACAGGACTTCGACAGTTGGCCGGGGCGGCCGTACTCAGAAGACAGGGGTGGCTTAAGGCTACCTCGTTTAGGCCTGAAGTTCAATTGAAGATTCTGGACATGCCGTATGATGGCGAGCTTTTGTTTGGCAAGCATGTTGATGATGCATTACAGTCGATTAAGGCAGACACTGAGACAGCCAGATCATTGGCAACGCTGCAGTATAAGAGGCAACCCTTTCGGGGAGCGAGAGGGAGAGGAACCTTTTCATATAGAGGAGGCTCTCAACAATATCGTCATTACTCCTCTTACCAAGGTCAATTTCGTTCAACCTTCGGCCAGCAACAACCGCATTCCTTTCGTCAGCAGTCATCCGCTCGCTTCAGGCAACAAACGAGAGGAAAGTCGGCTTTCAGGGCCAAAGAATCAGCAAGAAAGCAGTGACCCTCATCAAGTGTCTGCACCCAGCCCCTATATCAACACTCTTATAGGGGGCAGAATTTCCAAATTTCTACACCAGTGGTCCAGAATAACTACAGACAAATGGGTATTGGATATTATCAACTGGGGGCATACACTAGAATTCAACCAACCTCCCCCTCAAGTACCACCAAGAGGTCCCCCGCCAGCCCATCTCAACGAGCTTATGGAACAGATTGCCATTTTAATGAGGAAGGGAGCAATAGAGATCGTATCAAAGAGCCAGAGGGGAACAGGTTTTTACTCCCGTTTCTTCCTTATCCGGAAGAAGACCGGGGACTGGAGGCCTATTCTAGACCTTCGCTCGCTCAACAAATACCTCAAGAAACAATCTTTTTGCATGATCTCTCTTCAAGACGTCCTGCGCCTGCTCAACCGAGGGGATTTTATGACATCGTTAGATCTTCAGGACGCATATTTCCACATTCCTATTCACCCCAGTCATCGGAAGTTCTTGCGGTTCAGGGTTGCAGGCATTCATTTCCAGTTCAGAGTGTTGCCTTTTGGCCTCAGGTCGGCCCCAAGAGTGTTCACCAAGGTTTTGGCGCCAGTGGCGGCCCACCTCAGGCAATTAGGGGTACAGGTGTTCCCGTACTTAGACGACTGGCTAATAAAGGCACGTACAACATCGAAGGCTGCCAGAGACACGGAGACATGTCTCTCCCTTTTCGGAGCTTTGGGCTTGACAGTCAATTATCCCAAGTCTCACCTAGAGCCTACCCAGAACATCACGTTTCTAGGAGCCATCTTGGACACTGTGAAAGCAAAAGCTTTTGCTTCGCAGGACAGAAGAAAGAAACTTCGAGACTTAGCAACACGTCTCAGCAAAAGAAAGTCCGCTTCAGTGCGGACCTACAAGTCTTTTCTGGGGATCCTATCATCTTGCATTCCATTGATACAGAACTGTTGTCTGCACATGAGGACACTTCAACAACAATTAGACAATCAATGGAAGCAGATAGAAGGCTCTTTCGACGATGTAATTCGAATAACCCCTTCAGCAAAGCAGGCTTTCAGATGGTGGAAGGAAACTCCCCTCGTTTCCGACGGTCTGTCATTTCTGAAAGACAGGACCATACACGTAGTAACAACAGATGCATCCCTAGAGGGATGGGGTGCTCATTTGCAGGATCTTTCCGTAAGGGGAAAATGGTCCACTCAAGAATCAACTCTCCACATAAATGTATTGGAGTTGAGAGCGGTTGCTTTGGCACTCAAATCCTTCCTCACGAACATCAGAGATTCTTCAGTTTTGATAAGAACAGACAACACCACGGTCATGCATTACATCAACAAGCAGGGAGGCACAAGATCTCGAGCATTATCTCTGGAGGCGCAGAAACTGTGGCATTGGGTAATTCGGCATCGAATTTCCATCAGGGCAGAACATCTCCCAGGGATCACCAACACCTGGGCAGATGCCCTAAACAGGACTCGAACCAGCTGTCACGAGTGGGAACTCAATCAGTCAGTTCTCGACAGTCTCTTTCGTCGTTGGGGCAAACCCAGTCTAGATCTGTTCGCGACCAGAGACAACAAGAAATGCCAACACTTCGCAAGCTGGCGTCCGCAGAGGGGATCAAAGGGGAATGCGTTTTTGATCAGATGGTCAGGGATTTATGCATACGCTTTTCCCCCGCTTCCACTCATCCCGAGGCTTCTGCAAAAGATGAAGAGGGAACAATGCAGGATTCTACTAATCGCTCCCAGATGGCCACGCCAGTTCTGGTTCACAGAACTTCTATTACTTTCGGAACAACCTCACATTCGGCTGAAGGCAATACCGGATTTGTTAACAATGAGCCAGGGTCAGGTTCGTCATCCCAACCCGACATCTCTTCATTTATCAGCCTGGCTCCTGAATTCTATGAATTTGATGGATTAAATATCCCTCCGGATTGCAGAGAGGTGCTTGCCTGCGCCAGAGCACAGTCTACAAACCGAACATACAAGTTCAAGTGGAAGAGGTTTTGCTTATGGTGCTCAACTTCCAATGTTCACCCTCTAACGTCATCTCCTGAACAAATTTTGCCATATTTATTGCATTTGGCTAAATCCGGTCTTTCACATTAATCTATTAGGGTGCATCTGGCGGCCATATTCCGTTTCCGACGGACGTCTCAGTCACCTTCACTATGGTCGTCCAGAATAATAAAACAATTTCTTAAAGGTTTATTTAGGATGTTTCCACCAGTTCATCGTCCTGCACCGCAATGGCATTTGAACATTGTGCTCTTCCAATTAATGAAACATCCGTTCGAACCCATTCATAAAGTGGATCTCAAGTTAATCTCTTTTAAAACAGCCCTACTTCTAGCCTTGACGTCGGCAAAGAGAGTCAGCGATATCCAAGCCTTCACAATTTCTCCACCTTTCCTCCAATTCAAGCCAGAGGTGGTCATTTTGAGAACTAATCCAAAGTTTATACCTAAAGTCCCATCATCTTTTCACCTAAATGAACCGGTGATTCTCAGAACATTTTTTCCAAATCCACAAACGGCAGCGGAACGAGCTCTACATTCTTTAGACATTAAACGCTGTTTAAAATTTTATATTCAAAGGACAAGCGGCTTCCGTAAATCTGAACAATTATTTATCAGCTATGGAAAGTTCAATAAGGGTAAAGCAGTCACTAAACAGAGTATAGCGCACTGGATCTCTTCCGCCATACAGTTGTGCCACCAGTTGGCAGGGAAGCCATTATCATCCAGTGTCAGAGCGCATTCCACTAGAGCGGTATCCACTTCTACAGCTCTATTCACTGGAGTTCCTCTGAACCAGATCTGCAGGGCGGCAACATGGACACGTGCTCACACTTTCACCCAGCATTACTGCCTAGAGGCTTCTGACAAGGTGGATGCTGCGGTAGGACAAGCGGTATTGCGTAATTTATTTGCATAAGGTGAGCCAATAACCTCTTACCCTCCGTCCTCTCTGTATTGTTTGAAGAGTAATTTAAAGTATATAGTTTCATGTGTGTGGGTATAGGTATATGTAATATATATATATATATAAATATATATACATATATTTATATATATATATATATATGGATGTATATATATATATATAGTTTATATAGCTAATATGGTTAGCGCTTAATTTGCAAAGGTTCATTGCCTATATAGATACAGATAGCATACATTATACATAGGCATACTATTGGTGTTACAGGATTCAAACTTTTGTTCTTACTGCTGGCTATTCTGATTCAAGCATGTGAATCTATGAAAGATACCCCAATACTGGAGAAGAAGATGAGTTACTTACCTGTAACTGTGGTTCTCCAGTATTGGTATCTTTCATAGATTCACATGCGACCCACCCTCCTCCCCAGAGAGGCTCACCTCCTTTGGTTTTTTTCCTGTAATCTCTAGTGCAGAGAAATCTGAGAGACTGAGCCTCTGTGCTGAGGGTTCTAAAGGGGTGGTCACGCCTGATTGGCTGAAATTTGGGCTCTTTCTAAAGAGGCTGATAGTTCTACAATTGAAGGTGTTTTTTCCTATTGACTTCAATAAAAAAAAAAAAAAGGTTTTCTCTATTTATTGCTTTCTATGTACCGTGGGACTCCCACTTCGACGACGGGGAATGATTCAAGCATGTGAATCTATGAAAGATACCAATACTGGAGAACCACAGTTACAGGTAAGTAACTCATCTTCTTCCTCTCTCCCAAACAGTGCTGTAGAACGATTGTTCCTTTGCAGGATCTGTGAAATGGCCTGCCAGATTTTGATGAGACAAGCTTTCTGATATCCAAAAGAATCTCCCCCCTAAGAAAGCTTTACCTTCGCCCATGAAATCAAACAATAATCATACTAATTTCTTCCAGTTCAATGCTATCTCCCTCAAGCAGTCTTCGGCAGCTATTATGAATTGTAAATCTGGATCTCCATTGGACTCTTGTCCTCCTGTAATGCTAGCAGCAGAAGTTGAGGTGATTAATCCAGTGAACAACAACGTTTTTAATCTTTCATTGTCATCCAGTATTGTGCCAGGAGCCTGGAAATTGGCTAGGGTGATCCCTTTCTTTAAGTCTTTTCTGGATTCTAACATCTTCAAGTAACTGTAGGCCCATCTCTTTGCTGCCAGCTTTCCCCAAACCTCTGGAGAAATTTGTGAAGATCCAACTATGTGATTACCTAGAGCAGAAGAAGAGGCTTTACCCTAGTCAATCCGGGTTTCATCTCCACTACAGTACAGAGACTGCACTCTTAAAAATTTCTCACCATATCAATTGGTCTTTCAATCAAAGTAAAAATGAAGTGATGATTTTACTTGATCTTCCAGCAGCATTTGATACTGTACCACGTACGATTTGCCTAGAAGCACTTTCCAATCTGGGGGTGAAGGCAGATGCGAGGTGGTCTTCCTGAGACTACTCCTTGGTCCATGAACTCTGTGAGTCAGTTCTAGCCACATAAGTCGACGTCCCTCAAAGGCCTCTCAGTCCTGGCAGACGTCCAGTCGCCACAATGCTACCAGTCACCCAGTATCTTGGATAAAGCCAAAGCCTGGGTGATAACTTTTCTTCTGGGTGACCAAGCTGTACTCTGATGACTCTCCTGGTTCCAGCAGACCCGGTTGCAACTTTATGTGTTGAGCCCTAGCCTCTGGTGCTGCACAGCAATGAGAAACAGCAGCTTCAAGATTTGGGCTACCAACTCACCCCAGCAGTCTTCTTCAGCTGTTGTGGCCATGTGCTGCGAACAGGAGGTCACCCAACTGACACCTGGAGTCTGTTGCTTTGGATGGGCTCAGGAGAAAACTTCTCCATGAGCAGGACAAAGGCGGCACAGTCCTTCTCCTTTGCTAGCAAACAGGTTCAGCAGGTGCAGCCCACATGAGTGCAGCCTCTCTTTACCAGGACCTTGGTGCAGCAGGGTAGTCTTTCTTCAGTCCTCTTCTCCATCACAGTGATATCCGAGTTCTGGGTGCCAGGGGTCCCCTATTTTTGCTCAGAAAATGCCCTCAGGCTAGGATGCGGTTGGTGGCGAATGTGCTACGAGGCTCCCTCTCTTGTGAAATGCTGCATCTGTCTATCCCAAGAGGCACCATTCCACCCATTCCCAACATGGCAGAACCCCTCTCTTGGCATTCATAGCTCCCTAGCCAACCTCAGAGGTGTGGCTACCAAGGGGGCTACACAACCCTCAAAAACTGGTTTGGCAACTGGTTTCCCCTCTCCTCCTGGAGTGCCAGATTATCTTCCTCAACCACAAGGCAACACCTGTGAGGCTTCCTGCCAGGAAGAGGTAACACTTCTTTCCCATGCAGGCTGCTATGATCTCCTTTCCTGGGAGTCTTTTGCAGGTCTCCCCAGGAGGGCTGAATGCTAGCTCAAGGAGAAACACTGTGTGGAGCCTTGGATGGACACAAGGGATTTAGGGCAACAAAGTGGCAATTTTGTAAAGGTTGAACACTACAATATGTTACCTTAATTTCGACTTGTGCATCATACCTTAAAGTATCAGCCTCAGTAGTCCCAGTCAGAAGTTACCAGGGCTGCAGTGGCAGCATGCCTCTCTGCAATCACCAATGGGGTTTCTAGCATTTTCCACAGTAAAAAATAGGGATGGGCAGTGAACTCTTCTCCGCTCACGGAGTTTGCAGAGTTTTTCCCACTCCCTGCTCTGCTTAGAGTGCGGAGTTCCAAAAAGCTCAGCGTAACAGAGTTTTTTCATCGCTCGAGCTCACCAATGTTAAGTTTGTGAGGACTAGCGAGGAAAATCTTACTTCAGGTCACCTTCCAGTGAGATTTCTCAACGGGGCGGGCACGGATGGTTGCTACTTTTCGTTTTGAGAAACCTTCTGTTTGCGTTGAGGAAGCTGCTGCTTGAGTAGAAATTCTACTCAAGTGGCAGAAAAGAAACAGCGCCCTCTTGTGCTGCACATGTTGCAGTTCATGCTGATTTCACAACGTGGGACAAACACCCAGCGCTAAAAGTCAGTGAAAATGGCGCAACCTAACACACTCCACCACTTTGCGAACTTCGCATAGCGCGGCAGAGTTTTTTGGTCACTTTGCGGAGTTCTGCTATGCAGAACTCTGTGAACTCTGCCCAAGCCTAGTAAAAACGTCAATTATGGCGTTTTTACTCTTGGAACATGTAAAACACCATTTAGGGCTCGCTAGACCTGCCTTAGGGATGACTTATGGGTATTAGACAGGCTTACTGGTCTTTGGTACCTGAGTGGCACTTATTGGGGAATCACAGGCAAGTTAGCTTATGCCAATTGAGTATAAGCTAATGAAACATACACAGTTTAAGATCAAGGAACAGGCACTGAGGCCTAGTTAGCAAGCCTCAGTACACCCTCAGAGTAGACTAACCACCAGCATCAGTCCACAAACATGGGGTGGCCGTACAAAAAGAGGCATTTCCCTACATGGCCCCCTATAGATGAAAAGTGATAAGCACTTAACCTTTATCCTGGCAGTTCTCATCATCTAAGTGGAAGAACCTGGAAAAGCCACCTGCATTGCCATGGCCAGTCCCAATTCTGTGTTCCACTATAATGTCCATAACCTGTAGGGACCTGGACCACCTCACCAGCATGGGTTTCTCTCCTCACATCTTCATCAGCCATCAGAGAGGTCTTTGGTCCATTTGAACTCTGAAGTGAGTCCCAAACATGTAGGGTCTCAGGTTCTTCAGGGACTAAACCACAGCAAAGATATCCCTCTCAGTGGCACATGGATGCTGCTTGCTTAGGAGGATTTTCCTGCTAATCAAGGCAATTGCCTGATCCTGGCTCAAAACCTTCACTTGTGACAACACTGTCCCAATCCCATGTTCAAATGCATCTGTCTGAACAATGAATTCTTTACTGAAGTCAGGTGCCTTCAGGACAGGTGCTAAGCACAGAGCTTCGGTGAGGTTGTCAAAAACCTTTGAACACCGCTCAGTCCAAATGTTTTTTCTGGGTTGTTTCTTGGAGGTCGGTATAGTTAGTGGTGCAACAATGTATTGTATTGTATTGTATTTTATTTATCAACGTGTTTGGTCAATTAAAACCATTACACGGAGAGAAGGGAAAAAAAAGGAAAACAAGGAATCCTAAGATACAGTAATAAAATCTGTTTAAGTTAAAATGTTCAGCTGAATTACAGAGTGGTACAAAGTTGCTTGCAGGCTGGTTGTGCGTGCTTGTCTTGCTTGGTGCAACTATGGCATCAAAACCCTTCATAAATTTGTTGTACTAAACAATCAGGTCAAGAAATGCTGACTTGAGTCTGAGTCTTAGGAGCTTCCCAGGCCAGATTTGTCTGGATCTTGGGTTGAAGAGGTTGTACATGGCCTCCACCAAAAAGGTGGCCCAAGTATACAACAGAGCCTTGCAACATCTGGCATTTTCTAGCCTTGATAATCAGGCCTGCTTGTTGAAGGAAGGGGCTAAAGTATTTTCTTGAGGTGGACCAGGTGATCCTTTCAGGTGGAACTGAATAAAGCTATATCATCGAGATGAACTGCACTAAAACTTTTCAGACATGAGAGTGCTCTATTCACCAACCGCTGGGAGGTAACAGATGCATTTTTCAACCCAAAGGCCATCACTGTATTTCAAAAGTGGCCTTCAGGTGTAGAAAAAGCAGACCTCTCCTTAGCTGTTTGGATGAGGGATATTTACCAATAAGCTGATGTCAGGTGAAAGCTGCACACATATTTAGCTCGTTCCAACCTATTAATGAGCTCATCAGTCTGGGTAAGGATGTGCGCCTAAGTCTTTTGACTACATTTAGGCCTCTGTAGTCCACACAGAACCCCAACTCAGGCTTCCATCCTTTAGGATCGGGCTTGGGCACCAGGACCACTGGGATGGTCCAGGGACTACTGGAGGGCTCTACCACCCCCAGCTCAAACATCATGGCTCCTTCAGCCTTAATGCTGGCCTTGACCTGGTCAGGCAGTCTGTAAACTGTCACTGGTGTCCACGTGTTCGGTACACCAGGTTCAGACCTGGGGTCAAGAAAAACAGTCCAACAAATTGCCTCAACAACTGATGGCAGTCGCTTTGCTGCTGGTCTGTTAGCTTTGAAGATCTAACTACTCCGTCCAAATGCTGGGCATTAGAGGACAAGCGGTCTGGGAGATGCTCTCTCCCCTTTTCTTCTCACCCATCTCTCACCATCAACATTGTGATGTCTGCCCTATAATGGTGGAATTAGAGGTTGTTTACATGGATGAACCACAATTGCATTGCCTAAAAAGCAACATGCCCTCTGTGTCCACTTTAAAACCATTTTCAGCTCAAGTGATCCCACCAAATTCATCTTCTGTTCTTCTGCACAAAATATTCCCACTGAATACTTAATGGAATCCAGGGACCCTTCCCCTGAGTCATTACTGAAAGCTGGGGACCTAATCGGTTAAAATTATATAACTTTCTAAGCAGTCGCGGACCCTCTGAGGAGGCTGCGCAGACCCCCAGGGGTCCCTGGACCACAGGTTGGGAACCACAGATCTAAAGCATTAACAGAAGTGAACACCACAAACAAGACTTAACTCTGAGCAGCATGATAAGAGGAAGTCATTTCTAGTTGCCTCCATTTATATGGAGGTCTAATTACTTGTGTTTGTGTCACTTCCTGCCTGGTTGAGCAGTATTGTGGATATTGCAGCGTGGAAGAGCTGTAGTGATAAACAGTACGAAATTGCACTGCATACTATGACCAGGGCCACTGAAATTATCCAAATGTGCGGCCGCAGTGATTTTCGTATCATTATAGATTTGCTGCATTTGTCACATAGTTCATCATCTGCTGCATAATTTGCAAATTTTAACAAAAAGAAAATGTTGTGTCTAGCCCCAAATGTTCAAAGGTTAGTAAAAATGCAACAACATGTATTGGTGTGCAGTGGAAGGCCCTTTGCAAAGCTGTACTGGTCACCTTTCTGTTGCTTACTACCATATTTCGGTGTTAAACTGATGTTAATAAGGTACAGCCAATTCTCATATAGTGTTACCAAGTTTACATAAAAATGACGAAATAATGTAGTAATAATATTACAAAATGTGCTGCATTATGCCGCATAATTTACTCCACCCTGACACATAATTTGGCCCTCTCCTGCTGCATAATGCCAGCGGGCCTGACTATGACCCTCATGTTTTATAATAAAATTGAGTGTGCATGCCAGTCCCAGGGTGAACTGAGAGAAAGCCTCTGCTGTTGCCACTGCAGATAACTGTTTTATAAAGGCAATTACTAGGCTGAATGTGCTGTAGCCATCTCTAAGACACAGAGATAGAGGTGCTATGCGCAGTTCGTCTTTGGGACTTCATTGGGTTTGTAAAGTGAAATTACCCTTCGAACACACATTCTCCTCCCTCGTTCAGTCTATTGGCTTATAACTTCAATCTCCCCTGTCCCTTTCTTTCACTGTTTTTGTTTAGTCTCTCCCCACCATTTCTGCTTCATTTATACAGTTTAGGTTTGATGCTCTCAGCTACCCACATTCAAGTCTCTTTTTTACACATTTTCTCTAATATTGTGGCAGTGATTAATATTCTCAATTCTACTTTGATTTACCTTTTTATTTGTTTCTGCCTCTCAGCATTACTCTCTCTGTAGTCATTCTTCCTTGGTTCCATGTTTTATTAAGTAACTGTAATGTGTGCAGAGGGGGTCAGCATTAGGGCAGTGCGGGTGCACCGGGTGCTGACCTGGATTGGAGGGGCGCTAACCCTATGGGGGGCGCTGTGTTTAGCAATGACTTACGAAACTTGAATCTTGCAATTTAAAAGCAGCTGCTGAAAAGTTCCTTCTTTGTCCAGACTTCAGGATACAATTAAAATGTCAAGATACCTCTTGTGAGTTAATGTTCCTGCTAGGGAGAGAGGTGGGAGTTTTGTCTAGCGGCACCTTTGACTCACCATAAAGTAGCGCTTAGAGGGTTAATATGCCTGCTTCAAAGAACAGAAGTATATTTTATGTGGATAGCTGAGTGGATTAGTAAAGCCAGCCTTTACAAGCGCTTTAAAACAAATGAAATGTATGTGAAAGGGGGCTATGGAAAAATGAGGTGCATATTTTCTGGGTGATAGCGAGTGAATCCGAGGAAGTGGTCATGGTGGTGCCAAAAAAGACTGTCGCACAGGGCGCCACCAGCGCTACAGACGGCCCTGTGTGCAGATAGTCGTCATACTTTATTTCTCTGTATTGTTGCTTCTCTGGTTAGACTCAACACATCAATGTATCCTATAACCTACTGACCGTGGATTTGTGACACCACTCAAGGGTGGGGGGAATGTTAGGTTTTTGTTTTAAGACCCTCACCCACTCTATTAGCGGCATGTTATATCATCGGGTCTCATCCTGGTTCCTATAAACCAGAATGGGCTCTACCCCTTTCCAGAGAGCACTTGAGTTAGTTATCTGCAGGGGTCTTCCAAGGGATGCAAATATCTTGACACAGCCAGCTATCCCTTTTAATAACAGGTATCCCCAAAAATTGCATGTCTGTTCAAAATAAAAACCTAAAGTTTGTTTCCCCTGGTTTTACTACCATTATTTTGACCACGTCAGGTGTCCATGGTCAGCAGGTTATAGGATACCTTGATGTCTTGAGTATAGAGCTAGGGAGATGGTGATATATATCCCTGAATTTCTCTCTTCCCTCTCCAGTTAACAGACCACTTGTTAATCTTGGGCTTTGTAATTTGCAGTCTTTTCAAGTAAGGTCTGGCAGCCACACCTTACCTCAATTTTTAGGGTCAAGCCTGTGTCGTATGCGCTTGCGCATGCGTTTCGCTTGCGAGACGGTTTGGTAGTTAGAAAAGGGCTCAGAGCCCCGTCCATGTCACGTCAGGGTCTTTCATCGGTTTGTGGGCTTGCCTATTAAAATCTGCTTGCTTTCATTAGTGGAAGGCACGCATACGTCATGCCTTTTCCGGTGGTTAGCCCTCCTTGAACGCAGCGAACAATCACTGAAAACATGCGAGGCTCGCTGTTTTCCGTCCGGTTTGTGGGCTACTTTTTATCTTTTTTCGCAGCGCGATCTCGCTTGGCAGAAGTCGAGCGCTTTCCATGACATTGACCCTGTTACATAGTTAAGTGCACTTTTGCCGGTTACGTAGCTAATTGCACTTTTGCCGATAGCTTTCACTACAAGTGAACTGTAGCAGCGCGATTGCACTCTTTTTTTCCATTTAATGTGGCAAGAAAAGTCCGGTTCGGAGTTTACAACTGCTAATAGCTCTAACTTGGAGAAATGCGAGACCCTTTGCATTGAAAATGCTTGTTATTACTAAAATCGTTTCATTGTTTTGTTTTCTAGAGATCAGAAGGCGAGTCAAGTCGCTGAATCAGCAGAAAAAATAAAAAAACTGGTAAGATTACTTTGCATAAAACCTAACTTTGTAGTGAATGTCAATTCATAATAGGATGTACCAGGAGGCATTGAGCCTTTATCAGCAAGCAGATGACCGGCAAAGACATTTACACACTTCAAAGTTCTATTTTATATGCCTATTGAGGAGTTCATCAAGTCGGAATGTGTGGCAGTGTCTCCTTTATGTTTAAATAGAAAAGTTATAAAATCTGCTTTCATCACTGCCCAATGTAATTGTGTTTTTTCATTTTAAACCCATCTCTATGAGTAATTACATCACCTCCATACTGCTGCACAACGTATTGACGATATTAAGGCATATATTTACAACAGTTTTTCTATTTTGCAGCATAGAGACGTTCCATGGATGGTGCATTGCCGCTCCAATGCATCCCCCGATGGGTTTTGATGCAAATCCATATATACAAAAAACTATACACATGGAATTGCGCTAAAATACTGTGCCAACCGGAGGCTGACATAATGAGGAGAAATATCTTTATTTCTTCTTGTTTTTAGCTCTTTGCATCTGTGCTAGAAGAAATAACCTCAAAAGTAATTTAGGTGCAGGAAAGAGCCCCATTCCTGCACTAAAGGTATGGTGAACTACAAATAGACAACCTGACACAAGGGTGCCTGCATTGGTGCTAGGCAGCACCAAGTGTGCCTGCAAATTGAGAGAGCAGTACTGCACCTCTTCTTTGTAGATATGGTGCAATTCTGCTCTCTCCATTTGTCGCACTGCAGCAACTTTACTTGCTGCCCTGCACTATGTCATCTTTTTCCAAATCTGGGTCTCATTCTCCTATTGTCATATTCTGCTGGCAGAGTTTGTGGAATGTTGGCCACTCTACGTTAAGCTTGTAATGCAGGGCTTTCTCCAAATTCCGCCAGCCTCCATGTGGTGGAGTTAGTTCTTGCATGTGGCTCAGCAACAGTAAGTTGGCGAGTGGGAATAATCATCCCATAGTGCAATTTTTGGCCACTAGGGGGCACCCGGTGAGATTTATTTTCAGTGAATGGTCATGGGCGGTCACAACTGTATACGGTGAGAGAGCTGCCTCTAGAGTAGAAAATCGACTCAAGCAGCAGCAAAATCACTTCGAGCAGCAGCGCCATCTGGTACTCTATGTGGTGCAATTTTCCACCATGTAGCACTAGACACCAAGAGCCGATGCTCAAAGGTGCATTTGGATCTGCTGAGCTGGCAGAGTTGTCGGAGTGCAGGTTGGTTGCCCAGAAGTCGAGTTATCGCCTAGGAAAGGATTAGGGTGTGAATGCGATACCGGGCAACTGAAACTTTAGTGGCAACTGGAAAACCATAGCAAAGGGTAAAAGTGCCTGGAACTGACTTAAGACTGCTTCACCTGTTGAGGTGAAAGTTTCTGAGGGCCTCACTGCTCCCTCTTCTGGCTGTCTGTCAGAGTTGGGCGCCCAAAATAACTCTAATTGACCACAATACAACTAACCAAAGTTTTTCTCAAAACATTTGTGTCAAATTTGTTGAATTTGCCAGTGCTTGTTTGCAGTTGAGTGAAATGATTTAATATACTATACTTTATAAATTCTATGTCCCCAGAACCCTGTGTCCTGCATTCAATGAACATGATTACTTGTAAACCCCTGTATGTTTAAAGCAATTGCATACAAGAAAAACATTATTTTCATAAAAGTGGTCTTAATTGAGGGACCATTTTGTCAATACAAGCCTACTAGGCCTGATGTTGTATGAAGTCAAACCGAAAAATATAAAAGTGGCTTAAAAAACGAGCAAAAATAGCACCAAAATTTCCATTAAGCAAGAACCAAAAACACTTCTTTTCTTTTCACCTATTTTTACCCTGTGGCATTGTTCATTTAAAGTTCCTCATCATGTGAAATTGTCACATCAGGGTTGCTGTATGTTGGAAATCCACATGCTATGGCACAATGTCCAGATAGCATGTGAACTGCTGCTTCTAGCTGCTCAGCCTCTGCTGCATAATCAGTTGGTGACTCGGCATGTGACATCAGTGATTTATCAGAATAACCTGAACATGGCTATTCTAATTTTCTTTTGCATTGAGGGCACACCAGAGACGACTGAGGTGTTATCACTGTCCAACACTGAAGGTCCATTATACTGCTCCACCTGCCATTTCACATGCAACCTCTCACACCTACATTACTCCCCATGCTACCTACACATCCAATACTCACAACCACATACATCTGGCCCCATTACACCACACCCTTCGCTATCCTGCATACTGCCAAACACTCGCTCTTTCACTAAACATGCCACAGAAATTTGGGATCGCTATGTGACCGCTCACCAGGCCTACTGTTTCTGAAGCCTGCCAACTCCCTTGGCGGGCCCCATCATTGCCACAGACATTCACCTGGATACAAGATCACAAGACACCCTTGGTGGTGGAATTGTTAGCATCGTCAAAGAATCCATCCAATGCTCTACCACTGCGGAAAGCACCACCGGCAAAATAAAACACTTGACCATCAAACTCCTTATCACCACCACCTATACTCTTAGTGGCATCCTCGTCTACCGCCCTCCAGGTGTTGTGAGGACTTCTAGGACCCAGGATGGTCACTCCTGTTTTAGCTTAGTTTTACAGTTCATGTATTATTCACATTTTTCATTTTAGTAAGGCTTCTTTTTAACATACTTTTAGCAGATTACTTTTATTCTAGGAAAGCAAGGAACAGGCTGCTCATTTAGTAAGTCTTTGCACAACACTTAATCAGTACTGTCTGATTTATGTCCAAGGCTAAGGAACATGGTACACAGTATGCCGGTTTGTGTTGCCTGTTCAGGATACAGGTTCTATCACCTAGACACAGCATTGCATTGGAACTGTACTTCAAACATGGTATGGTTTATTATATAAATGGTGCACTGAACCAGGAAGGGCAGAGGGCATTCCGGCCATGACTATCCTTGGATATACGCTGTGCGAAATGCAGCTCCGCTGGCACTGATCCCACACTGTGTGAAATACAACTCAGCTGGTGCTGATCCACTGACTTTCAGAAAGAATTGCCATCTACACCAAAGGCTGATTCCTGACACTATTTCCAGGTATGGGCCTGGGGCTCACCAATTAGATTGATCTAGCCAGAGAGTTACAGCCACTATGCTCTCAGTGTAGGCATAAGGTTAAAGTAGAAAGCTCCAACACATCTAGACCCACATGCATCATGGTTGGATTATTCATCTTCTTTACCATGTTTTTAATGCTGATTACCTTGCTTTGTTTCATCTGCCTAACTATCCCAATTCTCTCTTAATATGCCAAATTGTGATTATTTCAATAAATGCATTGAAAACATATCTTGCATCTTTTTGTCTCACCTTGGCATGCATGAGTTACAGCACACAATCTCACAATCTCATTCCAAAGTTTATACTGGGGAGTTGGAGTGTCATGTTCAGGTTGCTATAATGATCTCTTACCCCAGTGGGTTTGGAGCTTGGGGGGAGTACTATGAGCTAGCCAGGAGTTAGGTTGGCAGTTACTAACTGTATGCATAGACTCAGTCTCCCACACTTTGCCATTCTGATGCCCTAAACATGCAGCCCTATTACCAAAGTAGGAATTGCATAACACTGGAAAATGCAGCAACTCCAAAAGCACCATCGAGGACTTTGATACCCCTCTGATTCTCAACTCCAGTGCCTTAATCCTCCTTGGTGACACCTCAACTGCCACCTGAAAGATCTCAGCGATCTCAACATAACCATCTTCTTCAAGAACGTGTCCAACCTCGAACTCACCCAACAAGTGGAAGTTCCCACACACACTGCTGAACAACTAATTAATTCCATCTTCACCAGCTTCAGCAACATCACAGTAGACAAGTCCACACTGTTCTGACCTAGTCTGGCCACACCCTCATCAATTTCAGCATACCCATCCTACACCATCACTCAAATACCATCACCAAATCTTCATGACAGGACTAGAACAAGATCTTAGAACCACCCAGGTTTTCCAAACTACTACACCACCTGCCTCAATACAACAACTAACCAGAATCCATCTCCTACTTCAACCTCTGAATGACTGCCTGCATAGATTCCATGGTTCCTCTCAAAACCAACAAAGCCAGGAGAACCAGGCAGGTTGGTACACAGAAGAGCTCAGGCTCACCAAACCCCATTGCAAGCAACTTGAACGCAGATGAGGACAAAGTAAGAATGACACTGACAAAAGTGCCTACAAATCTATCTTCAGACACTTCCATCAGCAGATCAGAGCCACCCACCACATCAAAAGCATCACCAAGGGAATCTTGGTGTAGTGAAAGGCTTCATCTCTCAAGCAGCATGTTCCAAGCTACACCAGCCCTCCTCAAAACCTCTGCACCCAGCTGACCCTGTCCTACAACAACAGGATCACCAGCATCTATGAACACTTGTACCACAATCTGTACCTTTCTACCCCTGCAGCCTTCCAGCCCATCTCTACCACCACCCAGAGGACCACTCCAACTGCCATCACCACTCAGGAAACTGCAACAATCATGCAGTCCATACACTCTGGAGCATCTTCTGATCCCTTCCATAACCATGCATTCATCAAAGGACTGGACTCCAACAGCACAGCATTCACTCAGACCCAAAGACACTAGCCACCTATTGGACTATCTCCCTGCTGTATTACCTAGAAAAAAGTCATGGAAAAGATGATAAACAAATACCTAACTACCCACCTTACTGACAACCACCTCCTCTACAGCAATGCTTAATTTATAAAAAAACATAAGTGCCAGGGCCCTCATCAGGAAGCTACTGTATCTTCCTCCACACATTACCGCTTTCAGCGCTGCCATTTACACAACTACTAACCATCACACTACTACAAGTGTGACAACTCAGATTGCTTGCAGCCCCCAAAGCTAATAAAATAGCTTGGGCAGCAGGTATTATCTGTTTTAAATGTGTATTGAACTAAAAAAACAACAGTTGTTCTGCTTATCTCTAAATCACAAAAAAAGCGCTACCATGGGACAGCTGTCATTAGTGGTGGTGCTGACAATTAAGTGCCAATGCCGAGCTCCGCAAACCAGTGGCTCAAATTAAGCACATCTCTACACTACTCAATCTGGAGATCAGTCCACACATATTTCAGAGACTGCCCTCATCAACCACATGGACAACATCTGGATGATCATGGACATAGGTGATACTGCGACCCTCATTCTACTGAATCTTTCCATAGCCTTCGACACAGTCTCCCACCCCATCCTTATCCAGCGACCGCACAAAGCTTACATCCAAGCCCAGGACGTAACTGGATATGCGCCTTCCTGACAGGCCACATCCAGTCAGTCAGCCTGGCCCCCTTCACCTCAGACGCCATCATGCTCATCTGCAGAGTTCCACAAGTATCCTCACTCAGCCCCACTCTGTTCAACGCCTACATGACCTCATTCACCAGCATCATCCATGCCCACAGAACCAATATCATATACTATGCTGACGACACCCAACTCATAATGTCCCTCTTAAACAACATGCCAAACACCTGGGCCATTTTCTCCATTTGCCTGACTGAAGTTGCTGGATGGATGAAAACCAACTGCCCCAAGCTCAACTCAGACACAACAGCTCGCTCTGGGACTCCATCTGATGGCCTGCCAAACCCAGACCTACACCTTTCCTGGCAACACACACAAAGAATCATGGAATAGTATTCAAATGCCAACTAGCCTTGACGAGCCACGTGAAAACAGTCTCTATCGCCTACTTCCACACACTCAAGATCTTTGAAAGGCTCCCCACTAACACTCACAGAACAGTGAGCCAAGTCCTCATCACCAGCGAGCTGGACTATGGCAACGCACCCTATGCTGACCAGAAGACTCCAGGCCCTATAAAGCTCAGCAGTCAGACTCACCCTGAACCTCCCACTCCTTACTCAAGATGATAACTCTTCAATCTCATGTACACATCTAAAGACTAACACAACGTTGGGCCCATATACATCAACAGCTCCATAAACTTTCACAAAACTATCTAGCATCTGCACTCAGCGGAACTCCTACTCTCACACCGCCTCAACCTCTGCATAGACAGAACCATATCTAGTGGTCATGCCTTCTCCTGCACCACTCCCGAAACTTGGTATGACCTGCTCTTGCACATCAGAGTCTCCTCCCCCTTTCCTGAACCCTGCAAGAAACTGAAGACATGGCTGTTCACGTAGCCCCAACCCTGTCTCAGACCACACACCTCCTACTTCAGCGCCAAGAGTTGTGCACTATACACATATACATAAGAAAGCAACATAAAATAACTGTTTGTAGTTGTTTCAAAGCTTGTATTTCACCACAGAATGAACTGTTAACTCATAATGTTTCCTGTAAATCATAGTGTTGAATTCATCTGCAGGATATCAGTCACATCAAACAAATAGAAAAGTTGAATGGATGGTCAGCACAGCATTTTGTCTTTCTTTCAGTGCTGGTAAAAAAAAATGTGAAGCCTGAGGTGGTTCATGATGCCTCTCCCCTCCCTTGACAATGTGAAGCCTGACGTGGTTCATGATACCTCTCCCCTCCCTTGACAATGCTAACAAGTATCATATTACATTGTGCACAACTGCATATGGGCTATACCATTGCATTTATTTTGTTTCTTTGTTTTTTTAAGTTATTCAACTCGAATCAGGTTGCAAAGATGACATATGTGCAGTACTGTAAGGATGCACTGAGAAGACCTTGTAACTATTAGGAAATGTTGTTCCATGTATAAAGTAATTGGAATATGCAACGGGGAGGGAGTCCTTCTCAAGGTCAAGCTTGCTGTAAAATTGTAATGAACTGCAATTCGACCTTTGTACTGTATTAACAAATATACAAGGCACAATTGCACTAAATAATGTTTTATTGGGTACCTTAACAAAGGTGTGGGAGGGCATGCGCATCGTCATATGTAAATAGAATATAGAAACCTGGCTAACTGTTGCAGAACTTGGGAAGATTTGTGTCACATCCTTCAAGTTACTTGCTGATGATTATGTGTAATGCATCACTACCTGGAAGCTCAGAAAACAAATATATATAAATCACAGTAAGACAGTAGAAACTTTAAACTTTATTGCTTTTTCTCTTCATCCACCTATTTCCTCCCTTAATGGGTACGGATTGTGAAATGTTGCTTTTACATGATAGTATCTCAGCATTTAGCATGCATTGTGAATGAAAGAAGAATTCCTAAGTGAAAGAATCCACAGCTCACCAAGCAGTTTAAAGTCCCATTGCATTGCATCTTATTGATTTGCGTAACTTGGCGTCATGAGCACACCTATGTTTAACGGGATGCATTATAAATGTTGCTATATCTGTACTTTTGTGCGGCCTCCTGATTATTTCTGTCCAGGCTTTATGTATTGTGCCTGCACACATACTCTTACTTTTACATGTAGCAGTAAATTCATGCTGTGAATTTTGTACTGACTCTCTCAAAACTCTTTCATGCCCTTGTCCTGGATGCTAAGTGTAATAAGATTTTCCTTCATTTTTCAGGAGCGACAAATTCAGAAGAAAAAAGATCTCAGTAAGTTTTACCATTTTATAGCAGAAACCTGTCAACACATGAGAATTGTAAGGTTGATGATTTAGCAATTGCATTTACATTTTTATTAAAGAGTAAATAACCAAAATGATTGAAAACCATTTTCTATGAAAAACATGACGCAGAGTACAATTAGGATAAGAAAGCAATCTTAAATATGTAACAGTGAGATACACGATGACCAGAAAACTGGCAACACTTAAAAACTGTGAAACGGATTTGAAGAGTGCCTAATAGTAGAGTGCAAAAACTCTTTTTTAAATGCCAAATACAGCTAGCATATTTGCAGATTAAACCTATTTTTCACCAAATAGATTTTTTCTTTACATTTCAGGTAGATTTACACAAAATATATCAAATTATTATACATAGTTTATTGCTGACAAGCACAGTACAAAAATTCTTACTTTGTACTGTGCTTGCAAAGGCCTCCCGCAAAACTCTTTCGGACGGAAAACCGCCACTCGGGTTTTCTGCCCGCGGCCCTATTATGAGTTTTCTGCTGGCACAGCAGAATACTCACCACAACATTGACACCAGCTTGTAATCGTAATTTGGCACCGGTCCAACCTCCACTGCGAGTCTTGTGGTCCCAGGACTGCCAGACTCATAATGCGGGCCCCAGTGTCCTCAAAGGTCTACTCTTTTTTCAAAAGAGATTTCACCAGCCCAGATCCGGTGCTAAGCTATACTTTGGACATGTTTACTTCATAAAGTGTTTTAAGTATATTTGGTCTTGCCTCCACAGTATTACAGAAACTCTGGTGACATATTAAGAATAGAGGATGCTCACTGCTAGTTTCCTGCAGAGAAGCCTTATTGTTTCCTTACTTGCTTTTTAAATGTATTTCCAGTTCCCAAGTGATAGTCTTTAACTCATATTTAAACTTAGTGTGTATTATGTGTCAACTTAAGCTTAGAGACAGTTGTATCATTTATTGCCTCAACTTCTGCCGCTTGTAGGTGAGCATTCGGCACTGCTGGAAGAACAGTCGCTAGAAGAAATACTCTAGTGCCAGCTGGGTCCACTGTTAGACACTGTTTTACACACTGTCAAGTATCGACTTGTAGGTTTAGAAATAAGGTTTTTATTTTTCCATTGTTTTTCATGTATTCGTTTCTTCTTGAAAAGAGACCTGAGTGGAAGGAACTCTCACCAGGTATCACTGTTATGAGACATCAGCTCTTAGTCTGAGTAGTTAAGTAACTAAATTTTCACCTCTCGAGCTAACACCCTTGAAGAATATTGTATTCTTTTGCAGATAGACCAAAAAAGCACAAATGAGCAGACTGAGAAGTGAAGAAAAATAATTTTTCATCTGCTCCCTGCTGCCATCTAGGAGTTGAGCTAAAAATAAACAATTGTAGCCTGTCAGGAATTATCTTATTGGAAAGCAAAACCGCGGTGTGTGCTTCCAATTTCTGGGAGAGCATAGCGTTTTCAGTGTTACCTAAAAGGAAAAAGTAAGCTGCTCACCTCAGAAGGCCAGCTCAGGTGACAGCCCATCAACTCTGGGTGGATGGAATGGACACCCAGCAAAGGAGCATATAAATTAAATCAAATATTATTAACCAACATATATAATTAGAAATCCTTTTTAATCAAACCTCTACATTTAACAAAAGTAATTAATTCTCAACCACAATACAGATATATGCAATGGATACTAAATGCCACATTATAAAAATGTGTTTGAATTTATTGTATTCTTTAAAATAATAACATTGTCAACTACTTCATTTATATTTGAACAAATATAATAATTTTAAAAAATTGAAACAGAAAACAGATATATTAATATTTAGAATTCTATAAACATTTAAAATAAAAAAATGTCAGGGGAGAAACGAGAATTATTATTTGTATGCCAACATAAATAGGTGAAAGTGCTCCAAGTTTGTTCAAATCTACAATTCTAACTCCAATCCAATTTACACTGGGAAAAGTACTGATGTCGGAGGACTGATTTTCTATAACATATCTGGTCCAGCAAACATTGTGAAAACAACATTTATTTTAGGGGGCATATTTACCATTATAGTGCCACACCTGCAAAACATTGGAGGATCTGAATTACTTTTGGGGGTGCACGTTACTTTTCTAATTCTAGGAAGACATACATTAGGGGAAGTTCATTTCTATGAGAAGGCGTCAGATTCACTACTATAACTTCAGGCCTTATCCGACTGCTGAAAGTGAAAGTATATATTTGGTGTGAGCAGGGGTTGGACGCAAATTTTGTCTTCTAATTCCAGGCCGTCATACATTGAAGCAAATGTAAATATTTGGGAGTATATTTATTACTCTAACTCAAATCATACACTTACATTGAGTACAGTGCACATATTTACGCAGTGGGTAATTACATTTCTAACTCGAGGCACATAGCTTTGAGCAAAGAATAGGTTAGAAAAGTAAAAAAAAAAAACTTGTGCAAATTTGTAGATTTAATTAAAAAACATTTTAAGATTATTTTTATTCTCTTAGTTGTTTAAGTGACAACTATTTTTAAATCTTTAAAACATGAGATATCGTACTATCAAGTAAAAAACACAAACCACCATCTGCTCCTCCTTAAAAAAAAAACACAACCTGAGAAAAGTAATACCACAAAACTATTACAATGAAAACAATTAAGTTAATAAATTAATCCAAAGTAAAGATATAATTAAATCAAACACATTTGTAAAATATATTTTCTGTGAAAATCAGTTGTACCCAACTAATCCTCCAATAAAATGCAACCCTTCCAAAAAATATCTAAATCAATTTAAAATGTTAACACATATTTAAAATAAAATTTAATATAAAGTAAACATGCAATATAAAATATGAGAACAACATTCAAAACATCAGTATTATGATAAAAGATAAAACAAGGTATACATACCCTCAGTATTATGGCCACCATTACTTTGGTACTGTCAGTATTTCAGGGTCGATATTCAGGTACCACATTCCAGTGACCTCTTCCAGGACACACATAACCCCTCCCTAATATACAACATTCGGTGTAAGAATCTTCTTATTTCAAATAATGAATTGCAGAAGTTTAAACCTTGTAATCCTTGATGTTTTAGAGTGTTAGCTCCCAACGAGTTTCCACTTATGTTTAACCTCTATTCCTATTCATATCTTTAGACTCAGGGCCTAATTATGACCTTGGCAGATGGGATGGGATGACGGCTATCTCACTTGCTGTTTTTACAAGTTCCACAGGATATAATGGAACTTGTAATACGGCGGACGGGTTATCCTTCACGTTTGTGACCAAGTATCGTGAATGAGTGGTCAACAGACTGCCAGACTCACGGTGGCAGTCATCACTGCCGAGACTTTGACGGTCCAACTGTCAAATTAAGAGTTTGGCAGTTGGACCACCAAAAGACTTCTGTCTCCCCCAGGATCAGTGATCCCGATGACCTGATGGTGGTCCTGCTTATAATCAGCCAGGGCTGCGCTGAACTCAGTTCCGCCCTCCTGATTACAACTTTGTTGTCTGCCAGCCTTTTCATGCCAGTTGCACTGCCATGAAAAGGCTGGCGGGGAACAAGTACAGGGGGCCACGAGCATGGGGTGTTAAGGGGTCCCCCTGCCCAGCACCCTTGAAATGCGCGCTGTCTTCTGTGCAGACAGTGTGCATTTCAAGGGTGTTGGTGCACCCTGCATGCAACAACATTGCTGCTGGCCCTATTATGAGCTTGTAACAATGGTTTCTGCCAGTCAGGTCAGTGAGAAAGTCCTAATGGGATTGGCGTGGGAGTCGCCAGCAGGGCGGCGATTTGCTCGTCTGGAGTTTGCTGGAAGGGTGTTTCCATCCGCCAAACTCCTAATCAGCCCCTTTGTCTCCGAAAGCGCATCAGGCTTTGTGTACGCCATAATCTCAAATACATTTCTTCTAGTGTACATTAATGTGCAGGGATTTGCATAAGGGTTATGCTACAGTATTTTAAGTAAACTATAGTTTATATGTATTACCTTTGTATGTATTAAATATTTAATCATCATTTTTCTCTTTCTCTGTAGACCAAAAAATCTTGCATGAACGGTAAAGTATTCCAGAAGATTCATATTTACATTATATATTCAAACAACCTTCTGTTATAGATCTTATCTGTGTTATGTATTGTTGACATTACTCTCACACACCCCTATACACAACATAATTGCTCACCTGATGTTACCATTCTGACAGTGTGCAGTACAAGTTTTATCAACCAATAAGGTGATTTTGAAAACTTTGACCAACTGCCCTGCACAGAGTTATCACATTCACACTCACCTAATGGAAAAAATGCAGCTTTGTCTAAACATACTGGGGAACAGACACTGCATGAAAGGTGAGGTAGTGTGATGGGAGGAGGGAGAGAGCACTGCAATGCATATAGGCAGGCTAGAGCATAGGTTTCAACCTGTAGTGGTCAGGAGGAGAAGTGTGTGTTGCGGCAGTGGCCTCAATACCCACTGTGGTGCTTCTAGACTTAGAGGCATCGAGGTAACCTCAAGGCTGGTGCGAGCACAGTGCAATAGCCACCTGAAACATGCGATTAATCAGGGTACGGCCACAGAAGCGGCCACCTTAGAAGCTGGTGTGGCTTGCGTCCGTCCCACTCCCCCACCCTGCTTTGTCCTGGCTTGCTTTCCTCTCTCGGCCTGGAGCTTTCTATGTTTTCAATTTTTAAGTATTACCTATCTGTTGCTGTGTTGGCACAAAATACATACCTTGTTACCACCAGCAAAGGGTCTCAGTCTGTCTGAGTCAGTCTGAGTGAAGCCCTAAAGTGCAATTGCTGCATTTGACACCCCAGGGTAACTCCTTAACTTTCTAAAAACCACTAAAAACAATGGAGTTAGTCCTCCTTCCACCACTCTTCTGTTTGCCCAGTCTGTCTTCTCTGTTGTCTAGGAGCACCTTCCAGGTGATCTCATTGGAGTTCTCCAGTGTCTATTGCCACTGAAGATCTTCTAAGGTGAGTAACTGAGATTTGAGTTCCAGACAGGGAAGCAGCAACGTTTGACAAGACAACGCAAGGTGAGGAACGGTTGTTGAAGCAAACGACTTGGGAGCAGGAAGGAGTGGCGGGGCTGAACAGAGAGGTAAACCTTGGCACCTATGAAGATGTTTCTGTTGCCTTTATCACTTAGAGTCTGGCCTAGTGTGTATTAAGGTCTACAGCCCATGGCTGAAGGCTGTTGGCCTCCATAAACTTGGGTAACTTGTGTAAACTGTTTCTCTAAGGACAAAATCTCACCTATATTCTCAAATTTGTTGTTACAACTTCTGGTCTCTAACAGCAGGGTGAGGAGCCTATTTAGTATCATCTCAGCCTCAAAATATGAAAAGTGATGAAGTGTAAAATCTCATCACTGCAGATTGTTTGATCTGGCCCCACATCAGGTACTCAAACACCAAGTAATGTAGGTAACCTTGACCAGGAGGAGCTAACACTAGAGAGTAAGAGTCCTACAAGGATCCTGAGAACAAGGCTAGTGAAGAAGAAAGAAAACAAAAACATTATTTTACTAAAAACAAGAAGTCAGTACTAACACAAAGGCCCTGATTTATACTTTTTTTGCGCTGTATTTGCATAACTGTTTGATGCAAAAGCTGTGTATACTTACAAAAGACAATTGTATTTTGTAAGTTTGCGCCACTTTTGCGTCAAAAATGTATGCAAATGCAGCGCAGAAAAAGTATAAATCAGGGCCAAAGCCTTTACCTACAAGGGCCTGGAGATAAGCAAGGAAAAATCTAAGAGAAAGCTAAGGCAAAGGCAAAGAAGCTGATGGAGTGTTCCCAAACAACATCAGTTACAAATGAAATCATTAGTAATCATCTTACAAGGGGTATGCGAAACAGCCAAGAGTTTCTCCCTGATAACGCTAAGCAAGAGGTGCCAGAGAATGGGACAGAATGTTAAGGCCAGAATAATAAGTAGTTGAGGAAGGGGACGGCAGTAAAAAAAAACAGATAAGTAGAAAACACTCCATTAGAGACTTTGGGCCTCACTATGAGTTCGGGGGACAGGTTGCCGCCATACAGGCTACCTCCCCGCCAGCACCATTAAGAGTTTCCCGCTAGGTCAGTGGGCTGAAACCTGAGTTTCGACCCGCTGGTCTAGCAGACGACAGCATACAGCATTGTCTCTGGCTCGTAATCGAGCTGACGGCTATGCTGTAGAGCGCAGGGTGCACTAGCACCCTCCCAATGTTCACTGTCTGCAAAGCAGACAGTGAAAATTGCAATAGTGTTGACCAGGAGGGCCCCTGCAATGCTCATGCCAAGTGCATAGGGAGTGCAGGGCCCCCTACACCTGTTCTCCACCAGCAGTTTCATGGTAGTGGTACTGCCATGAAACCGCTGGCAGAGAAAGAGGGTCGCAATCCCCAGGGCAGCGCTGCCCTGGTGATTTAGGACAGCTGCCACCTCCAGACTGCTGGGATCTCTGATCCAGGCGGAGCTGGCGGTTTCCTGGAGGCCCGACCGCCAGGGTTGTGATGAGGCGCTTGGACTATCCGCAAGTCGAGCGGTTTAGTGACCACCAGACTCCTAATCAGGCCCTTTGTGTCCCAAAATAGTTGTGGGTGGGTAACTCAGAAAAACAGCTTACTCCCGTATTGGAACTTTCATAGATTCACATTCTTGAATCATTTCCTGTCATTAGTATTAACATAGGTTTAAACCTAAAGGGCCTTAAGCCTCTCAGTTTAGCACTTTATCAGAGTCATTTTAGGAGAAAAAAGGACCAAACTTCAGGGCCCACCAATCAGGCAACACCACCCTCTAGAACCTTCCTGAGAGAAGCTCCAGTTGCTCAGATTTTCTACCACACGTCGTGCTAGGGAGTCTCCTCAGAGCTCTGCTCTGCTCCTCTCAACTTTTAGAATAACAACAGCAAGGTTATACTCTTCATAACTAATTCTGACTGATTGCTGATAAGGCCAACACCATGTCTGACAGGGAAAGAAAGGGCTTGTTCAGATCTCTGAAGACCCTCATCAGAACTGCATATACTGCCTTTACCCAGACCACTCTGCCAAGGACTGCAAGGTTTGTCACACCTTCTCTTATAAAACCCTGAAGGATAGAGAGGGCAGATTGGTAGAATGGCTGCAAAAACTTAAATCTAGAAATAACCCAGTCTCTGATGCTGACAGCGATGATTCTTCCACATCTTCCAGAAAATCATCTAAAAGAGCAAGATCTCCTCACTCAAGGTCTTCCTCAGAGCAGCCAAGACAGGCCTACAAAGAAACCACCTAAGGGTCTTACAAAGGCCGCAGCCCTCACAAATTCTCCACAAAAGGGGAAAGAGGACATGTCAGCAGTTCTGAAAGGCCTAAAACATCATCTTCTGTGCCTCCTCCTAAGTCAGCTGAACCATTTAAAAGACCTTCCTCTGCTCCTACAGTTGACAGACCATTGGGCAAAACCCCACTGTCGACGACATCCTCATCGACGACGGCAGCGATGAGGTCCATTCCACCGTCTACAATGGTTTCCGGTGACAACAACGTCGATGACAAGTCATCCACCGTCAACGAGGACAACGTCAACGACTTCATCATCGACAAAGACTTACACTTCATCATCGTCTATGCCGGTAACCACGGTCTTCTCATTGCCGTCTTTATCGACTACAACCCTGTTGACAGTAGCTTCCACCATAAAACCGTCAACGGTCAAGATTTCAACGAGGACAGCATTGACGACTGCTCCTGTTACACCGCTGACGAAGGCGTCTACGACTCCATCGACGAGGGAAAAATTGCACAAAAGTGAGGAGACAGCAAAAATTCCAGAACAAGGTAGCAGACTTGCTCAGCAGACTAAAATCAGTCTGTCACGAATGGGAACTAGACCAGTCCACGGTCAACCACATATTTTCCCAGTGGGGATCACCCAACCTCGACCTCTTTGCTAAGCCGGTCAAACACCAAATGCCAATACTACGCAAGCTGGCATCACCAAAGGGGATCATAGGGGAATGATTTTCCATAGCATGGTCAGGAATCTTTGCCTATGCTTTTCCACCCATTCCCTTGAGTCCTAACAAAAAGGAAGTGAGACCCATGCATGCTAATATTAATAGCCCCATACTGGCCTCACCAGCATTGGTTCACGGCGCTTCTTCTCCTGTCAGTGAAGCCTTGCATCCCACTGAGAATATCTCCGCATCTGCTAACAATGAACAACAGGTAAGTCTTACATCCGAATCCTCAATCAATGCAGTTATCAGCATGGCTCCTGAGCACCTTGAGTTCGCACACCTAAACATTACGCAGGAGTGCAGAAATATACTGTCCAAAGCCAGAGCAATTAGCACCAACAAGATTTATTCGTGGAAGAGATTTAGTTTGTAGTGCCACCAACAACAAATTGATCTTCTTTCCTCATCACCGAAACAAATAGGCCCTCATTCCGAGCCTGGCGGGCGGCGGAGGCCGCCCGCCAGGCTTCCCCCCTCCGAAATACCGCTCCGCGGTCGTAAGACCGCGGAGGGTATTCCGAGTTTTCCCCTGGGCTGGCGGGCGGTCTTCACAAGACCGCCCGCCAGCCCAGGGGAAAACTCCCTTCCCACGATGACGCCGGCTCGTAATAGAGCCGGCGGAGTGGGAAGGTGCGACGGGTGCAGTTGCACCCGTCGCGTATTTCAGTGTCTGCTTTACAGACACTGAAATACTTTTAGGGGCCCTCTTACGGGGGCCCCGCGACTCCCCCTCCCGCCATCCGGTTCCCGGCGGGAGAACCGCCAGGAACTGGATGGCGGGAGGGGGAGTCGGAATCCCCATGCCGGCGCAGCATGCTGCGCCGGCTTGGAGGATTCCTTTGGGGCAGCGGGAAACCGGCGGGAGACCGCCGGTTTCCCTTCTCTGACCGCGGCTGAGCCGCCGCGGTCAGAATGCCCCGCGGGGCACCGCCGGCCTGTCGGCGGTGCCACCGCGTCCCACGGCCCTGGCGGACTTGTTCCGCCAGGGTCGTAATGACCCCCATATTGCCTTATTTGTTACATTTGGTGCACTCAGGTCTTGCCCATTCCTCCATAAAGGTTCACCTGGCGGCGATTGCATCTTATAGACAGTCAGACTCTTCACCTCTGTTATGGTCCTCTAGATTGATTAAACCATTTCTAAAAGGGCTTTTCAGAGTTTTTTCACACTTCAGACCTCCTCCTCCCTTCTGGAATCTAAACATTGTTCTTGCTCAACTCATGAAGCAGCCATTTGAACCAATACATAAAGCTTCTACGAAATTCCTTTCCTGGAAAGTGGCTCTCATTATTGCTCTAACATCAGCCAGGCGTGTCAGTGAGATACAAGCACTATCCATACAGGATCTGTTTTTACAGATTAAACAAGATAGAACAATCTTGCGCACTAACTCACGTTTCATTACAAAAGTCCCCTCGGACTTTCATTTAAACGAGCCCTTAGTTTTCAAGACATTCTTTCCAAATCCTACAACTCCAGCAGAGAAGGAATTACACTGGTTAGACATTAAAAGATGCATTAAATTATATCTGGACAGGACTAAAGCATTACGCAAAACCAACCATTTGTGGCTTTCAGCGCACCCAAACGGGGTCAGCCGCTCTCAAAATAGGGCATAGCTGGATGGATTTCTTCAGCAATCCGATTTTTCCATCAGGCAGCGGGCAAGCCACTGCAAACCTCTGTCCCTGCACATTCAACACAGGCAGTTTCCTCATCAGCAGCACTGTTTGCAGGTGTACCGCTCCAAGACATTTGTAGGGCAGCAACTTTGAAAAGCTGCCATTCTTTTACCAGACATTACTGCTTGGATGCATTATCTCAAAGAGAAGTAGCAGTTGGCCAGGCAGTCCTCAGAAATCTTTTCCATTAAATCCTTTCCAGTAATCTTTTCCAGTAAAGGTGAGCTGTATCTTTCATCCCACCATCCTAAATTAAGGTATGCACATTGCCTTTAAAAAGGAGTTTGAATTACATGGTACATTCTCATAAAAGTCTAGCCTCTAATGCTTAGAACTTTAAATTATGTATATGTTTATTTAAACACACGATTAATGTATGTATTGAACAGAGAGATGTGTTATACTATGTGCATCAATACTGCTTACTACTCTGATTCAAGCATGTGAATCTATGAAAGATCCAATACTGGAGTAAGAAAATTAGTTACTTACCTGTAACTTTAGTTGTCCCAGCAGAGGCTCACCTTCACTTCTCTTTTCTTTTGGCTAGCCTATATGCACTTGTGCTTAGAACATCTCAGGAACTGAAGCTTCTCTCAGGAAGGTTCTAGAGGGTGGTGTCGCCTGATTGGTGGGCCCTGAAGTTTGGTCCCTTTTTCTTAAAATGACTCTGATGGAGTGCTAAACTGAGAGGCTTAAGGCCCTTTAGGTTTAAACCTATGTTAATACTACTTAATTAAAGGTACTGGGGACTCCCATCTAGACGACGGGGAATGATTCAAGCATGTGAATCTATGAAAGATTCCAATACTGGAGAACTAAAGTTACTGGTAAGAAACTAATTTTCTTAGTTGAGATTCAAGAGCTAATATCCCAGTCGCCTCAAGATTCAGGTAAAACATCTCTTTCACAGGGGATCTCTGAATATACATTGATCAAACTAGAAAAAATGATCTACAAAAGCAAGTATGTATAAGAATTATGCTGGTGGAGGGTAATGAAGAGGCTGGACCTTTACAGGGAAATCCCCCTTTTTTCTTTTTCCTAATAAAACAATACCATAGGCAGAGATCCACCCACCACCTACTAGTGTATTCTTAGTTATAGACAGCAGTAACTGTTTTCTATCTATATTATCATCCCCGAAAAGCAAAGCTTTCCCTTTAACTTGAACTGCCTCTAATAGTAATACTAAGGGTAAGAAGGAAACTGAGCCACATGTTATAGTCAGCTAGCACCTGATATGCTTAAAGGAGGTTCTGCATTGAGTAAGGTAGAGATAAAAGAAGCTTGTGATTTGGGGACCCACCAGGTAAAATGTAGTATTTTAAGTAGTAAGACAATCTTGAATAAAATAGCAGATGCTGGTGACGTAGCCTCAAAAGTCTCAGAAGATATGCCATTATGCTTTCAGAGAAATTAAGGTTAGGGGAATCTCATCAGTGCTCAAGTCTCATACGAGGAATGAGCCGTTATCAAAAAGAGACAGAAGACTCAAGTAAGAAACAGAGAAGAGTATCCCTCCCATACTTGCATAGTCACTCATTTCTGTTTGATATTAGTGATTTTTCCTGCAAGACTAACACACCAGCGAATAATGGTGTAACAACTGGAAAGAGAATAATGAACATAATAGGTTGAACTGTACAGGAGAAAAGGTATATGTTATGAATCTGTAAGGCCCATTAAAGAATTTGAAATCTGTTGTCCAGCTATTGGCTAAATTATTTAACAATTCCAACTAATGTAGACACAAATCTCCTTGTATTACAGCATATACTAGAGTTTAAGACTAGGGACAAGAGGGATGCCCTGGACACCCAAAAGTATATGAATATGGAAAAGGTTAACCAAACTTTAGCAGGAGAACATAACCCTAGTGATAAACATGATAAAATGACTCAAACTGAAATTACTGGGACTGATACTCACAGACGTTCACCAAATGTGAGCAGTAGAATAGAAGGAGTCAACGAGATTTGCGTAATTGAAGATGGGTCAAGTAATGAAGTAGTTCCCATGGCAGTTAGCAAAAGAGAGTCAGAAAAATGAAACAGTTCACAAATTACAATATTAAGTAGTAAAGGAGCAAATAAAAAGAACACAAGAGGCTCTGTGTAAGACACAAAAAAAGAAAAATAGAAAACTTTCCATTAAGGTGGAAGGGCAGTAAAGTATGACCCGTCATCCATACGGTATGCTGAGGATCTAGTAACTCTTGGTCAGGAAACAGTACCAGTGAACAAGGAAACAAACTCTAAAGGAATAAACAATTAACTGGATCCAATTGTTGGCAAACCCATTCAGTTTATAATGGGATACAACAGGCATTAGTACAAACACCTGGGATAAATTCACAAATGTCTAACCATTGATTAAATGTAACATCACAAACCCAGGAGTCAGGACCAACCAAAGCTGAGCATCAACTAACTCTTGTCATTCATAAAAGCACTATTGAATACATAGGGAAAACACATCTTTCGAACATACCATTAGAAGCCTTGGTAACTAAATCAAATCTGATCTTTCCTACAGAGCCTCCTCCAGCAACCAGTATACTCCTGATTAATCAGTGGAATATTATGAAGTTCCCATCAAGGGTATCTGTGTCTATGGTAACAGAATCTATGGGAGAGCCAGAAAATTGAAATCCCTTAGTACACCATCCTACAGGAGAATGGGTTCTTCAAGTAAAGGACATGTTTGCAGACTGAGATCCTGATCCATACTTGAATAGGTGAAAAATATTGTCCATCTTTAACTCCCTCCCAAAGCTCTCTACAATATCTTCATGTTAGAAATTGAGCCTCTAGTTGGCAGAGGTATGCACCCTGTCCAAGTAGGGACAACAATCCTAGTCAAAGTAGCGCACAACATAATCCAAATTATCCTGTGCCCACCCTCTGGTAGCTTGGCACTGAGCAGTCAGGCTTAATTTAGAAGGCAATGTGTAAAGTATTTGTGCAATAAATCATGCAATAACACAGTGAAAACACCACAAAAATACACCACACAGGTTTAGAAAAATATAAGATGTTTATCTGAGTAAATGAATGTCAAAATGATCAATATTTGATAAGCACAAGCTGAAATATCACTTTTGCAATGATAAGAAGAGTCTTAAGTCTTTAAAAATCAACAAGTGTCTCTTGTGTCAATATTACACGCATGGAGACTGCAGAGGAGGAGATGCGTGGAACAAGAAAGGCGTGCATCAAATTTCCAGACACGCACAGACGATGCGTCAATTCTTCCCACGCTGCATGGGTTTTGCATCGATTTCCGGCTTGCAGTCTTGGATCCTCACTGCGAAGCGGGGTCTTTTACACCCATGCGTACATGCGTGGAAATGCTGGGCGTGCAGGACGAAGTCACAGGTGCTGCGTCGATCTGGTGGGCGATGTGTCAGAGTTTCTGTCACACGGCAGGCACTGCGTTGATTCCTCATGCAGGAAGTCGGGCTGTGTCGTTCCAGCTCGGCGATGCGTTGATCCGGTGGGCTGTACATCAAAGTTCCGGACACAACGCTGGTGCTACGTCAATCTCCACTCAGGGAGCCGGGCTGCGTCGTTCCGGGTCGGCGATGCAGTGATTCTTTCATCGCTAGGCAGGCTGTGCGTCAATTCCGGCAGGCTGTGCATTGTTTTTCCTGCGTAAGGAGTTCCTTTTGAAGAGAAGACGTCATTTTGGCCCTGGGACTTCAGGAACAGGAGGCGAGCTCAATCCAAGCCCTTGGAGAGCACTTCTTAGCAGAGCCAGAGGCCAGCAAGGCAGCAGGGCAACAGCAAGGCAGCAGTCCTTCACAGCAGAGCAGTCCAGGTGAGTCCTTTGGGCAGCCAGGCAGCTCCTCTTGGCAGGTTGCAGGATCTGGTTCAGATTCTCTGTCCCAGGAATTGTCTGAGTTGGTGGGGTCAGGGACCCAGGTTATATACCCAAAGTGGCTTTGAAGTTGGGAGACTTCAAAGAGTGGTTTTGAAGTGCACAAGGCCCTCTTTCAGTACAGGTCTGTCTGCCATGGTCCCAAAAGGGGGTTTGGCAGTCCATTGTGTGAGGCTAGGCGACTAGCCTTTGAAATATAAGTTTTAGGCCCCTCCACCCTTCCAGCCCAGGAAGACCCATTCAGTATGCAGATGAGGGCAGGTGTGACTGAGTATCCTGTGTTTGTGGTTTTCTGGGTGAAATGCACAAGTGAGCTGTCAACCAGCCAGGCCCAGTTGTGGATTGGAGACAGGCTGTAAGGCACAGATGGATTTTAAGTGCAGAGAAATGCTCACTTTGTAAAAGTGGCATTTCTAAAATAGTAATATAAAATCCAACCTCACCAGTAAGCAGGATTTTGTATTACCATTCTGGACATGCTAAATATGACATGTTTACCCCTTTCTGATCCGAATCTACCACTCAAACATTATATGAAGGTAGCCCTGATGTTAGCCTATGAAAGGAAGAGGCCTCTCAGCAGCGGAAAACGAATTTAGGAGTTTTCCACTACCAGGACATCTAAAACACACAGGTATATGTCCTGCCTTTTACCTACATAGCACCCTGCTCTAGGAGGTACCTAGGGTTTACCTTATGGGTGACTTATATGTAGAAAAAGGGGAGTTTAAGGCTTGGCAAGTACTTTTAAATGCCAAGTCGAAGTGGCAGTGAAACTGCACAAACAGGCCTTCCCATGGCAGGCCTGAGACATAGTTAAGAGGCTACTTATGTGGGTGGCACAATCAGTGCTGCACGCCCACTAGTACAATTTAATTTACAGGCCCTAGGCACATGTAGTGCATTTAACTAGGGATTTACAAGTAAATAAAATATGCCCATTGGGTATGAGCCAATGTTACCATGTTTGTGGGAGAGAGCATATGCACTTTATCACTGTTTAGCAGTGGTAAAGTGCGCAGAGTCTTAAAGCCAGCAAAAATTAAGTCATAGATAGAGAAGGGGGAAGGACAAATTTGGGGGTGATGCTGCAGAGAGGCCATTTCTAACAGCGGGTCTGAAGAGAAATTTGAAATTACTACTAGCACAGAAAGATATCACTATTTTGGCACAGCAAGGAACATGGGAAACAGAAGAGGTTCTGATGAATGATAATCCTCTTCAAATACGTAAATACATGTTCTGCCCATGAATTATGCTGCACCCTGCCTTAGGGATGACTTCCACATGGTTCAGTGGGACTTTTGACTTTGCCATGGCTTTAAATGGCAGAGTCAGACTAGCAGTTTGAAACCGCACTTCCAGTCTGCAATGGCAGACCTGAGTACTTGTTTTATCTCTGTCACACCCAGGGTGGCACAATCAGTGCTCTGCAGTCCCTGTAGTGACTGTAGTTTACAGGCCCAGGGTACCCGGAGTACATATATACAAGGGGCTTACAGGTATAGCTAGCCTATGCTGATCGGGTCTAGCCAATGTAATATACACATTTTGAGTTCAGGGCTCTGGCGCTGAAGTCTGGTTAGCAGGCCTCAGTTCCCTTTCAAAGTCACAAAAAACAGCAGTGTCAGTCAAAGAACCTGGGGATGACCATACAAAAAGAGACATTTCCTTACAAGGTTTTAAGGAGCAGTGGAAAGGGGGAAGAGTGAGGATTGTTAAAGTACTTAAAGCTCAATATTTTGTAAAACAACCATTGTAAGACCTTCAAACTGACTCTGTGTGTGTCTGTGTGTACGTAAAAAGCCCAAATGAACTCCAACAAACATCTCACCCTACCAGACTTAAAACACCTCTACCCAACTATTTATTAGAGACTACATCTATTAGGGATGTGTAACACCCCAAACACTGCCCCTGAAGGTACGCCCCTGCATGTTTTCCAGCTGTTTGAGAACATCAATGCTGCCTATTACATGTTGTAATCAAAATGGGCCCCAATTCCAGGGAGTATTACCAGGTAAACTATCATGCTTAACACTTGTGATCTGAAGGCTGTTAACACTGGCTTTAATAGCTTGGTGGAGCACCAATGGGTAAAAGAAAGACCAAAAGGAAGGGAGTTCAACCTCTACATTTGTTCTTGCCATCACAATTTGAGATATCTTCCTTGGCTGTGAAATGTGGGCTCTGTTAGATAAGTATCCTTTAAATCCACTCGTACCATCCTGTCCCTTGCAGGTGAATATCCCTCAAATAAATTACCATCCCCATCTTGAAATGGTGGTAGAAAAATGGATTAGTTGAGGTCTCTCAGATTTATAACTCATATGAGTTACTTGTTTTTTTTACACCAAAAAATATTTTACTGACATACCCCTTGTGATGTCCGCTGCATACCTCTATTGACCATTTGGCTACAAGGTCTTGGACCGCCAGAGATATCGAAGCTACTCCTTCATGAGAGAGCCTCATTGGCTGAGAAGGTTTGCTATGAAAGGGAATAGAGCAGAAACATTACTGACATCCCATACTTTCTGCTGAGCCAAAGGATCTTTGAAAATACTCTCACATTTGTGTACAAAAAGTGCTATCGTTCGCCCTGCTTTTGTGAGGGGAAAGGACATAACTCTTTCCTTAGTTTCATCGTTCCCATGTTTGGGTGCCATAGACGCTGAGTAGTCCTCCTCTTTTCCGCTGCTGCAATAGCAGCAGCCTGGAATACCTGACCTGGCAGCTGTAGTAGGGCCTGCAGAAAGATGAACAGCCAGTGAAGCTACCCCTGCATCCGCCTGCCCTGAATTAAACCTTTGTGAGAAGGGCATTAAATTTGTCTAGAGAAGAAAATGCCTGTACATACCAACCAATTTCTTTGATGAACTCATCAGTAAAAGAGTCTTGTGTGTTTAGGTTAATATCTAAACCTATCAGCTCCCCAAGTTTAGAGTTAATCATAACAAAAGACCTTCTCCCCTCTCACTGGATAAGTCTGCATTTGGATTGCCTGAAAAGCAAAATGCCCTTTGTGCCCACTTTGAAATCATTTTCAGATCAGGAGATTGCCTCAATTTCATCCCCTGTATTGTGGCACAGAATATTTCAATCAGTGAACTAACAGTATCTAATAGGTTCTCTCCAACGCCGTCCTAGGATCTGTGCCCTGTCTACAGTGGAAAGAAACTACTTTTGTATTCAGCTCCAGAGTAAGTGTCAATTTGCCTGAAATAGAAATCCAGGGATGCTCCGAGACACTACCCCCACATTTTACCCCACTGGCTGTGTCAATACGGCTTTTAATTCTAACCTTTACAGACTCCTCTAAAAATGTTGGAGGGAATCACTCAACTGAATTAGTATGTGGCAACAAAATAGGATCAACTGTTGGAATAGCCACTGTATGCAATGCTATCAACAGAGGTTTACCCACCTACATCTTTTTATCCACATTTAAACCATCATTGCCACAAAATGTGCCATGATAGTTTTAGAAGTGAGTGGAACTCGCTGAGTTTCACTCTGTGGAATTCCGCCGAGTTACATAAAAACTCCACAAGATTGCGCAGAATTCTGCAAGCGGGTGGAAATCAGTACTTCATGCTGATTTCTAGCACCAGGAACTTGTTCCACACTGAGAAATCAGCATGAAAGGCAACAAATGGCGAGCCAGAGGGCACTGCTGCTGGTCGAGTTGGTTTTACTGCCACTCGAGTAGGTTTTCTCCTCGAGCGGCAACTTTCCCAACCCAAATAGTTGCAACTGACAGCGACAACCCGCATTGAGGAAATCTCGCCAGTTGTCCTCGTCAGTTGTCCGGTTGACCTGGCAACTTACCATTGGTGAGCCGGGCTTGAGAAAAAACTTTACCAGAATTAAAGAAAAAAACTTGGCCGAAACTCCGCGTTGCCAAACCAAACCACTGCATTGCCAAAACTCTGCAAACTCTGCCAGCAGAGCGGAGTTTATCGCCCACCCCTAATATAAATCATCAATAAATTTTTTACTTATGCCAGAAAAAGGCCTTTTGTTTTTGTCCATCACTTAGACTCATAGAAGAATCATACCAAAAGGACCCTTGGTTCATGAAACCCTGCAGAACTGAACCGCCACCAAATGCCTCATTCTCTTACCCATCATCAAACTCTACCAACTGTTTGCTTTTTGAAACTTTTTCTCCCAGGACATGGACATGGAATTACTTATTGCGGATTCAACTGAACTGCCAATGTCATTGGCTACAATTTTGTAACGAAAAAGAAACTGCCTTTGAATTTGACACAGATGCTTTTAAAAACCTCTTCTCAGGTTTCAATATTGTCTCTATCAGGGTTTTTTTCTACAACCTTTATCCATACTGGCTAATAACCCAATACTCGGAGAATTGAACTCCCCCCTCAAAATTCAAACAAATCAAAAATAAGGTTTTTATAAACAATTTTGTAAAAATGCACAGTTGTATCATCCATTCAAAATATGGCAGTAGTTTGTTTCACTTGAAAAAATAATTGCACATTTCAAACACTAACTAGGCCATCAAACAATCCATACAGATAAGCACTTGCCTACACTATGGGGGTCATTATGACCCTAGCGGTCACCAGACTGCTAAGGTCACGGTGGCAGTCAGACCGCCACATTATGACCATGGCGGGGCTGCCACGGTCCAACCGCCGGCACCCCCAGGCTGCTGCCAGCCTGCAACCTAGCGGTCCCGACGGCTGCTGCCCTGGGGATTACGAGTCCCCATCTGCCAGCCTGTCCATGGTGGTGAAAGGCTGGTGGAACAGGGGACTCGGGGGGGCCCCTGCACTTGGCATGGGCAGTGCAGGGGCCCCCATGCACAGCAACGTCACGCATTCCACTGCCCAAATTACGGGCAGTGGAATGCACGATGGGTGCTGCTGCACCTGCTGCACTGCTACATTGCAACCGGCTCCAACACAGTTTCTGCCTGCCGGCCCAGCGGGGAACTCAAAATAGGGCCGGCGGGGTTCAATCCGCCCATGTGGCTTGTTGGCGGAAAGACATTGCCAATGTCATAATGAGGGCCTATATGTTTTAAAGCACTTTCAAATGCTCCCTCCAGCAAGCTTGCCCCGGCATTCTGCGTGCTACTTAAAACAATTGAAGATAAAACCAACAAAAGTAACAAATGGAAACACTTTCTTCTCCAAGTCCCGCTAGTAAGAAAGCAACCATTTGAATGCACTGAAAACCAGCCCCGCCGTAGTCTACAATGGACCTCTCTAGCTGACGCTTTCCTGAAAGCGCTCGCACCAAAGTAACCTGCTCTACTTTGCTGGGAGGAGTCTTTGCTGGCATACATCAAGAGCTGTGCTGTAGCAAACTGTTTCCCTTAAATCCGTAACAGATGTGAACTCTGAGCAGCAAGAAAAGAGGAAATCATTTGTGATTGGCTCTCTTTATATGTGGGGCTGATTACTTGTGTTTGTGTCACTTCCTGCCTGAGTGTGTCGGATTGTCGGTATTGTAGTATGTTTAAGAGCTGTAATAATAAACAGTAAGTATTATTATGACCCTCCTGTCTTTTAATAAAATTGAGTGTGTGTACCAGTTCCAGGACTAACCAAGAGTAAACCTCTGCTATTCCCATTGGAGATAGCTGTGTAAACGCTGCAATTTCCAGGCCGAGTGCAGTATAGCCAGCTCCAATTTATAGTAAGCCAGGCTCTATGTGCATTTCATATTTCAGTCGGCAGTAGGTTTGTAAAATAAATGTTCCCCTTCCCACACATCCAGTCTGTTGACTTATCACTTCCCTGCCCCTTTCTTTCACTACTCTTGTTCAGTCCTCTACCAGCATTTCTGTTCAAATTATACAGTTTTAATACACCTCTTAGTCTCCTTTTCTAATATCCATGTGTTACGCTCTCGGCTAATCACGTGCAAGCTTGTATTTTACACATTTTCTCCAACATCTTGGCAGCGATTGATCTCCTGAGTTCTGCATTCATTCCTCTTTCATTTTTTTCTGTATCCCACCCTCATTTACCCTGTAGCCATTCTTCATACATTGTGCCTCTGTATTGTTGCCTCTCTGATTGGTTTCTGCAGCCTCAGCTCACCTTGATTTTTATTACTGAGATCTTTGCATTGTTTTGTTTTCCAGGGCTGCGCAAAAGGCTATTTTAGCCAATGCCGAAGATAAGATAAAGAAACTGGTAAGATTACTCTTATTAAAACTAAATATTTTAGTCAGTACCCAACCATAATACAGATGTATCAGGAGATGGTAAACATGTATTTGCCACCATCCTACAGTTAAAACCCTTTACACTTTTCACAGTTCTGCTTTATACGCCCAATAAAGAGTTCATTAAATCATTATGTTAGAGCTTCCTGAAGAACACTCATTCCTTTTTATGGTAGTTAGAAAAATTATAAAGTCTGCTTCACCCCTTCTATTGTAATCGTCCTTTTTTCATTTTAGACCCATCTCCATAAGAAATCACATCACCGCCATGTTGCTACACAACTCTCTAATGATAATAAGGCACAGATTTACCTATGGTTTTGATAGGGTTTGTGTTACGTCTTTCAAAGCCGACCCAATGCAAAGTCCATTGGTTTGAAATAAAAAGTAACATCTTGCGTTACTTTGCACAAGGAAGTGATCCTTGGGGTATTTAGACAGAATAACGGAAATAAAAATATTGTGTCAAGAATATCAAGGACGAAAATGTTGTGAAGGTACGTTTCTATGGGTAAGCAAAGTTTTAATATGCATACTTCGCATGTATATACCTTGACGATATATATATATATCATCAAGGTACGTTGATGTGGAGTTAGGAATAGTAAATCTGTACTTACCTATTTGCACTTAACGTCTCAATATTTTGGTCATTGATATTTTTGACATGATATTCTGTCCACATGATATTTTTATGATCTGTTCCCTGAGTGGTGCATAGCCGTTCTAGTGCATCCACCTGTGGGTTTTGATGCAAGTCCATAACTACAAAAACCTGTAGACATGGAGTTGCACCATATCCTGCACCAACCTGAGACTGGCATAGCAACCAAAAATATTTGTATTTCTCTTCAATTTTCTTCTTTGCATGTGTGCTGCATTCTACATAGAGGAAACAGTCTCAAAGGGAAGTTTTTGTGCCGGAAGGTACTCCTTCCGGCACAAAAACTATGCTGACCGCACAGCAACACCTTGGTGCAAGGGTGCCTATGTTGAGGCTAGGCAGCCCAAAGTGCATCTGCACAATGAGAGAACCGAACCTTGCCATCTCTTTGGAAATATGGTTCAGCTTTGCTGGATACAGTTGATGCAGCACAGCAGTTTTACTTGCTGTTCTGCATATAGTCAACCATTTGTTAATCTGAGCCTCAGTCTCCTATCATGGTAGATCTGTCAAAACCGAAGAATGAATGAAAAATGTCAATCACCAAATAAACATATAATAACCTGCATGGCCTTACCAATCAGAATCAAATCTAGGTCATATGTTAAATTCGTAAATTATCTAAGTACATATATGTGTGAGATGAAAGGTAAATGACAAGTATATTTGCTTCAAGAAATAAGTTTGATCATGGAGCTCAACATAAAACAAGAGGAAAAGCATATAGAGAGAGAGATTTAAAACAAATACGACAAAACTTTTTCAGTGAAAGACACACAAATGGAGGATTTGTCTCATTACAAATCCTTCTAGTTATTAATTGTTTATGTTTGCCGAGCTACAATTTAACAGAAAGACTGCATCATTTATGATATCTTCATTGATATTCATAAACTCTGAATTTCTGATATGTACATCTCACTGCAGATTCCTCACCTTTTGAATATTCCCCAAGCTTCAGGCTGGGTCTGGAAATTTCAACAGAGTGCTCCAGAGCACCCATAGATAGTGTCAGGTGACTCAGCACCAACGTTGTTCTACTCTGGAAGTGACATGTGGAGCACTCAGGCATGATGATATTTCTTTATGATCGATATTTCTAACTGCAGATTCCTCACCTTTTGAAAATTCCCCAGGAGTCAGACTGCATCTGTAAATTCCCACTCATGCACATTAATGTCAGTTCCTTTGTCTCCGCACCACCATACATGGATCCGAAGCTACCCCTTGTCTCTTCACAAGAGTATTACTTCAGAAATTGTATGAGAAAATCAATGGCGCAAAGGAAAATTTCACCTCCCAAGACTAAATGATTTATACCTTTTAGGGACTGTTGCAAGCAAATCTCCGTGAATGAACCCCATTTGGCTTGGCTGTGGTTTGTAAGATTGGAGCAAGACTCAAAGGCTTACAGTGACTGCGACTAGATGAATTCTAAAGCCATCTGGGACCATAAGGTGGACCTCTCTGTTGCCAGGCGCCAGAAGTCTCCATCCCATGACTAGTTGACGTTGAAAGGAAGTCCTTTTCCTTTTCTGAGGCCATTCCTGTGGCAGATCATTATCACAGTTGAAGGATTGGCATAAATTGAAGAAAAATAAGACGTTTGAGCCAAATTTGACCCCTTCCCTCCACTCTCAAACTCCAGAGAGTATGCAAAGGGGTCAGTGTGACTTCCGGACTCACTCCCACTCTTAACACTGCCAGGGTTGTGGTGGTGGTCGGACCGGCACCAATATGGTGATCCGGCCTCCACATTACGACCGTGGCGAACGTGCCACGGTCGGACTGCTGGCCCCGCCATGTTACCACCAGCAGATGGTCTGGCGGTACCGGCGGTCTCAATCCGCTAGGGCAGTGCTGCCCTGGGGATTACGACCCCTCTCCCCACCGGCATTTACATGGAGGTTGCACTGCCATGTAAATGCTGGCAGAGACTGGGTGCAGGGGCCCCGCACTTCCCATGCACTTGGCATGGGCAGTGCAGGGGCTCCCATGGCCAGCCCCATTGCGCTTTTCGCAGACAGTGAAAAGCGCGATGGGTGTTGGTGCACCCTATGCGCAGCAACATTGCAGCTGGCTCAATTATGAGCCGCGTCAATGTTCTGGGCTGTTTCCTGCTGGGCTAGCAGGCGGAAACTCAGTTTCCGCCTGCTGATCCAGTGGGAAACTCGTAATAGGGGCAGCGGGAAGGTCACAGTACTGGTGGTGACCTGACCGCGGGACTTCGGAGGACGGGCTTTTCCATCTGCCAGAGTCAAAATGAGGGCCTCAGTCTCCTTCAAAGCCGGTTGCATCGGCGGTCCCTAGGCAACCAGAATTTCGAGCTCCATTGTTGATGATGCAGCAAATCCAAGAGCTCTGTTAAGCTTTTCTGCATCTTTTCAGCATGCTGCTTTCTCCCTCTGTTGCGCCTCTAGGCTCCAAGGAACATCAAGGACATTCACCTGGAACTCTGAAGGCAGATCCATCCTCTGGACCCACTACAGACTCCGCAACTGCTTAGGTGCCAACTAATAAATATACAGTTGCTCTATATAATGCATCATTTGGTGGTTTAACATAGGTGTGTGTGTATCTGGGAGTGCGGGGGTGAGGGATGAGAGGGTTCGTACGTTTTGGCATACATCCAAAAGAATATAGAAACCTGGCTACCTGTTGTTGAACCTGAGAGGTTTTGAGTCACATTCATCAAGATAGTTGCTAATGCTTAAGTGTAATGTGTCACTACCTGTAATCTCAGAAAATAAATATATATATTTCAGTAAGACAATAGTAACATTGCAAATCATAGCCTTGTCTCTTCATCTACCCACATCCAATGTATAGCTGTGAGTTACTAGGCATTGATTGTAAATTGTCACATTTTAATTTTAGTATCTCAGAATTTAACGTGCATGGAAAAGCAAAGAAAAACTTCTAAGCATCCGTAGCTCACCGAACAATGTTACCTCCCATTGCATTGTGGTACTAGACTTGTATAACTTTGAGCCAACCCATGTTCAAGGGACTCATGATAAATGTGGCTATATCTACTCTCTTCTGCACCATTCTGGTTCTTTCTCTCTGCGTTTTAGGTATTGTGCCTGCATGTTTGCTGCTGTTGCACTCACGTGTAGTAGAACATTCATGCTGTGAGTGCCCTTCAAAGCCCTTTCCTGCTGCTGTCCAGGATATTTAAGCGCAACAAGATTCTCTTTTATTTTTCAGGAGCAGCAACTTCTTGAGGAACAACAGTGCAGTAAGTGTTGCTCTTTCTATAGCAGAAACAAGTCAACGCACAAGAATTGTGGGCTAGAACACTTAGCAATTGCATTTACATTTTCATTAAAGAAAAAAAATAACTGAAATGAATAACACTTTCCATGAAAAACATGACACACTGTCCAGTCAAGAGAAGAAACCAACTGTAGCTGAAAAATACCAACAGTGGCAAACGGTATGGGGTTCTTATGCAAGCACTCAAACAAGAAAGAAGTACAAATCCTTAGTTTAGAGACAAGCCTGGGCATCGAGACTCAGGGGGTCACTGCAGATGAAACAAGCACTGGCAAAGCCAATAGGCCTCGGCAGTGCCAGAGCTATTGACTTTGTCAAATTCTTTTAGTCATATTGTATAGCAGCCTGGCTGCTGTTCTGCATGGGTGATAGTCATGGCAAAACGTTCTGTAACATGACCAGCACTGGCCGCATCATAGCGCTTTTTTGTCTGGCAGACTGGGCGGGACAAGCAACACAACACGGGTGGGGCTAGGAAAGCAACACAGCATCGAAGACAGGAGGGGAGAAGGTATATGAAAAGTGCTCTGATGGGACCAGTGGTGTGTCTTTGTCATAGCACTTCATTTTGTTATGGTGGGTGGAGGCAAACATGACAACGGGGTGAGAGGCAACACAAATCTAGCAAACATGCGCTGCTAAGAGTCCTAAAATGTATTTCAATGAAAGGCAAGTTTGTAAGCGGCAGAAAGAGTTGGTATGCATAAGTAAGAATAACTACCATACTATAGCCAAAAAGTGGCCCTAACAAGGGTGAGAAGGAAGAGTCATAACAGGTTACAAAATAACTCATTCAAAAGGTGAGGATGAAGAAAGCAACCAAACACAACAAACCCAAACCACATCCGGTCACTTACAAAACCTTTAAGACACCTTAAGACTACCAAAGTGCTACAGAGCCAGAAAAAACGTGCAGAATGTTTAACCTAAAGATTCAAAGCACACAATGGCTGCCCAGTGCCCCATGAAATTGAATGAGGCAATTCATTGTGAGAGCCAGCCGCTTCTGACATAGCAACTTTGTATAAACTGACTTTTACAACATATTCCACAACAATATAATCGAAATGTAAAACAATTTAAAATAGCAACACAGAGCAATAGCCATCAATTGGCTTCCTCCTTTATTAGGTTCAGTGTGAGGTTGAGGCTTTTTACTCCTGATGTCCTTGGGGCCAACCTATTATGGATCCCACTCAACTGGGAAAAGCACCCCCTCTGCACTTGACTCTCAGTGGTAGGTGTGGTCGACCAGTCAAGGACCCTCATGGGGATAAGGGATGTTAATACAGTTCAGTGAACATGAGTCATAACTCAAAGTGCAGACAGTACGAACAATAAATAAATGTTTCATCAAATACTTGTTTATGTATGAAAAACTGGTATTTTATTTCTAACTATACACATGAAAAGGTATACAATATTCAAACACAACAACACAGTCCCCCTTGTAGTAGTTGTCAGCCAAATCCCTGTCGTACCCTCCTTCGTATAACATGTTGGGGGTTATTCCCCACTTACTGGTGGCCATATCCGGAAATGCAAACTCTTAGGCCGCACTCAAGAGTTCCCTTTCAACTCTTCAGGATTTCAGTCAAAAGTGTCTACAGTGCCACAGCACCTTGAGCATCTGAATCCCCCAAGACCACAAATGCCTGGTTTCAGTCTTTCCAGCTCCAGCAGTATGGCAGTGTTTGGCAGTGCAGCAAGGCCCCTCTCTTCGTCCGCCCCCAAGTCTGGATCCGGTATGGGCCACTATCAAAGGCTGCTGCAGTACCCGGTGGCACTGGCTCTTCTTGTCAAGCACTTTTGCTGGTCTGTTTCAAGTGACAGGAAAGGCTCCCACTCAGCAGACACAAAAGATAACTTGCTCTTCCACTAGCAAAGGGTGAGGGGCAATTCTTCAGCTCCAGAATGCAGGTCCAACGAGTGTGCAACATCCTCAGCTGCATCCCGCATTCCTAAGGGACACAATCAGGTGCAGCTGGCAAGCAAGGCCAGCAGGCCAGGGCAGTAATCCTCTTCTCCGGTCTACAATCCAAACACTTGGCTGCAGCATATGGGATGGTTCACTGTCGTTGCAAACTCAGCAGACAAAACTCTCACGCTCCAGCCCAATTAAGTTCACTATGGCCTTTTCTGCCATACGGGGTCACAGTGGTGGCATGGTGTGGGTCTGGTGCTTCCCACGTGGCTCGCTTAACACGGATGAGATTGCAGTGGTCCTTTCCCTGCATATGTGGGTCATCGTCTGTTTCTGCACAAAGGCGGCAACCCGGTCAGTGTGTATCCCCTCTCCTCACACTTTGCTCCGGGACTACTCTCAGAAGGGCTCTCCACTGGCCCTCGCTCCCTCCAACATTTTCCTCTTCCTTGCAGGGCACCCTGGTCTTGGGAAGCAACAGGTGATGGCACTCCAAGCTCCAGGGCAGGTGTTTCCCTGGGTGATGTCTCCCCACCCAGCAGGGAGATTAGCAGGCCTTGGCACCCAATCCTGATTACAGGCAAAAGTCTTACAGGGCTTCCCCTCCTCACACAAGCCTGTCCGGCTGCTTGGCAGATGTCAAATGTTCGGTGACTCAGCCTCCCCTTCTTATAGCCCTTTTCCAGACACCATATGTCATTTTGGGTCCAGATGTTTGAACTTTTATGTTGCAGTGCTGCTTCTTTTGAAGGTGGGCACTTCTCCTTTTCACCTTCTTACATGAAAAAGGTGTGTCACAGCAAGGTCGACTCCGAAGCTGACTGTCCACAACATAATTCATGGGAGTGACCAGAGTTTACACCTGGATGCCAGCCACAATGATGTGTGCATCAAAGGGTTAAGTCCAGACCCAATGCCCTACTCTTTATGATTCTCTTATCATCCCTATCTACCTTCCTGAGATGTCCCCAGGCCCCTTCCTAGTGATTTAATACTGAAACAACAAAGTGCAGTCTTTTGGATGTAAGGGGAGTCTCTTCTTTCCCTCCACTGTGTCCCCACCAAGCTCACAGGAATGCAGCAATCTACAAATCTGTCTGGGGGATTCCTACCCTCCTCGTGAACTCGCCAGGCAGGCCTGGGCTTCCCAAAATGGAACCCTGGGTCCTCCAAACAACGTACCATTGCATGCACCCTCACTCTGTACTTTCATGGCTCACTTTCTGTTCAGCACTAATACCTTCATGCTCTCACTAATAAAAATGCCTTCAGCACACACACTCAAATTGCATGCACTGTTCAGGACTGAACCTTTTCTATCTTTAACCAGGGAGTGTTATTTCAAAACACATGCACTGCCAGCACACACTCTCACTATGTGTGAGCCACCCAAGTATTCACCCTTCATGTACTGTACTTCACGCAAGCACACAGAAACCCAGCACATGCTGTCCCTGCAAACGCGCTGCACATCACAACATCTGTCATGAAATGTATTTATCTCAGGCATAGATACACCCAACACATGTACTTACCACACACATGCTGAGCAGTACTGCACCAACCTTTTACTGCCACATACAACCAACGGAGAGTCACTGTCCTGCACAATGTAGCACTCCAACCCTACCTAACATAGGTCAAGGCTGAGTTGAGCATACAGCAGGAGAACTTTTAAAAAGGTGAATGCACCTGTAGGCCTCAATCTAGTGACACAGGGTAAAAAGGTCATGTTCACTACTACTGATCACTACACGGTATTCTGCCACCACCCCGCTTGTGCTGTATAACTCCTGGTGAAGGCGGTAGCCATCCACCACTATGAGGGTAGTGCTTTGGACTTTCTGCCGATCCAAGAAGACCGCAATCCATCAAACATGCCTATGTCATGGCACACACACATGATCCGTGCTTGCCTATGACAAACAAATGAGTATTAAGAATACAGACAACAGTACAGTTTGGCACACATGGCGTGGGTACACTCCGTGACCAAACAGAGGACTTTTCCGTTCCAGCACACTGAATTCCCGAGACACCTTATCAGGAGGTGTCGCTGATGAAATACATACACAGTCTACAAGTGACAGACCTTTAACTGTGCCATAGGACAGGTTGCATCTACCCTGCATTTCAGAGCTGGACAAAACTCTCCCTGCACTTTCTCCATATGTTGTCCCCTGCTTCGTGTCTGCCTCCAGTAACCTAGTTCACGCAACTCAACAGCTACAAGACACCCCTTCTGCCAGCCTCGCACATGAGGCTACTGGCTGCCTGTGATCGTTCTGCAACACGGCTCTCCCTCTTGGAACACAAAAAGCATGTCTGCCCAAAAATATTTAAGTGCTGCTACTGCTGCCAATATATGAGTGAAAGAAGAGGAGTACCCAGAATGAGCCGCTCATTAGACAACATAACATATGTGCTGGAAGTAGGAGTGCGATGGTTGGGGCAGTGAAGCCAGTGTCAAACTGGTTTTGCAGGTGCGTGTTGCCCCCTTAGTAGTCATACCTCTGGTTTTGGCTAGAGAGTTCTGGATGCCGAGAGAGGGGTTCTGCCATCTTTGAAGTGGGGAGACTGATGAATCCTGTGATGGGTGCCACACTTCCCAGTAAGTAGTCATCAGGAGGGAGGGAACCTGGTAATCCATTGGCTACCAATCACATACTACCCTGTGGGCATTTTCTGAGCATAAATAGGCCAACCCTTGCACCCAGAACTCAGCTCTCAACTGGACTGGAATAAGGACAGAGGAAGGAATGCCCTGCTGCACTGTGGAACCGGCAAAAAGAGGCTGCACTATCATGGACTGCACCTGCTCCACCTGGTGGCTAGCAAAGGAACAGGACAGTGCCTCCTGTTTCCTGCTCAATGCGAAGTTGTCTCCAGAGCCCAGCCAAAGCCATGAGACTCATAAGCCAGCTGACTGGCCTCCTGTTTGCAGCACAGGGACACCACTGGCGTAACGAAACTGAAAGAGCCCTCAACCTGCACAGAACATGGAGGGAGTTTCCCTCCAGACTCACTCAGGCCAGGTGGTGGGCTGAGGAGGCCCCTGGAGCTTGCCCACTCCCCCCCCACCACCGGTAGGGCTGCGGGGACCTTTGTTACACCCCTGAGGGACGCAACAGGTGAAGAAGCCTGCTGGAGCAAGTTGATAGTCTAATGTCTTCAACCCACTGCCAACCACCACTGTGCAGCACCAGGAGAAAGGACCTGATGTACAAAGTTGCACCCTAGTTTGCTAAGTTTGGGAGTATCATCAGAGTGCAGCTGTGACCTCCAGAAGAAGAGTTATCAAACCAGGAAGGATTGGCTTATGATCTCGATACTGGGTGACTAGAAGCTCTGCCCCAAAAGGGCATTGAGAGATGGCAGCCTTGTGACCAGGACCACCTCACCACCTTTGTGGACCGAGGAGCACATGCAGCAAGACCTCCGTCAACTGCATCACATCCACAGCATCCTTGAGCATTTTCAGCATCCTTCATCTCTTTCATAAGGACAACTTCCATAATAAAGCCCTACAAAGTTTCACCTGTGAGATAACTATTTCTGAGGACCTTGCTGGGTGCCCTGACTGGAGTTGGTCACCTAAAGTGACTCGAAGTGATCACATTACAAGTAAAGAATGTATGGTGTGTAAAAATGCATAAAAGTACAGTCTATTTTTCTCAATTGGTGTCAAGTTTCTGTAGTATCTAGTCGATTTTGTCTTCAATTGTTTTGGTGCTGTTTAAATGCTTTGTACTTGTTTCTTTGTGTAAGCCTTGCTGCTCAGAGCGACCGCTAGCCAAAGTTCAGCTGAAGGTTTGGCAGACGGGACTTCAGGGTCCTAAAGGGGTTTGCAAGTGTATTACACTGGGAGGTCACACAACCATGCCATATCACGCACCCCATTTCCTCACACAGTACAAAAGACATTACCATTTTCGGGGGGTTTCTGTGCATATTAAAATACTGTACCATCTTGAAAATGTACTCAAAATTCGTACCAGTTACCTCTTCCAAAGAACAAGGAAGTTAAGGGTTAATTAACAAGAGGTCTAGGATATCCTTGTCACTAAGCAAATTGTATTCAAACGTATGTTTTGGTAAAATGTACGTACTTATCATTTGATCCAAAGCCCATTCCAGCCTTCATTCGGGAAAAGAGCTTTTTAATCATGAAGCTAATTAAATTAAATTAATAAAGAAGGTTTATCATTTCTGTTTCATCCTTAATTGTAATCTATTGTTAAGCAAAAGCCTCATCTAAAACCTAGACTAGGATTTCCTCATCCTCAATTCAACTACCACATTTATAATGCAAAAAAAGCTGGAATTATTTCTTACTGTTTTTAGTATATTGGGAAGAACTGGGTCGATTGCACACTGGTCATACACCTGACAAGATATAGTTGTCTTCATTCCTCAAATGCCTTAAATATGTCAAATAGAATCAGCTGGGAGCTCAGAACATATTATGAAGCTAGAAAACATTGGGAATCTGTTGGGGAATGTATTGTGTGACGTATGCAGGTCCCCGGAACAACCCCCCTGTTAAGTCTCAAAGCTACACCCAAGTTACTCTCTCTGTAAATTTCACTAATTTAAATGAAATTGCCAAAGTTATGTCTCTGCAAGCGCAGTCAACCTTTTCTTTCTTCTTTTCAATAAATGTTTCAATTAATTTCTCGTGCATATAAACCCTTTTCTATTACCTTAAAAGAATGTATTCTCATGTATAACAGCTCTGCTTTTAGCACCTGTACATTGATGATCAAATCATTAGTATCAGCAATTTTACTGGGTAAAGCACTCATTTTGGGTGATAATGGTGAGGTCTTATTGTGTTGAATATATTTGTATGTTAAGAAAATATTTACGAGGCAAAAGTGTCTGGTCTAAGGCACCCAAAAATCAGTGAGTGAACTTCCTGCTAAGAAAGCAAGACTTCCATCATATTCATATCATTAGAATTCTGAGCATCACAAGAGGGTTTTAATCACCTTTAATGTGTGCAGTATTCACACAGCATTAACTAGACAACTGCTTTCTATGTCAAAGCATTATCATGCTGTTCTTTGACCTCGGTCGAAAACAGAAGGAAGTTGTAGCTGCAGAGGGGATTTGCAAAATAAGGGTGCACAACCCAAGCTCCATGTTGACATGCTTACACAATCACCTATTCAATTACCCTTGAGAATCAGACTTCATTGCATGGAACATTCCATATTTAATTCAAGAATGTAATATTAAGCTCATCCACCAGCAAATGACTGCATAATATGCATATATGTTCTTCACCTCTATCCTGTCTAGGACACCCAAAACCATATGCAGGAAGTCCATCACCCATCATCTTTTCCCTGGTGCTTAGTGTAGTGAGAGTGAGACAGCTGTTGACTACATGCAGTATCTTCAATTTTGCATCTACAGTTCCCAAGCACTGAGCATTTGATGACCCAGTTACAATTTCTCTAAGGTCCCATTATATTTCTTTATGAACCCTTATATGAAGCCTTTCTCTCAAATTTTCTTGGGGTCCATATCAGTCGGGACACTACATGTGCTGGACCATCCATATAGGAAGACCGTATTTCTTTGAAGTAGCTTGTCTGTGATAAAACACCTCTGAATGCCATCGCCCGTCTTACTCCAGAGACCGTCATACTCCAGAAAAGCAACTTGATCTAGTTGATTTCAGATGCAAACACCTAAGTTACATTGATAGGACTCAGTGAACGGATTAGTTAACTCAGGGGATTGGGAGGAGGGACTTATTGCGAGAGGTCTGTAATGAGTGGAGGAAAGGCAATCATGCCCATCAACTGAAGGTCTTTGACAAACCTGCAGTACTATATTATTGGCACAGATATTCCTCGCAGGTAATTAGGAGACTTCTGGGATGTTCTAGGTTGCATGCAGTTATCAAAGCCAATCTAAACAACTGACTTGTGCAGGAAACTGGTATACATTTGTGTAATAATGTGCAGTGATTTACCGAAATGTTATCCTGCAGTATAGTAAGTAATATATTTCTCAGTGTTCAGTCCCCAATTGTTTATTAACTTTTCCACCTTCTTTTTTCTTTCCCTGTAGATCAGAACATTAAAAAGGAAATGTAAAGTATTTCTGAAACATTATATTTTTTATTTAAATATCTTATTGCACAGATCTGCTGTGTGTGTATGTTTTAGTGACATTAATCTCAGACACTTCTATATGCAAAGGAATTTTTCACCTGATGTCACCAACCTCAGAATGTTCAATGGCAGTTTTATGAGAATCATACTGTGTGAGATTTCTATAGCTTGCCAAATGCAGGCATCCACCCAAAAGCAACATATGAGCCATTGGTTTAACTCAGTGTTTGTGCCCCATTTAGAGGTGGGTGAACTACCAGGTTTCTGGCAGCGGAGCACCAGATAGCTCTGATGTTGGAATCCTGCCTGTTTACTAAAGAAAGTTTAGTTAATGTACATTAGAAAGTCCACCCTATTCAAGGTGGTCTTTCTGACATACATTTTTTCTGTTACACGTTGCAGGAAAATAACTTAAATCATATTATGGGAACCCGTTCATGTCAAAACTATACCTCTCCAAATATGACACATCCTAAAATACATAGCACATGACAAAAACAATATAACCCAGCCCAGAATGAATATAACATATTTCAATATCAGCATCATACACAGCAGAATACACTATATAGCAAAACAAATATGATTATCATCAGAATGAATATTTTACTTCGTTTATGTTATGAATAACACATATTGTAAATTGAATAAAACATATCCTAAAATATTTGTAAAATGTATTAACATGAATTGGCCGTCACTGACAACAATATAGTAAGCACTTAAATTACTATGGCTTGCATTAACACGAATACATTTACTGAAGTGGCTATAATGCGTTGAGAGAAATATGACATATTGAAATGCATATGATGCATTGAAATGTATATAACCTTCAAGGAAATGAATATGAGACGTTAAAATAAATATATGACAGTTTGAAATAAAGTTGTTAAAAATATGACACAGGTTGAAATGACACATACCTTACTTTAGACATGTTGAAATTAATATGATCCACATTAAAATTATTATGAATAATATTGAATCGAATATCACACACTTTAAAATTACTATAACGGGGCATGACCATGAGGGGGGATGAGTAGGAGCTCCTTGGTACTGCTACGCTTCCTCACACCGATAGCCACCAGTCTCGGCTTCACTCAGATAGACATTTGCACAAGGATAAACAGGAGACCATCCCCAGAGGGGGAAGAACATCTGCACACCTATTCACACGTGCTGAATGTGGCAACAAACAGCCTGACCTGCTGCCTGGATCGTGGGGCTACTCTCAGATAGTGGCTGCTGCTGGGACCACATAACATTCATCCCAGCATCAGTCCACTCGTGCTCTGAGAGGAGCAGAGTCCTAGATGTGTAAACTCAACTACTGCTTTATGTCACCTATGTTCCGCTCAATGTGAAATACTCCAGAGCAGGAAGGAGAGCCTGGGAAACAAAAGAAGTTATCATTTGGCTGGGCCCCAGAGAGGAAGCACACGGCGGCATTGTCAAGCATGTGACCTACTGCCTATGAGATGGGACCAGGGATGGGATTGTAGGGGCACCGTGACACCCACGCCACAATTGGCACACTGCTGGGACACGCGCGGTGGGGTGGCAGTGACTCATCACCCTGATTGCAGGCCTGCGGTCTGCCAGAGTTGCCAAGTGCCCTGAAAAAGGAACACCTAACTTTCAGCTTCTGGGGTAGGATGCTAGTGAGTGCCAGAACATCTGACTCTGGCGCAGTATGCCACACACGAGGAATGCCACCCCCACCTACCCACCAACTTCCAACCAAGCCAGGGCTTCTGGAAGGCTGACATCAGCCAATAGGCAGGGATCACCAGGAGGGCCGCAGGTAGCTGTGACCACACCAGCACCAACCATGACAGACTGATTCACTAATGGCCTGCTGAGTCCCCCTCTGACATACGAAGACTCTCAGCTTTCCCACTGCCGGCCCATGACACAATGACCATGAAAAGGATAACCGCTGAGGGAGGTAACACATGCTTAAACATGGCGGCACACAGATCCAAAAATGAGCCCACACTCAAAGAACTGTGGTCAAAGCAAACTCCAAGCATACTGAACTTCTTTGAGATGCAGCCTCTCTGGACCAGCCAGTGCAAGACACAACAATGCTGAACCTGGAACAGGAGGGAGTTGACACGTCAATCACTAAGGGGCAGTTTAAGAGCCCCAAGCGGCACCTTAGTGCCGTCATAGTGTCATTTTTATTACACTAAGGCGGTGCTAAAAAGTGGCATTTTCCCCACGCCATATTTACAAAGTTGTGCAATGCATGCATTGCGCCAATTTGTAAACCCTTGCACCACAATATGCCTGTGCCAGGAATAATGCATGCAAAAGGGGGACGTTCCCCTTTAGGGGGTGCAAAAAAATGGCACAAGGAAATCTCTATGATTTCCTTGCGCCATTTGTTTAGGCACTTTTAACACCTGCTGAGAGGAGGCGTTAAAAGGGGGCATGCCATTGTTTTCAATGGGCCCTTATGTATTCTGCAGGAGTAGCACCAACATTTTGGCGCTACTCGTGCAGAGTACATCAATAGCAAAAACAAATGATGCTATTACCCACTACCCTGCCCCATGGCGCGCCATATTTTAAATACAGCACACACTTGGTGGCGATAGGGGCGTGCTAAGGGTTACAAGGAAAGTGGCGCTGCACTGGGTACAGCGCCAATTCCCTTAAATCTGCCCCTAAATCTTTTATGGAAACCCTGTGCAGTGAGTTAAGGAAAAATGTTGCTGCACTGAGAGTCGGCATTGCCACAGGTATCAAGGAAAGCAAGCAAGAGAAAGCAGATATATATGAGTGGGTGGCTCCACTGTCAAAAGACAAAGGACTTGCTAATTACAGATGCAAACTCTTAGAGATCTATAAACAGAGCATTAAACTCCAAACCCATGTTGAAGATTTGGAAACTAGATCACGGGGTATCTGGTAGAGATTTCTAGCTGGCGATTCCTTACCTTAGAATAAACCCTGGACATCAGACTGGATCTGGAAATATTTTTATGAGCAGTACCATTGTGCGATGCTAGGTGGTGCAGTTCGGCACCATGTCGTGTCATCCGCGCTGAAAGTGAAATGTGCAGAGCCTATTTAGGTGCCACACCAGTGCTCTGACATTATTTCTTTTCTTTCTGCGCCAGTCGGTGCAGATCCAGAGAAGAGCTACCCCCATTTGTGTTTAAGATTGTTGAGACTCTGCCTCCTTGTGTGTAAGATGTCCACCAGAAAGGCAGGACTTCTGCATCATGCACCCTAAGATGCTGAGGGAGTGGTCCATCATGCGCCTCACCTCTCAATGTTGATCATCTCTGTGATGATCCCTATCTCAGTCACAAGAAAGTTCCCTAAATCACTTGTAAGGTCGGACTCGACGATCGACATCCCACTCCAAGTCATCAGGAAAGTCAGATCAGTCCCACAAAAATTAGAAGTCGAAGAGGTCTTCGACTTCACCATGCAGGTCTTTGGATGAGTCACTGCGATGCTGGCACTAGAGACCTAGCTCTGCAGTGGAGCCTCCACCAGGGCCATCAGTCATTATGCCTTCCTGAGTTTCCGGGAGTCGGAGCGACCCCTGGTCAACTTAAAGTATTTTATGAGGCCATGTACCTAATTTTTGGGCAACTCAACTGCTTTGGAGTGCCCTCTGGCCCGGTGGGTCCATGAGAAGCCCCTACTTGTGTTCCACCGGCTGGTTCACCTTGGGTGCCAGTCGAACCCCAAGGATCCATTGACCTTACATTGCTTCCCGCTCCAGTGCTGATGCCCCTGGAGCCAAAATCCAGCAGTGGCACCACCCCATCACCATTCCTGACTCTAATACAGAGCACAGAAGTGGAAAAGTAAAGGTGGCGCTCTGTGATTTTCTCTGAATTTACATTTACACTCTTTCCATCATATGAGTAATAGTACGCATGGACTCACCGCATGGGTGTTACTAATGGTGGCCACATTGAAATTCAAACAGCTGAGAGTGGTGTGCTTAGGCTATGATATGAGGCTTCATGACACATAAAGAGAGATCAACATCTCAGCCGAACCATTTACCATACAGACTTATGTGAAGCTATTAGGTTCTCATAATTAGATTTCAAGTCAGTATACTATCACCTGCAGATAGATGCTATAAAACCACATTATCAACATGTATCGGGCAACACTGTTGCAAGCCCCTTACCATGGAATATCCTCAGTGGCCAAGGTTTTCCAAAAAGTGATTAAGCAAGTATTTTTCAGATTCGAAGTGGCACAAAATGTCAGTGATGACATTCAAAAATGCCACATAATCTAATCATAGTTTAACAACAAAACCACCAAGATTCTTTCTGACCTCATGCTTCACTGCCACAAGTGTGAGTTCCTGGCAGGCAGCATAACATTTTATGGTTATGTGTTTTCTTGACGACAAGGAGTGAGCATAGATCCACAGATAGCACAAGGCATTAATGAAATAAAGGACCCACACACAGCATCTGATGTTAGAAGCTTTCTGGGCCTGGTAAATTATTGTGGATGATTCACCCTGAATTTGGCCAAACTATTTGAAACTCTGATGCAGCTAATTAAAGCTTGGTACAAGCAGAAGTGGTCAGATGTAGAAAAATAATTATCTAAAGTGAAAGTAGCAATCGTGCACAACAGCATCACGAAATACTTTAATGCCAAGCTACAAACTGAACTATTGGCTTATACCAGTCCGGTGGGCCGGGGGGGCGGGGAATCCCCCTCCAAAGCAGCAAAATGGTACAAGGGCTCTAGTATCCTTAACATGCACAGCATTATCAGCAGTTGAGACCATATATTCACAGGTTGAAAGGGAAGCACTTTCAGTAATGTTGGTTTGCATTTATACATTTTGGACAGACCCTGGTATTACTATTTACAGGTTCATATCTTCATTTCTCAAACGGGTTGAGCATACCCTCAGATTTACAGTGATTTACTGCTCAATTTGTGGCAATCCCGCAGATTTCTTGGCAAGAGAGATATCTCACTTTACCCTAAGATCAAGTTGAAGTACACATGTACTTTTTTGCTAAGGTTGCATGTCCGTTCACATGATCACTGAAGGACATTGCCAGAACCACCGATAGCTGTAAATGCTTACATGTCACACTTCAGGCAGCAAGGAATAATTAATGGAAGACTTTTCTTCAAAGACAAAGGTGTCCCTAGTGAATAGACTATGATCTGCGGAATGTTTGACATGAATTGAATGCCCCCATGATGTTCTAATACAAATAAGGTACTTAATTAATAATGATTCCCCAGTCTCTAAAAGACAAGGTGACTCAGCTGACACCTGGGTCACCAATGCATCATGAACCCATGGGCCAAATTAAGTAAAATGGTGTGGTACCACATGGGCATGCTGGTTAAAGACATGATCTGTGATTGCCATTTCTGCTAGGCCACATAGAGTAATTAATATCAGGCACCACAAAAAAAGAGATCTATGAGATGCTGTGGTCCAATCTTACCACATATTTCAGTGTCGTCTCCAATTGGCCTCGACTCCCTTTTGTCAGAAACACATGCACCAAATGCCAGGTTGTAAAAATAGATGAAACAACAGAGTTTGAGTGTGTTAAGCAGGAGAAGATCATTGGGGCCTGCCTATGGGAAAGCATAATTAAAAAGGACAGTGAACCCTCATTCTAGGGGACTGAATATTGCTTGTACCTACTCCAGCTGAGAATAATCATCAATAGGTCACTCTCTGCATGCTGCAGGCCAGTGGAAAAGTGGCAGGCTCATTTATATGCTGACTAAAGCACTGAGAACAGACTTGGAAAAGAAGAGCGACAAAGAACGACACTGAAGTTCTGTGGGTGTATCGGGGCATCTCACACTGCATCACTAGGAGTACTTCTACAGTACTACTGTTCCAGAGCCCATTGAGGGTCAGTTTTTGTGTACCTCTGAAATGCGTTCCAATGGGCTTAAATGGTCACAGTGTCCACCAGATTAGAATCGAAGAGAAGCGAAGCACAGCATATATCACATAGGACATAATGACCTGATCAAAGACAGATACCAAGGGAGAAAATTCAAATTTCACATTCTCCCATTTGGAGAGCAGACCCTGGAGAGCAGCCACTATTGATAAAACCATGGCCACAGCCAAGATGGACCACAAATTGGTCAATCACAAAACTTTTATGGTCGAACGACTCTAGGGGTTCCCATCCAGGTGAACACCGTCCACCACATATCGGAAACACACCTGATTAGAGAAGTGAACTCGTAGAGTGGAAAGAGGCTGGTAGCTATGACACTGATCAGACTCCTGCATTGTTTTCACCATCCATAAGGCACCCTTCATGCAGCCAAAGCCACTGTTACTTTTGGAGGAAGAGTTGTTGAACCAAAATGGGGACAAGGCTGTTTCAATTTACTGAAAAGCCAAAGACTGTCCCTGAGGCTCAAAGACTATATTTGGTTGCATGAATCAAAATGCATGCTACAAGTTAATATTTAGGTATTATTTTAATCAGAGTTTTGCAGGGATGTAGTCTGTCACCCAGCACCTAAGTCTAACACATCTACACAGTCCGATGCCTTGCAGCTTGAAGCATATAAATAAAAGAGAGATAGCACGCTCACTTCCAGCCAGTCTCTAGTGAAAACCAATGTGTCTTCACATTATTTCTGCACATCTCTCCATAGACTCTCCATGCCAATCCACGCCTCTGGCTGAAATCTGACAGAGATAAACACATGCAGCCACCTAATTAAATTAAGCAATATATGATTTCTTGATCTATTGAATGTAGGATCCTCACTAGTTGGTGAAGCACTGTCAAAGAAATACAGTACTTGGATCATTTTAGAGCTGGTAGCCATAAATTTTAATGGTTAAGCTCCAGGTGCATGCTTCTTTTCTCCTGCTACTACAAAATTTGATGCCATTGGTAAATCATCCTTCTTTTATATTAAATGTTATTTGTGTCTCTGTCATGTGGCATGACTGTTGATGTCATTTCCAGAGTGAACCAAGAGAAAAGTTTGTGTCTCCCCAGGAGAGAACTCTGGGAGGAGGCAATTTCTAAATCGAGTTCAGTGTAGCGCCCTCTAAGAAATAGAAACCCAGGCTCGGTGCACAGTCCGTTTTTGGTGTATCCGTGGGTTTATAAACTAAAATTATCTACTAGGCAGTTACCCTATTTCTTCGTTCTTTATGTTGACTTATTACTTCACTTTTCCCTCTCACTTTCTTTCACTACTCTCGTTCAGTCCTCTACCAGAAACTTATTTTTAGTGCCTCTAGTTTTTAATATGTCTCTTACTCTCTCTTTTTAGTACTCTGGTTTGACACTCCCATCATCTCTTATTATTGTTTAAACATTTTCTGTACATTTTGGCAGCATGGATATCCTGAATCCAGCTTTCTCTTTTGTTTTTTCTGCCCCTCAACCTCACTCACTCTGTAGTCATTCTTCCTTGTTTCCATGTTTCACTAAGTAATCTTGATGTGTGCAGACTCTCCATGCACTTTGTTTACTAAAGCTTTTATGATTAGGTTCTGCAGGAAGAGCTTACCTCGACCTTATTACTGAAATGTTCTCATTGTTTTGTTTTCCAGAGATGAAGTAAAGGGTGTAATACAAGCTAGAGAGACTGAAGTCGAAAAACTCGTAAGATTACCCTGCTTGAAACTGAATATCTTAGTTAATGTTCTATCATAATAGGAATGCACCAGGAGGTACCAAACCCTCATTAGCAGCACATGCAACTCTCAGAGACCTGCACGCTCTCTATAGTTCTATTGTATAAGCCCACTGCAGACTTCAACAAGTCCCTGTGAGAGAGCTTCCTAGTGAACAGTGATTGCTTTATGATTGATTGGAAAAATGATTATCTCTGTTTTCGCCTCCATTGTAATCATGATGCTTTAATTTTTGACACATCTCAATAAGCAATTGCATCACCAGCACACTGATGCACAACTCTCCAATGGCATGAAGCCTCCTTGAGACATAGGTATGAATGAAAAAGGTTAAATGCAACCATGTCAATACCACCCGTGCTTACAGTTAGGGTATAATCTATTTCACATGTTAAGGTTGTAAAAGTTTACTTGCATCAGATGTGTGACAGTGCATACATATATGATACAAGCTCTAACAATAAATGGCAGACTTATCGAATTTGAGATAGAGGCTTGAATTTGGAACTCAACAGAAAACACAACAGAAAGTGTGTAATGAGAGAATTAAAACAAAACTGACTGAAATCTTTCATTGGTAGACACAGAAGTAGAGGATGTGCCTCATCATAAACTCATATATGCATTTTGTGAATCTACATTAACTGGCCTATCAGTAAGTATATCATGTTATCATCATTGATATTCATAAACACTGAACATATCTTCATAAATTTGGAATCTCATAACACTGGTCAGAATGCATTTTATCTGGGTCTAAGACAACAAAAGGCCACCCATATCATCGTATAAGAGAAGGAATTCGATCAAAACCACAGGTAACCTGTCACAATTGTGGTTCTAGATCCATCGACATACACCTGCCATCACATTGGACAATGTAATAATTCTCTGCCGAGAACAAAACAAGTCAATTGCTAACCAAGAAATGTGTCAAATGAGGCAGAAGGGGGGATAGAGAGGACTGCATAGTAGAATTATTCATCATGTCTCAAAATACCACACTCCATGCCTCCCTCATAGAGAGCACCCTAGCCAGGCAGCTATGGGCCAGGTATATCCTCCACACCATGGAAGGTCACCCCTCCCATTTACTAGAAAGCACTTCTCCACAAACAAGATAATCAATTCTTACACCTTCAATGTTATGCAGAAATGTCTTCATCTTATCTGCATGTGAACAAATAAATATTGTACCATTATGGAAGCATCTATTGCACTGGAGCAGTGAAACAGAAAGTGGTGGCTGTCCAACATGACTGTCCTGTGCCTCAGGACTCGCCACGGGATTGTACCTCAGCTGTCAGATTAGACTATCCCTGTCTTAACTATCATTGTTTTTGAATATGTGCTGTACGTATGGCTCTACCAGTCACCATACATATAGCATGCCTGTGACACACACAAAGGGATATCAACACAGCATCTGAGCATTACGTTCATGCTGAAATGTATTCAAGCCTGTAGGCACCCTACATTTCCTAAAAAGGACAATAGGTCAGTGTAGTATTACCAATTTAAAAAAAAGTAAGCTTCCACTACCGCTTAATGCATATGTCTGAGGACATGGACTGTAGCATGCACCTCCAGACCTTGGAGACAGTCCCTTGGTCTCATGGTCAGTTACAAGGCCTAGGCTTCAGAACACACACAGTATTAACATGTGTGCTGCTCTTTGTGTTAAATATTGCACTCCCTGTTGTGAAATAGTGCATTGTTAATAAACAATAAATGGACCTGTTTTGTATACAGACCTGTTTGAGTTGTATTGGTGCTCCAGGTTCCACAGTTATGATTTTCATGTGGGGTTTCCCACATGTATTGCACACCATATGGGTAGCATCATAGTTTTCACCAGTTGCTTTATTTATTTTGTGACATTACTACATACCTAGGTCAGTGGGAGGTGCAGAGACGTTGTATACCACTGCTGTCAGATTTTATATTTTTGTAGGAAATAGTATTGTATAAGGTGTCAGAAGTTACTTTTGTGTGTGCTGGGCAGCTCCCACCCCTGTTGTTGATCAATGAAACTACAAGTAATCTAGGACATCACTACTCTTATGTTTACGCAGACTTCAGGTTAACATCTAGCTCAGACTCCGAACTGGGAGTCTGTGCCATTGTGGTTCAAAACATCTCTAGCGCAGAGCCAGAAAACATGATTAAAATCCATGTGTGGGGATTGTTTATTCCAAATAGGTGTAGAGAAAGAGGCCAGGGCCTCTCCTTTGACCCTTTCAGGGAAGGCCCCCATTGATAAATTGTTCCTGCAAGACTGTCCCTCTGCATCTTGCGTGCATGAGGTCAGATTCCTAGATTTCGCAGAGAGATGCGTCACACCAGTCTTGAGTTCTTTTACAGTATCCTCTAGCTCTGTTATCCGACTTGCCATCTCTGTTACCCATCATTGAGACATTTCCACCATTTTAGCTACCTAGCCACACCCCTCCTGCTGATTGTTACTCACTCACCTCCTTTCCAAGTCTTCAGATCTGTTGACACCCTTTTGATTGAAAATTCAGGCAACAAAGGGGTCATAAGAGGCAATGTCATTTATGTACAGATTGTTATCACATTCATGGAGTGCATAGAGCATGAGTAAAGAATGTACTGGCTTTAATTTGGAGCTTTCCTGTGCAGCTTTTATCTATTGCATGAGGGTCTGCCTATGCCTTAAAAGAAGGCTTCAGTTTTGTTATTAAACAAGAATGGTTTGAAACAAAGTTTATTAACCTTTATTAAACATTGTACAAGCAATATTGTAGACCATTGCTTTTTAAATCTAAGAATGGTCTATGTCAGAGGCTTTGTTAAAAGATGGTGGTTCAGCACATGGCCCTTTTTCGCCAAGGTTGTTTGAGGTACCATGTAAATTGTTAGGTATTGCTGATTAATTTGTGAGCATCCACAGAGGGAAAAGTATCCATTACAACAAAACTCTGTGCAACATTTGTTCTTACATTTGTTCTATGATGGGTGCTTCCTGTATAATATGCCCATCACACCTCATGGTTCTTTGATCATCTGATGCCCTAAAGCATGGCATATTCTTGATGCTGTAGGAACAGGGCAAATTATGGCTGCTTATGTACCTGCATGCTGCCCTGTCCTTGCCATTTAAAATGATACACCTTGTGACATAATGCTGCTGCTGGGACAGTCCTAAAAAAAAGTTCTGGAGTGCCAGGCAAAAGCTGGAATAGTTAAGATTCTGTAGAGAAATCTTAGCCAAATCTTAGTGACCATCTAAATAAATTGATTACTGTACACCCTTCACAAGGGGTTTTGTGCCAGAACACTCCTCAACAAGCCACCTACACAAACTTTCACAAGTGGGTTGGGGTTTGGCAAGAATTTCCTTATACTATCTAGGAGCATGTATCACAACCCACTGGGATTAGGCTTCTGTGAAAGCTAACCATTGCTCCAACTATTTTTCTTAATAGCCTTGTAACTGTGAGCCAGTGGTGGTATTATGGTAATACAGACAGCAACCAGGGAACTAAACCATTTTACTATTCTGACAATATCCTCCTGACCCTGTCGTGCTCCTCAGACTCAGTCTCCTCTCTGATAGCAAAACTAAACCCTTTCTCTTGATTTTCGAGATACAAAATAGATTGGGCCAAATGAGAGGTGCTGCCTCTAACTCCAACTACTACAAAAGCCCCCTTAAATGATTTACCCTTGAAGTGGCTCTACAATAAATTGCAGTATTTAGGAATTACTATTAGCCAGGAACTACACGAATTGGTAAATGACATCTCACCAATCATTGACCAAATGAAACATGATTTTCAAAGTCTTTATTTAGCTCTGTTGGAGAAAGCTCAGATTATCAAAATGAATACATAGTCTAAATTGAAATACGTTTTTGGGATGTTACTCCTCCTCGTAGCACAACCATACTTCAAAAATATCACATGTACCATATCTAGGTTTATAAGGAGAATGGATTAAAAACTTTATGCAACCACATAGAATAGGGAGTCTTATTTTGCCCCATCTAGAGAGCTACTATCTTTCTCAACAACTATCTCACTTGGTCTACATGTTACTGACACACAGGATGTCACCCTGCTGGGTGATAATTGAGCAGACTATTTTAGGTAGAGACAGGGACTTGGCTATCTATTATACTAATCAACCCCAACCCATACCCTCCTTTAATCCTATCATACACGCATCTCAATTTGCATGGCAAAGTGCCCACAAACTTTTGAACATACCTAGTTGCTTGCATTCCAAGGCACCACTGTGGCCTAACACTTGTATTACATTAGAAGGGGATCAGTTGGCCCCTTTGGATATCTCAAGAAGACCTGCAACAGGAGTCCAGTATTCCCATCTCATTGAAATGGATATACACTTAACTCACACATACGCGATAGAATAGACTTGGGAAGACCCGCCTCACACTTGAATGCCCCCCTATTGCACACTACATACTTATGTGGAAATATTTTGAAGCATCATATCGGGGCTGTACGCTACACTGACAGACCACTACTTTTCTGCCAATACAGTAAGCACATGGTCGGAGACACAATTAAACACAATTAAACACAACAGTCCTGGAAGACAAATGAGACATACCTTTAGCCGACTACAACAAGGGGCTTAGAAATCATGTTTAAAATATATTTATTTCAAAATGCTTATATCAAAATCATGTTTGAAATATATTTATCTCAAATTCCTTACCAACTCATTGGTTGCCAGCAAAACTGCCTAAAGGCAGGATCAACATGGACTCATGTTGTTGGAGGTGTAGTGAACCTGAATGTGACATAGTAGATGAGTTGTTGCAATACACATCGATAAAAAGTTTTTGGTTCAAAATTTGGGACTATTTGAAAGGCGAATCACATGTGGATGTCCAGTCAAGTGTGTGTTTGGCTCTTCTGCATAACCCATAATGGCTACCATACCTTAACACAACATGCCTATATCAGTCTCTCCAACACTGCCCTCTGCATTGCTAAATTGGGCATTTGCATCATTGGAAGATGAAACAATTCCAACATTTCAGTCATGATTGCAAAATATTATGAAATTACATAATTTGAAACACTGATCTACAAGCTTCATGAAAAACTGCAGATCTTTGGGGTCACCTGGTACTCATTGATTAAGGGATGATGATACACTCAGCTCACCTACAGCATATTAGGTTAGGTGTATACTGTCTAGTTGTTGTTATATGATTGTTCCAAATTATTCACCTTTTCCTAGTTTTCTTACTTACCAGACTGCATTATCCTCACTGGGATGGTGAATCTCTACTTAACCTACATATTGTGATTTTGGGGTAGTTATGTGTGATGTATGTTAACATTAATGTTTCTCCGCAGTGTAAGGAGGGGATAAGGACTATTACAACTGATACTTCACATTGTGGAGAAATTAATACCCTTAATTAGTCTGAGAAGTAGTTTAGTTGTTTCTTAAAGTATCATTAAATATTAGACATTGGTTATGATACTAGTTTGTGATGAGTTCTGATAACACAATTGTTTTTAATGTGGCCTTCAATAAAACTAATGAAGAATTATTATTAAAAATATTGTGCATAGTGAACAAAGAATACATCAGAATCAGTATTAGACATCCTTTTTGCCATTCTGGTAATGAAGAACCTTTTTAATTGTTTAAAAGTTGACCGTTCACTGAGAATACGTCCATAATCTTAAAATTAAACATAACCCCTATCTAAATTTATGGGTTTTCTACTTAAACCTCTATACTGAGCCTTCAGTGTCAGACATAAAACTCACCATCCAAATAAGCTAGGTGCCTCCCCTGGTGAGTACTTCACTCTGAAAGCAGGCCTCTTCATCAATTTACTTTACCTCTGGCACTTCAGATTATCTTTTAGGATGACCGCAGACTGAGGTGAAGTTTGCATTAGCACCTCGTGGCATAATTGCATTCAGGTGTTGTGTTGTAACTGGGTCAGGCTTCCTTCCCTCCATTCACAAGAGGTATACAGTCAGTAAACACTGTGGAGTCACTTTGGACACTCCTGCGCCTCATCCTTCTAGAGCAGGTTAGAGCTGTTTAGGTGCTCCCCTGCTGCACAATAGACCTCTTTGGCTCATACTGACTTTACTGTTCACGGCTCCTCTTCTTTTGAGCAGTGCCTCCCTCATGAAAGGGTACATCCAGTGCTCATGAGAAGCTCTCGCCACTGAAGCAGGGTCCTGGCAGCCTCTCCTAGCAATCTTGATTGAAGATCTTATGATATCCCTCCTGAACCTGGCAACCAGTGTTGGTGGTGAATACCCAAACCCTGGAGCCCAGAGAGCTTCTCTTTGCCACTGATGTGGTGACCATGCATTCCAATAGATAAATTACGGCAACCTGACTGAATGCACATCACATGTGCACCATACACACATTGTTTGTACATGGAGAAAGGAGCACCCATATAGAATTCTTGTCGCACATGGATAGGTGAAGAACCCGGTTCCAGGGGACTGGTAGACCAATTTACATACAAGATGGGAGAGGTCAGACGGTGATTCTCCCTGGTACTGGAATTTAAAAAGTCCTACTTTGCCGTTATAAATGGTATCACCACCACATATTTCAGTCTCACGGGTGAATAAGATTCAGGTCTGGCGGTGAATCTTGAATTTCCCAACTAAAAAGCAGTGGACCCCAGGATGAATGTGTGAGGTTACCAAGGTTTGGGATATTCTGTTCCCACGAGAAGAAGGGTCAGTACTGATTTTTAGGTATTCCTCTGGGGCTTGTTTAAAGTTTGTCAGACAGATACTCTGCTGCAACAATGACTGATTACCTAGTCCCCCAAGCTCAAGGTCCACCAGCCATCCAGATTTTGAGGAGGGTGGACAACATGTTTTATGACGACGGATTAACTTTTACTCTGTCAGTGTAAACCTTCCTTCCACAGCATGATAGAGTAGGTGCCTTTGGAAGTAAGCTATCTGACTGTTCACCCTGTTTAGAGTGGAATGTCAGATGAACATCTCTGCCAGGTATATCCTGGTGGTAAGGAACAGTAAGAAACAGAAAAATGCCCCCATACTGTGGGAGAAAACTGGTGGGGGGCCATTCCTATTTGTTTATTTTTCAGAAACAAAATCCTGCTTTGGGAGTTTGTTTTAAAAAAAAATCATTAAACAACAGCATTACAAAACTTTGACGGACGGACATCATTTCTGATGGAGCTGCCCATTAAACCTTTACTACATTGACAGGAACAGCCAGACGGCGATTTCTGCCAATGTTTAGTACTAATGTGTAGTGCTGTCTTCTGTAGAGGCAAGGGTGTCTGCTCTAAAGACAGTTAGTTTATGTGCAGGAAGGAGTCCCTTTATGAAAATTAACTATCCTTGGAGGCTTATTTCTCTCTGTATGTGTGCTGCAGAATGCAGCAAACATGCAAAGAGGAAATACAAATATTTATCCTTGTTACATCGGCCTAGAGCAGACACACCTTTTTGGTGCAAAGGAATATCTACAACTCTTTGTAAGTATGGGTTCATGCCAAAATCTGTGGCTGAATGCACAGGAACCCCCAAGCTCCACCCGTGGAACACCTACCTGATGCAAAGACACCCAAGCCAGAACAATGTACTTTGTTGCATTACTTTTTAATACAAAGCCATGCAAATTAATAGTTGTGTGCATTTGTGAATATCAAACAAGGATTTTGCGTTGGGGCTGCTTCAAAAAAGTGACATGACCCTGACACAAAATCTTTGTAAATCTGGGCCTATGTAAATATGGCTTTGCAAAATAAATCCATGGGTGAATACACGGGAGCCCAGGCACCAGACATGAAACCTGATGCAGAGTGATGCAACTCGAAAGCTTTGTAAATCTGGGTTCAAAACCCTTTTAGTGAAATCAGAATAACAAGGAGAACGGACGTAGGCATAGCAGACCTGACTCAGAGGCCTCAGACCCATCTACCAAGAATAACATATTTATTTGGGTGTGTACATCCCAAACAAACTCCCTGAAGCTATGCCCCTGCTCAGTCCTTTACAGCCTGATGAACTAGTGGTAGCCACACCTGGAATGGAGGGTGCAAATGGTATGTCCCACCAAGACCACGGACCACTGCTCTCAGTCTTAATCTATGTCACAAAGGTTGCTAGATCATCATGTGTGCTGAGGGGATGTCAAAAATGTAGAGCTTGCTATCCTGAGCTGAAGGTAAGGGTGCATTTTTTTCAATAACCTTAGGGGACCTTTGTCCAATCCAACAGTAAGACAGTATTATCTTTGAAAATGAATTGCCACAGCTCTTCCCGTAGCCATATCCAGTGTCAAGCCGTGAGTTAGTAGGCATTGATGGTAAAATGTGCTATTAGAAATTTTCAGCCTTTAATAAGCATTAAGTAACAAACAAACACTGATAAGCAAAAATTCCATACCTCACTAACCAACTTACATCCCACAACAAGGTGGCACCACTTTTACATGAGTTGGTATTATGAATGATCTTGTGTGCATAATATGCATCATAAATGTGGCTTTATCTGTAAAGTGTTATCATGCTTTGTAGTTAGGGTCCACTCTGTAGGTAACACAACATATAACATTTAATACAATTGTAGCTGTATATTCATGATTTGAAGGAGTCTAAATACTATGAAATGTGCATTGACACCTTCATAACCTTACACACATAGATGATTGAATTTAATAAAATTCTTCTTTATTTTTCAGAAAAGAGAATTGTCAGAAGAGAAGAAATGCTGTACGTTTTCCGTATTGTTATGGTAGAAACAAGCCTGTAAAAACAAAACAATTGTTCCTTTAGTGCCATGCAGTAAGATGAGAAATGCTGGCAGCCTTCTCATATAAGAGTCTGATAATAGCCCTTTTGATTATGCTGGGACTAATATTATAACAAGGTGTGGATTCGAACAGGCCTTTGATTTTGTCACCTTCTTGCAAGTCTGCACACTGGTTGGAAGTAGGTAGGAAGTGGTCATCCCATTGCTTTGTGAGTCTGTGCACATCCAAATATTTATGTGTCTAAGAGTATTCACTAATGTCTCTCCAGTATGTTTCGAACCTTGAGTATCGGAAATGTAGTCATGACAAAGGTAGAAGTTAAACTTTTTTTTCTTGGGCGGACAAAAGGGAGTGTAGGGAACATGAATTTATAACCACTGAGAGAATATTTCCGTGAGCCAATATACATGTGTATAATTTCTCATGCAAAAATAGAATTCAGATATTTTTATACTGGTACAGTTTCCAGATATACTTCTGTAAACTTCTGTGAATTTCAGAAAGTCATACATCTGGCACAATTCAAGGACAAATACTTGCAGGTGTGTTTTTTAGCTTTCTTTATTATCTGGGCAACAAATTAATTTTCATGTTGCTGATAATGTTGATGAGGTTGCTTTTGCACTGATTCTCCATTAGTTATATTAGTTTCTATAGTGATTCATTTCTTAATCATTTTTTGGGTATTGGTATGCCTCAAACACATTTATCTGATAGAGTCTTGCAGATTCCTTACCTTACAATTTCCCCCAGGTGTTAGACTGAATCTGGAGATTTTTCTTTGAGCAGTACCCTTGCGTGCCATCAGGTGGAGTCAGTCGACTCCGTATCTGTCGGTGGCATCATGGTCACTGTGTTGATGTTGCGGTCACATATAGGCACCACCCCAGCACACTGACGTCACTTCTTATCCTTCCGCGCCAACCTACACGCAGATCCGGAGAAAAGCTACTCTCAGTAATTATTTGACTGACTTTGATTGTTTTGTCGAGTTCTTTTACATTTGTTGGTGCATCGAGGATGCCACTGAAGACAGGTGTTAAGCCGCCTGCATTTGCTGGGGTTCACTATAAACGTGCCAAAGTCATTCCTGACTCCCTCTCAGTTGCTCCCTTTCAATGCAACTGTTCTGGACACAGTGCAATTTCAAGCCTATCCTCCCAAAAAGTGAGTCCAGAATATTCAGCATACAATACCAATGTTTCGGCCTCTATCCTGAGTTTTGGTGAGAATGACACTGAGGCTGCTTGGCCTCATGGTTTCCTGCATCCTGCTGGTGACACATGCCAGATGGCATATGCGGGCTCTGCAGTGGGACCTGAAGTTCCAGTGGGCGCAGCATCAGGGAATCTCTCCAACATGGTCCAAATCTCAGAGAGAACTGCAAAAGATCTGCAGCGGTGGTTAACGAACCCAGACTGGGTCAGAGGCAGATACCTCTTCCTTCCCCAACCAGATGAGACAGTGGTGACAGATGCGTCACTCCTGGGATGGGGCGGTCACATGGGAGAGGCAGAGATCAGAGGCATCTGGTCTCTGGCAGAGTCCGGGTTCCAAATCAACCTTCCAGGGCTCAGGGAGATCAGGCTTGCATTGAAAGCATTCCTTCCCTCTCTCCAAGGGAAAGTGGAGCAGGTGTTCACAGACAACACCGCCATGTGGTACTGCAACAAGCAGGGTGGGGTAGGGTCATGGATCCTTTGTCAAGAGGCCCTGTGTCTCTTGACATGGCTGGAATGTTTTGGCATATCCCTGGTCCTTCAACATCTGGTGGGCTCTCTGAACACCAGAGCAGACAAACTCAGCCGTCTATGCTTGGCCGATCACAAATGGCATTTCCATCCGGAGGTGGCGCAAGGTCTCTTTCAGCAGTGAGGAGAGCCTTGGTTAGATCTGTTTGCCTCCACAGAGAACACACAATGTCAGCTGTTTTGCACATTGGAGTTTCCAAGGCGGCACTCGCTCAGTGATGCTTTTCATCTCAAGTGGAACTCAGGCTTCCTTTACGCCTTCTTGCCAATACCACTTCTGTCCAGAGTTCTGAAGAAAATCAAGATGAGCGAGCCCAAGTAATCCTTGTGGCTCCAGACTGGGCACGAAGAGTATGCTATCCTGAGCTTCCGAGCATGGCCATCAATTCTTTGATCAGACTGCCCTTTTGGGAGCATCTTCGGTCACAGCAGTAGGGGACAGTTCTCCACCCGAACTTGTCCAGTCTCCACCTCCTTGCATGGAGATTGAGTGGTGGCAGTTGACAGCTTTCGATCTTCCACCCACAACAGATTTGTGGCATGGTGTACCAACACATTTGTTGATCCCCTTTCTGCACCTCTGTCTCACATTCTACTGTTCATCTTCCTGCTTGCCCAGCAGGGCTCTGCTTTTGGCACCCTTAAAGACTACCTGTCTGCCATCTTTGCCTTCCTCAGATTGTCAGATCAACCATCCTTGTTCAAATCTCCCATTGTTGGGAGGTTTCTTAAGGGACATACCCACATGTTCCCACCTACCCCATTCATAATGCCCCAGTGGGAATTGAACCTGGTACTTACGTACCTTATGTGTGCTCCTTTTGAGCCACTACATAATTGTCCTTTCCAGCTTCTCACACTGAAAATCGTTTTTCTTATTGCCATTACCCCTGCTCGTAGAGTGAGTGAGCTCCATGCTCTTTCTTCGAAGCCACCATTTCTGTCTGTCCATCCTGACAAAGGAGTGCTTCGTACCAGGGCCTCCTTCCTCCCTACAGTTGTCACACTCTTTCATGTAGGCCAGTCCATCAATTTGCCTACTTTTTACGCACCCCCGCATCCTTCTCATGAAGAGGATACACTCCACTGTCTGGATCCAAAAAGAGTATTGGCATTCTACCTCAATCGCACCAAAGATTTCCAGGTGGACGATCACCTTTTTGTAGGTTCTGTGGGTGCAAAGGAAGGACAGGCGGTGCAAAAGTGGACCATCTCCAGATGGATTGTCCTCTGCATCAAGATATGCTATGCTTTGGCAAAGAAGCAACCCCCTGAGGGGTTTTCCACCATTGCAACTATTACAACCATAGCATTAGCACGTGGAGTTCCAGTCTTGGACATCTGCAGGCAGCGACATGGGCGTCTCTGCACACATTTACAAGGCATTACTGCCTGGACAGTCAGGTCCGCAGAGACGGCTACTTTGGGCATTCAGTCCCCCAGGACTTCTTAGTATGATCTTGGGTCACAGACCCACCTCTGGGGATGGTATTGCTTGGGTATGTATTCTAAGGTAAGGAATCTGCAATTAGAAGTCTCTGTCAGATGAACAAGTTACTTACCTTTGGTAATGAATTGTCTGGTAGAGACATATTCTAGTTGCAGATTCCTTAACGACTCACCAGTTATCCCTCCTCTGCGAACTGATTTCTAGGGACAGGGACTCCCTTTCAGGGCCATAGTTCTGGGGCACCAATGTCAATATTCTTCATGGCTCTGCGCTTCTGGTATGGAAAGTTGTGAAAAGAAACTGACGTCAATGCCTATATACGACCGCGACATCATCACGGTGACCACAAAGGTGTGCAAGGGTACTGCTAGAAGAAAAATCTCCGGGTCCAGTCTGACGCCTGGAAGAAATTCTAAGATAAGGAACCTAAAACTAGAATATGTCTCTACCAGATAATTTGTTATTGAAGGTAAGTAACCAATGCCTTAAAGAAATGGTATCTACAACTATACAATATTTCTTTTGAAAGTTGCATATTTTTGGTGTTATTTTTTTTTTAAAGCAAAAGAATACCAGTCTTGTGTTCAAGCTCCTGCCTATAATTTCATGTCATCAGAAGGCATTCTAGGAGTATAATGACTAGCCTAGAAATGTTACATTTTGCAAATTATTACACTCTTAGCCTAGAACCACTGTCTGTAATGCAAGCTGAGTTTACAGCTTACTTCATTCCCTTAGAACACTCACAAAAATATTAAAGATTTTGCATTTGTTTGACTTTTTTGATTATGCATGGTCATCCCCAATCTTTTTGCCTCCTGCCTCCTATTTTTTCTGACCTGTTGCGGTTGGCTTTTGATCTATGAGCACTTTACCACTGCTAACCAGTTCTAAAGTGCACATGCTCTCTGTGTAATATTGTATGTAATTGGTTTATCCATGATTGGCAAATTTGATTTACTAGTAAGTCCCTAGTAAATTGCACTAGAGGTGCCAGGGCATGTAAATCAAATGCTACTAGTGGGCCTGCAGCACTGGTTGTGCCACCCACATAAGTGGCTCTGTAATCATGTCTCAGACCTGCCATTGCAGTGTCTGTGTGTGCACTTTTAACTGTAAATTCGACTTTGCAAGTGTAGCCACTTGCCAGGCCTAAACCTTCCCTTTTCTTGCATGTAAGGCACCCCTACAGTAGGCCCTAGATAGCTCCACAGGCAGGGTGCAGTGTATGGTTAAGGTGGGACATATGGTATTGAGTTTTATATGTCCTGACAGTGAAATATTGATAAATTCGTTTTTCACTGTTGCAAGGCCTGTCCATCTAATAGGTTAACATGGGGGCTACCTTTAAATCTGATTAAAGTGTAGATTCCCTTTGGGAGCGGATGGACATGTGGAGTTTGGGGTCTCTGAACTCACAATTTAAAAAATACATCTTTTAGTAAAGTTGATTTTACGATTGTGCATCTGAAAATGCCACTTTTAGAAAGTGAGCACTTTCTTGCTTATACCATTTCTGTGACTCTGCCTGTTTGTGGATTCCCTGTCTGGGTCAGTTTGACAGTTGGGCTGGTTGCACCTCACACTAGACAGTGACACAAAGGGAGCTGGGGTGTAGTCTGCATTTCCTGATGACCCATCTGTGCTAGGAGGGAGGGGAGGAGTGGTCACTTACACCTGAAAGGGCTGTGCCTGTCCTCACACAATGCAGTCTCCGACCCCTGGTGAGTGTCTGGGGCCTGGCCTGGGCAAGGCAGGATTTCACATTCAAAGGAGACTTTACTTTGAAGTAGGCCTACTTCAAAGGAGAAATTGGGTATAAGAAGGGCACCCAAAACCACAGACTTTAGATCACTTCTGGACATCAAGAGGAACCTCTGCCTGGGGAAGAGCTGAGGCGAAGTGCTGCCATGCCTGTACTGTGCTTTGTGGAGCTATCCTGCAGTTGCTACTTCTGCCAGAGTAAAAGGGCAAAGACTGGACTTTGTGTACCTTCCATCTTGTGAAGAAATCTCCAAGGGCTTGATTTAGAGCTTGTCTCCTGTTGTTTGGAGTCTCAGGGACAGCAAAGACTTCTCTCTGCCAGTACCTGGAGTCTCTGGAGAGACTCCTGTTCTGACAAGTGGTGTCCTATCCAGTCCCTGGGCCCTTGAAAGGAAAGCTGGTGGAAATCCAAGGAAATCGACTTCGGACCGACGCCGCTGCTGAATCCGGTGCCGCCGCCTGCAACCGACTCTGTGATCTTCGCTGGAACGCGACGACCTTCGCAGGCCTGACGCCACTGCAGCCCCGCTGAAGTCCACGACTCCGTGGAAGTGGCCGCACCACGTCATGACTGACGCTGCTCGAAGTGCGCAGATTCAACGTTTCGCACAGACGCTGTGATCCCCAACTTCGCGCATCGACTTGTTTTCACTCTTCACCAAAGGTACTCTACTTGGGAGTCTACGCGACTCCGTTTCCGGCGCCGCTGGTGTCGGCTTGTTGGGAACGACTCCGTCATGACGTCGTGTTAACACCTCATCGAAGCATTTTGTGTTTCTAAGTGCTAGTTTTGAGTTTAATCTTTAAAAATTCGTGTGTGTCGGATTTTTGTCGTTTTGGTCTTGTTTTGTTTAGATAAATATTTCCTATTTTTCTAAATTGGTGTTGTGTTATTTTGTAGTGTTTTATTAAGTTACTCTGGTGGTCATTCCAACCCTGGCGGTCCATGACCGCCGGGTTGGCAGACCGCGGGAGCACCGCCGACAGGCCGGCGGTGCTCCAATGGGCATTCCGACCGTGGCGGTAAAGCCGCGGTCGAACCGGCAACACTGGCGGTCACCCGCCAGTGTACCGCCGCCCATTGGAATCCTCCAAGGCGGCGCAGCTAGCTGCGCCGCCGAGGGGATTCCGACCCCCCCTACCGCCATCCAGTTCCCGGCGGTCCGCCCGCCGGGAACCGGATGGCGGTAACATGCCACTGGCATGGGCACTGCAGGGGCCCCCGTAAGAGGGCCCCTAAATGTATTTCACTGTCTGCTGCGCAGACAGTGAAATACGCGACGGGTGCAACTGCACCCGTCGCACAGCTTTCACTCCGCCGGCTCGATTCCGAGCCGGCTTCATCGTGGAAGCCTCTTTCCCGCTGGGCTGGCGGGCGGCCTGAAGGCGGCCGCCCGCCAGCCCAGCGGGAATGTCAGAATTACCGCCGCGGTCTTTCGACCGCGGAACGGTAACCTGACGGCGGGACTTTGGCGGGCGGCCTCTGCCGCCCGCCAAGGTCAGAATGAGGGCCTCTGTGTGTTGGTACAAATACTTTACACCCAGCACTCTGAATTCAAGCCTACTGCTCTGCCAAGCTAAAAAGGGGGTAAGCAGGGGTTAGCTGAGGGTGATTCTCTTTTACCCTGACTAGAGTGAGGGTCCTTACTTGAACAGGGGGTAACCTGACTGTCAACCAAAGACCCCATTTCTAACAGCATTAATGAACTGTATGTAAAAGCCTGAACAGCTTACACCTATAAATGTAAATCGTTCCTGAGTTGCAATCAATATTCCTTTATAGATTCCATAATCTACTATTGTAAACATGGAGCAAAAGGGTTTGTGTTGCATAGGTTGCTCCTGCTTGTCCAGTAGACAGTATAAACATGAAAACTTGTTCTTGACTCCAAGTGATCTGACCTGGGAATTGGATGATAGGAATTCCATGAACCTGAAGTAGTAGCTCTGTTAAGGAACATGCAAAAGAAACAAAAAACACCGTGGAATCTAAACCTAAGCCCTACAACCTTTTGAGTGCTGCACGAATTAAGTATACTAGGTTATGGAACTCTGTAAAACTCCTTGTCTGTAGTTGGAGGGCTGCTCCACTTCACAGACCACAACTATTGATATTTTACTCACCACAAGTGTTTTGCTGCCAACATTTTTTAGCACAGTATTAGCTCATTCCCAGTCTACACTAGTGAAAACACCGAAGCATAGCCCAGAGTGAGGACTTCTGTAAATTGGTGGCCCTTCTGTTCAGCCAAGCTTGTGGTCCCCCTCTCTAAAGTAAAAGGAAGCACTGTGGGACCATTTCTTGTGTTCCTTGCCCAATACCATCAGGTGAAGTATGGCAGTCCAGGACAGGAAATATGCAAAATGGCTCCTAGGTGCATTGAGAAAGAGTAAGGCCCATTGTTTGTTTGTTTTTGTACAAGAAGCGAACAACCATTTTGAGAGCTTATTTCTTTCTACTTTGTTGGAGGGGCCATATCATTCTCGTGCTGTCGGGAGAGCTGCTTCACAGCAGCTCCTTTGAATGCACAGATATACTCTGTTGACCTGGTCAGCCAATGTGCTGCCTACCAGGGTCTAAATTTCTCCCAAAACCTTTGTGCATACTTACATTTAAGGGTAGAGCAAATTTGTTTATAAGAATTTAAGGATTACTTATTTGCGTTGATTAGGAATAAAGTGCTGTTGACCAAACAAATAGAATAACAGACAATCAAATACAGCACATATGCATCATACATGTCGCTGTGAAATGATAATCGGGCATGCTTATATCTTCTTATGTGGTAAATGCATATTATCCTTCAATTCTTCAATTATATTTGTTGTTTGTTTTGTCAAATATTCAAAATGCCTCCTTCTGCTTTTCTACAGGTGATATGTTAGAAGATATATGGTAAAGTATTTTAGAGCTATTTTTTTATTCTTTTAATGTTCTGCTGAAACATTTTCAAATTTTTTGTTGTCAGATTTGTAAGTGTATGTTTTATGTATCCTCGACTCCCATAACCAAACATTGGTTTCTGAGTCTGAAATCAATCTCTGCAGCTTTGATTATGTTATCCAAAACAATCTGCTTTCATGCTTTGCACCTCAATATGATGATACTCAAAATTGATAAGCATACAATAAATTATGAATTAAACGTTACCATTCAGTATGCCACTCTCTCAACTTCAATATTTTGAGGTACCTTTTTGAGCGAGGTCATTTTTCAATATCTCTGTAGACTCTGAATTCTTGTCCTGGATTACCAACCTCTGTTTGACTTTCATATTTTACTGTTGCTCTCCTATAACACTGCAGATGCTGATTGCTGCCTACTAATAATCTATTATGTATTTTGCCCGCATATCTTCAATTTAGTCACCACATAGCCATTATTTTCCTTGTTGAGTGCCTGTAGCATGAACTCTTTCTCTCTAATAACGTATAGCAGTGACACAAAACTTATTATATTACTAAGAAATGGTATTCTGTGTTAACCTCTATTTGTGGCCCAAGCACAGCAGCATCATACGTAGAATCCAGCTTTCCACATGTCTCCATTGATAGCCTGTAGACAACGGTAGGGTTTGACTGAAGGGCAGAAGCAATGCTTGAGCTATTGAATCAGGTGCCTGCTCTCACTAATTTCTCACTCTCACTAATTTCAGGCAGAACCTATCTCAATCACTCCCCACTGCACTCCCCCCAACACAAACTCACTCACTCGACAGGACAAAAATGTGACAATATATCTTCTCCAAATCCCCTACACTGGCACACACTGTTGCATTGTTCACTGTCTTCAAGAAGATGTATCACTGAGGGGCTGACCTATCACAGCGTTTTAGAGTGGGTGGGTGTAGAGGGCATTGAGAAGCACAAAAAACAATTAAGTACTAATCATCTTTATAAATGAGACCAAAGCCATGATTTTATGTGATATGTTAGTATTACAACTTGAACTTGTTGCTCTTTGCATTCACAGCGGTTGTTGTGTTTAATACCTAAAACAGAATAAAAAAGGCATGTTCATATCATCCAATCACATATACCCAGGGACAAATGACAGAACATAACCGTTGTGAATGATGATTATTTAATTGGTTAAAGGTGGTTTTTGTACTCATCTGTATATGATTAGGCTTGACTGATTTTTTTGTATCATTGTGTAGACCGAATTTTATTTTTTGTGTTTAAACAGCCCTGAAGCAGAGACTGTGTCTCGAAATACGTGTTGGCTGTTCTGCTGTGAAATTTCAACTTAAAATAATAAATGAGAAATTTTGGAACAATCACTTGTGAATTTATTCTCTGATCTATTATGTGTGAGTGTGTATGTGTGCATATATATATATATATATATATATATATATATATATATATATATATATATGTATATTTACATCTTACTGGTGGTAGCCAACAGGTAGTTATAGTTAGGACCTAGTTTCCATAGGAAGGGCATTTTTGTTTTGCCTATAACTTTGACTCCGTTGACAAACCTTCACAACATTTTTAAACCTAGTATTCCAGTTACTTTAGCTGCTGTGTGGAAAGTTTTGGGATTATTTTTCAAGCGAAGGCTAAGAAAAAGGGGGGTCACAAACAATGTTCCCTCATTTTTTTCCACTGTGTGTGGCTGTGTGAGGTCTCTGTCCGCTGCAGCCAAGGATACGTGCGCCAAGAAATTGACCATTCACGTGAGCGCAGAGCATAACTACCGAGATCTTTGGCATTAGCCTTTCCATACCACTAAAGCAAAAAAGGGATATTTGTTTAAAGATTGCTCCATGCAATAGGGCATTAAGGCAGTTTTGTGACCTGGTTGCACACCCCAAGGACATGACCTGTTAAGTGCCACCTACACCCCAGTTAGAGAAAACAGAAATCAGGAGGTTGAACCATTATGGAACTTTAATGAATAGTCTCAGGGTGCTGCAGAGGGCCCTGCATATCAAATACAGCCAGGTGTACAATTAGTTAACATTTACAATTTGATGAACACATTGCTGATAAATGCCATGATGCCCCTGTCAAAATATAGGCTGAGAAATGTTCCTACCCCACCCACACATGGACTGTAGGAGGAGCCGCATCAGAATTTAGACAAGTCAGGAGCCAACATTGGATGTGTGACATGTTTGTTTTTCTCAACGGTACTTGCCATTTTTCCAGCTCTGATAAACTCGGTCTAAGTTAACTTTCCCATTTGAGAGGTAATCCTTTGTCCTCATCAGCATATCTAGGCGACTCTCCTCTAGTCTGTTTCTTAATTTGGACTTGATTGAGTTTATGAGGCTGAATCCTCATTCGCAGTCTACACTTTAAGCCTGGAAAGTTGTACAGATATCAACAAGCTGAGATACAACACTATACTGTGCAGCATTCCGCAGAGTGAAATTCACCATGTCTTGAAAGGTCTTAATTCATTTTTTATATGTGCCTGCCACCACATATTTATAACCTCATGAACTGCTGAACAACATCATCAGGGGTGTCACAATCACCCAGGACCAAGACCTTGTTATACTTTTCAACAAGTCTTTGTACATTCTCTGTCCCAAAATCAAAATGTGATTATGTTGTTACTGTATGGAAATCAAGGCTTGTCCATTCCTTCAATTCATCTTCTGGGAACCTTCTTTCCATGTGCTCACAAAGAAGTTTAATGAAAGATAACATCGGCTCACTATCCCACTCTCAGTTCTCTCTGCACAAAGCCATCAGATCTCTTACTGTGTTGCTCCAAAAGACAGTGTCACCCAAATACTGTTCCTTTATTTGGGTAATTTTTGCTCTTGCATTCTGTACAGCTTCAATAGTGGTCAAAGAGCTTTTCTGAAACAACTTGCACAAAGATGCAAGTCCACCCAGAATGTCCTTTAATGCTGCAAAGGAAATATGAAATATGGTAGTTTGAGTCAGATAGTTTTTTTGTAGCAATATTTAGCAATTGGGTCATTCTCCTCAACTCTTTCATTATCAAAGTATTTGAGAGCAAGAGTGCACCAACAGCAAAATGCCTTGAAATCCACCGCACCTCATTGAGTGGCCGAAAGGAGACCACTTCACATTCAGTGACCAAAGCAATTTCATCCAGCTTGGACTTCCTTAAAGGTGAGCGGGAGAACACAGTGTAGACAGTTCTCAGTAATGTTTCCATTTCCCTGATCATCTGCACTTTTTTCCAGGCATCATCAACTCCCAAATCTTCTCTGTGCGCAACACAGTGCTGCTCAACTAGATGGGGAATGGATTGTTTGGGGCGGTTAACAACACCATTGTTCTTTCCCAGCATTACTGATGCACCATCTGATGTGAACATGACCATTTTCATAAGATCCAGTATATTGGCAGTGTAGAAGTCTTTTACAGCTATAGTGATAGCCTCCGCATTGCATGCACTTAGTGTTACAATTCCCCAAACACTGTTATGTGCTATGTTGATGTTACACATCAGAACTTGAAGTAGAGGATGAGCATTTTTGTAACTGAAATATCTATGCTCTCATCAATTATCAATGTGTGATACTGAGCATTGCGAAGTTTTGCCATGAAGTCAGAGCGTATCACGCTGTTCATGGCCTCCAAAAACTCAAAGGCATAGTTCTTGCTCCTCCAGCTGTCTGGTATCTTCACATACAATGCAACATGGTCCTGGATGTCTTGAACAGATAACATTGATGTGTTCATTTTGACTGCTAGCAACACATTGTTGATGAGAATGTTTATCTCCTCAGACAGGAATCTTTGTTGTTCAACCACTTCTAGTCTGTTTGCTCTGTCACTGGCGGTTTCCGTTAGCATGGTGCGCACTCCAAAACCCAGTCTGGCAGCAGCACTTTTATTTGTCAGAGTCACCAAAGCAGATTCATGAACTTTGCTATATAGATGGCGTTTCAAGTAGTCCAGCTTCCAGCCATCACTCCATTTCTTCCCAGTATAAAAGTTCCCTGCGATCTTTGCTTCTGCACATGCTTTGCACATCAGGCCTACTTCTGGATTGTATAGAAATAGCTCTCCCAATTGTATGCAAAACTTGCTCCTGGACTTCTGTGTCTCAGTCTCCACAATTTATTTCAGCCATTCTTTCAACACAAGACAGCATTTCTTCCTGTGTGGTGAAGCACTGCTCTCTGCTGAAGTCACAGCTTTGCGCTTGAAAATTTTGGTGGCAATCAGTCTGAGACTACTGTGCCACAAAGCCTGCAAAACAAAAGGACATTATTTAAAGTGAGGAACATTATTTAAAGTTGGTTTTTATGCTATTGAATGCAATCTACCAGACAAGACTGAGCTATCTCTTGGAAAAAGTAGCAAGTAATTACCTGGGCCTTTTTGTTTGATCTCACACCTGCTTGTAGATGTAACACTGTCTAAGATGTCTGCAATAGAAGAAAGAAAATGGTTACAGCACATGCTTGTGTTCAAGATGTACTACAAGGAAAAACTACTAAATAATTACCTTGTCTTTCTGCTTGTAGTCACGTCTGCCTTTTCTAACCAATGTTAGCACTGTCTAAGAAACCTGCAAAAAACAAACAAAGGGTTGTACTAGGTGCATCACAAGTGAAATCTACCAAATAATTACCTTGTCTTTCTGCTTCTACTCACTTGCGCTTTTTTGTAATATATGAGTAGTGCTGTCAGAGATGCCTGCAACAGATGAAAAGGTGGTTTAAGGTGGTTAAAGTAGGTTGTCATATTCCACTGTACTTGGTGCACCACAATGAAAATATGCTACATTATTACCTTGACTTTCTGCTTCTACTCACGGGTGCCTGTTCCAATTTGTGTAGCAGGGTCTAAGATACCTGTACAAGAAGTAAAAATGATTAAAGCACCAGAACGTTTCAATGCCTCGTTTCAATGTTGCACCATAAGGAAAAACTAGCAAATAATAACCTACTCTTTCTGCTGCTACTCCGATCTGCCCGTCCTCATCTATGACCGGTACTGTCTGAGATGCCTGCAGCAAAAGAAAAGATGGTTAACAGTTGGTTACAGCATGTTGTCATATTATAATGTGCCAGGTGACCCAGATGGGGTACCTACCAAATAATTACCTGGTCCTTATGCTTCTACACATGTCTGTCCATTCAAATCTATAACTTGCTCGGTATGACAAACCTGTAATAGAAGCAAAGGTGTGGATCATGAACGTGATTTATGTAGAGACCCTTAATCTCACCTGGAAGGTCTACAGAATTACCTGGTCTTCCCTGGTACTCACACCTGGCAGTTCAAATCCAGATGGTGACCGGCTATAATTGGAAGAGAAGTTATTTAGCATAGGTTATAGGAGTTATAAAAACATTATGCATGACAGTTCCAGAGCAATTGAGTAGTTAACTGGGATTTCAGTTTAGATCCGTTTGGAAACCTACATCACGCGTTAGACCTTCGATGATGCAGCCTTTACAGGCCTCCAGTTATCTGCTCAGCCACTCGCTATGACTCATCAGATTTATAAGGGTGAGCCATTTTTAGGCCTACTGGCTCGTTCTGACAAGCTGACAAAAAAAAGTGTTTTGTTCATTCAGACAATGAATAAGCAATGAAGGTGCCTTTAAGTCTTGTTGTTGTCTTGTCACATTTGCTGTGGGGTCAACGACAGAAGTCCAGTGCCAGCTTATGTCTTCTTACAATTTGCTGCTTATTTTATCCTGGAGATTAATGGTTACTTTTCTGCTCTGACTGCAACGTTAGAGGATTTAATAAAGTGTGCTGTGGAATTAAGTTTGCGACAAATTAGCGTAAAAAGAATCACGCTAATACGGCACAAACAGAGTCCTGCCTTTTACTTTTTTAATTTACAGGCCCTGGGCACATGTAGTGCACTTCACTAGGGACTTATAGGTAAATAAAATATGCTAATTGGGAATTAACCAAAGATACCCGGATTAAGGGAGAGAGCATATGAACTTTAGCACTGGTTAGCAGTGGTACTGTGCGCAGAGTCCTAAAACCAGCAAAAACTGTGTAAAAAAAGTGGGGGGAGGCAGGCAAAAAGTTGTGGGATGACCACCGAAGGCTGTCAGGTCTAACATGTGCCCCCCCAGCTGAAAGTGGGGAGAGCTACCCAGTCCTCTGGGAGCTCTCATCACTAAGGCAGAAGAATCTGGTGGAACCATGAGCATTCACATTCTACATCCATAAAGCTCTGACATGAGTGACACTGCCTTCAGTTACATACCTGCAATAACACACCACCTTCTATTTTTTGCATTGATGAGACACACAACAATGTGATATAAAACACTGCAGTAATTAATGCTATTTCGCTATACATTGCTTACAGATTCAATGTGCGTGGGCGGTAGAAGGTTAAAACACAAATCTGGTTTCATTCTGAACCAATTGTCCCCCATGAAACCAGTGTAAAAAAGGTTAAATTCACCTTACTCTTCTTCTGCAGTCCATCCTCCACAGAACAATTACATGAAGCGGTGGTACTAATTGTAGGAGGCTGGCCTGGCTTATAGTGGGTACCTCATGGTACTTACACCTTGTGCCAGGTCCAGGTATCCCTTATTAGTAGATTAGTAGTGTTCTAGCAGCTTATGCTGATAGTGGTAGCTGTAGCAGAGCATCTTAGGCTGAACTAGGAGACATGCAAAGGTCCTACTATACCACTTATATCATATAGGTACTATATCATAAGAAAGACAATACTCAGAGTTACTAAAAATAAAGGTACTTTATTTTAGTGACAATGTGCCAAAAATATCTCAGATGATATACTCCCTTAGGAGGTAAGTAAAATACACAAAATATACACACAAACCAAAATCAGGTAGGTAAAAACAGTCAGAAAGTAGTACAAAAACTGTAGAATACAATAGGATGCAATAGGCCTAGGTGCAACACAAACCATATACTAAGAAAGTGGAATGCGAACCACGAATGGACCCCTAGGCCAGTGTAGTGTGTAGAGGGTCGCTGGAAGTGTAAGAAAACACTAAGGGTGTCCAAGATACCCCACCCCAAGACCCTGGAAAGTAGAAGTAAAGTACTACTATTTCCCCAGAAACACACTAAAGTCTGGATAGAGGATTTTGCAAACACCACAACAGACTGCAATGCACTGAATACGGATTCCTGGACCTGAGGACCTGCAAAGGAAGGGGACCAAGTCCAAGAGATGCAAAAGTGTCCGGGGGGGCAGGAGACCACTAAACCCCAGATGAAGGTGCAAAATGGCTGCCTCCGGATGGAAGAAGCTGAAGATTCTTCAACAACAAAAGGTGCTAGGAACTTCTCCTTCGTGCAGCAGATGTCCCACGGAGTGCTGGAGGATGCAGAGTTGTTTCTTTGGCAAAAGACCACAAACAAGCCTTGCTAGCTGCAGGAGCCGCGGTTGGAGAAAAAGGGTGCTGCCCGGGCTCAGGAAGGACCAGGATGTCGCCACTTGGGAGAGGAGACAGAGGGGGCCCTCAGCAACGTAGAGAGCCCATGCACAAGAAGGTAGCACCCACAGAAGTCCTTGAACATGGGTTCAAGCAGTCTAAACATGGTGGTCATCTCAACACTGCAAAAAAGGGTTCCACAAAGCCGGAGATCAACTCAGGGAGTTGAACAATGCAGGACTTGGCTGTGCACGAAGGATTTTGTGGAAATGTGCACAGAAGCCCGAGCAGCAGCAGTTCACGCGGTACACAGGATTACTGTCCGGAGAGGGGAGGCAAGGACTTACCTCCTCCAAATTTGGACAGTTGGACCACTGGACAGTCTGGGTCACTTAGGTCTACCACCTGTGTTCCAGGGGCCACGATTGTTAGGATGAGCGGGGTCCCAGAGTACCGGTGATGCTGAAGTTTGGTGCCTGCTGAAGCAGGGGGAAGATTCTGTCAACAGACAGGCGATTTCTTCGTGGCTTCCAGTGCAGGATGAAGGTAGGCAGCCCCCAAAGCATGCACCACCAGAAAACAGTTAAGAAAGCCGGCAGGATTAGGCGCTATAATGTTGCTGGTAGTCTTCTTGCTACTTTGTTGCAGTTTTGCAGGCGTCCTGGAGCAGTCAGTGGTCGATCCTTGGCAGAAGTCGAAGAGAGAGGTGCAGAGGAACTCTGGTGAATTCTTGCAAGTCGTTATCTGAGGAAAAGCCCACTGGAGAGACCCTAAATAGCCCTCAGAGGAGGATTGGCCACCTAGTCAGGTAAGCAACTATCAGGAGGGGTCTCTGACGTCACCTGCTGGCACTGGCCATTCAGAGGCCTCCAGAGTGCCCTCACACCTCTGGATCCAAGATGGCAGAGGTCTGGGACACACTGGAGGAGCTCTGGGCACCACCCCTGCCGTGGGGTGGTGATGGACAGGGGAGTAGTCACTCCCCTTTCCTTTGTCCAGTTTCCCGCCAGAGCAGGGACTGGGGGTTTCCTGAACCGGTGTAGACTGGCTTCTGCAAGGAGGGCACTATATGTGCCCTTCAAAACATTTCCAGAGGCTGGAAGAGGCTACCCCTCCCCAGCCCTTAAAACCTATTTTCAAAGGGAGAGGGTGTAACACTCCCTCTCAGAGGAAATTCTTTGTTCTGCCTTCCTGGGATTGGGCTGCCCAGACCCCAGGAGGGCAGAACCCTGTCTGTGGGGTGGCAGCAGCGGTAGCTGCAGAGAAAACCCCAGAGAGCTGGTTTGGGTGTACCTGGTGTCCATATTGGAGCCCGGGGGATGCATGGGATTGGCACCCCAACACCAGATTTGGCATGGGAGGACAATTCCATGATCTTAGACATGTTACATGGTCATATTTGGAGTTACCATTGTGAAGCTACACATAGGTATTGACCTATATGTAGCTCACAAAATCTGGGGAAATGGCCCTGAACTATGTGGGGGCAACTTTGCTAGTGCAAGGGTGACCTCACACTTAGTAACTTTGCACCTAACGTTCAGCAAGTGAAGGTTATACATATAGGTGACTTATAAGTTACTTAAGTGCAGTGAAAATGGCTGTGAAATAACGTGTGTGTTATTTCACTCAGGCTGCAGTGGCAGTCCTGTGTACAGGTTTGTTTGAGCTCCCTATGGGTGGCAAAATAAATGCTGCAGCCCATAGGGATCTCCTGGAACCCCATTACCCTGGGTACCTAGGTACCATATACTAGGGAATTATAAGGGTGTTCCAGTGTGCGAATTGAAATTGGTAAAAGTGGTCACTAGCCTATAGTGACAGATTTAAAGGTAGAGAGAGCATAACCACTGAGGTTCTGGTTAGCAGAGCCTCAGTGACACAGTTAGTCACTACACAGGTACACACATTCAGGCAACAAACTATGAGCACTGGGGTCCTGGCTGGCAGGGCAAAACAAACTTACATACATGTAAAAATGGGGGTAAGATGCCAGTCAAGATGGTACTTTCCTACACTAATTAAATTGAGCAATTAAAGTAACAAAGGTGTAATGAGTGGTAGTTTTGCCAAAAGTGGGTCATATGAGAGGTGTAAGTTACAGCACAGTTTGAAGGTCACATTGTGCGTTAACCTGTGAAACTGATGTGATCACACAAGTCCTTTGCCTATGCATTTGGACTAAGTATTCTTCCTGCACGTCTTCAATGTGTCGGTCAGCATTCTTGTCCATTACTAGATGTAGATCCTGTTCACAAGGCTTGTAAGGGGCAATAAATTGGTAATGTTATGTGAGGGGCTAGCTTTTTCAGGCTCTTGTGGACTGGGGGTAAAGTGGGCAAGTAGTCATAATTAACTTGAGTGCTTCATCCGAACAAACACAACCACAGGAATACATCCATGTGTATGTAACAAGCACTTTCAGAAAAAGGAAATAAAGGTACTAGTTTAGTCCGTGGACGTTCATTCAGCAGAGCCACTAGAGTCTGCATCCTTATGTACTGGTCAACATGTGTTAGTGCAAATGGCATTGAGCAAACGACCCACGTGGTGCCCGTTCCAAGGGGGTGGGGGGGGCACGTTTTTAGACTAAATGAATGGTGGAGGTACTTGGTAAAATGATTGGTAACCACCTGCAGTGATCGAAGGCTCAAGCTGTGAGGACTCGGCAGAAGAGTAGTACTATGCACTACATTCTGAATAAGGCGTTTACCCATAAGGAGCGGGGCCTGGTGTGGACAAAAAGGCATGGTGTAGTAGTGGTTGAATTATCAAACCGCGGATAGCAGTGATAAATCTCGCTGTCCGAGAGGAGATGTGTGCACGGAGGAGAGTCGGTATTCCCCCTTGAAATTATCGCACCAGCACAGAGAAGTGATGAAGTTTTACTTTTCAAATGCAAGAAGTACAGGTACTCATCGTACAGTACCTTCTCATGTCAATTAATTAATATTTTCTACAGCAAAGCAAAAAAGAAAAAACGGAATGTTGGAAACATAATTCTTTCATTGGCTACCAAGCACTTTTAACTTTGGGAGTCTCATATCATGTCATGTTGTCAGATGGCTTAAGGAGCAAAGAGAAAGCCTACGTCACAAGCTCTAAGGGGCGTGGTCGATCCAGGGATGACTGCAGCTCCTGCCTGCTTTGTTTCCGCGTCGAAGGGACGGGACATCCCCTCTCAGCGCTACGCGCTATCTGTCTCTTACAGAGCTCACTCTCTCTCTTGGACTGGACACCGGCCGGAACAGGGCCCACAGAAGGTCAGTGCTTAATAGTCGGTTTTTACCCCATTTATCAATACACTTGTGTTTTTTTTTTTTATCGAATCTGTCGAAAGTGCACAGTTGTGTTTCATAAACTGCTTGATTTTAGGAGACGACAATGCCTTGTGGAATCTCAATACAGAGAATGTCCCAATTTAGTTTTAATCACTGGATTTCAAGAGGAAATTGGTACTATAGAGTACCTACACTTCTTTAATTTGAAAGGGAAAGTACCTGCGCTTCTCAGTACTGCTGCTATACCGTTCATGGGAAAGTACAGGGACTTCTCAGGAGCAAATAGGTACTCTAAATAACGAGTACCTGCACTTCCATATTTCAGTTTAAAGCATTGATACAGTGCTTACTACCCCCTCCGCCTCAACCCCGAAGTGGTTCGCGTTTACAGCTCTTTTAAAGAGCGAACAGTTTTTTTACTGTTTCATCTCATAAATAACAATGTGAAAATGTGTTCAGGGAGATGATTTTCTCCTTTGATGAAAATAAAAGTAGATTACGGGACTAAACCTTTTAGCCAAACCATTATCTCTTTAAATAATTGCAGCACATTTTATATACTCCGATAAAAGGCAGTTTTTAAATGGATTTCCCCCAGGTTCAATAATGTAGATACTCTGAATCTTTTCTAAGCTAAAATTTGTATGTTAGTATCATACCAGTGATTTATTTAAAAAAATGAAGTCTGAAATGTTTTTTTCATGTTTCCATGTTGTCTGTATTTGCTTTGGCGCTTTTGTGCAGAGCTTTGAAGAAAGATAGCAGAGGCCGGAGCATGAAAGGTTGAGAAATGGCCTCATTACACTGGAAACCAGCATGTCTAAACCATCCTGGAACACTACAATGAAACACTGCTGTGCCTTGTGTGGTCTCAGCACGTCTTTCTTTCACAGATGCCTTCTGTGCCCCGAGGCCATCTAAATACACGTACCTGCTTGAATGCGGTGATCTGTCCTCGAGTGGCTTCACTTTCGTTTTTCGCCCTGCTCAACAGAAGTCTTTGAAGATGTCCTTCCTGCCATGAAGAGTGACCCTGTTTTCGCGCTGTTTCTATTTTGTAAACGCAGCGCTGGCGTCCTCTCTCCTGCATGATGCAGACAGCGACGTGATGTTGCAAAAACGTTACCGCTTGACAAAGGGGCCTGTGCGGTGGGGGAAGGAAGGGTGAGTGCACGCTCACGTGCGCACCTTACAGGGAACATTGGTCCCAAAACATGTTTTCTCCTTGCAATTTCAAATAGGGATTTTAGACATGACCATAGCCTGAACCACTGGACAGAATTACACCAGTCTGGCAGAAAGCTAGCTCTTCGTCCAGAAGGAGCTATTTTTGTTATTTGGAATAAACCTATTCATTAGTTTTGGAGATATTAAAGGAAAAACAAATATGTGTATCTAGAGCAGGGGATCATCCGTAGATCCTCGGGTACCGCCAGAGGACTGGCGGGTCCCGCAGATCTAATGCTCAATGGAAAAAAAACTTACACAGCATAGCCCGGCCACGCACGGCCTTTGGCCATGCGCAGCATAGGCATGGGTGCATGTGGTGGGGGAGGAAGTTGGCCGCAGGCGCTGCAGTCAGCCCCCATCAAGCACGGCAAAGACATGTACAGCAGTGGTTATTTTAATGTACCAAATTTATATATTACTTTACGTTAAAAAATAAATTACAAATTCACTAAAAACAAACATTACCGGAATGTTATAGTTAGGTTTATGTTTTACCCACACAAAACCATAGAATTCAGCACTTACAGGTATACTTATAAATATACTTATCTGAAGACTTGTGGTGGAAAGTAACTTTAGACCACAAGTTATAGTTTCTTAACATAAGTGTAACTATAAGTATACCTATAACTGCTGAATTTCTATGGTTCTGAGTGGGTAAAAGGTGAACCTAACTATAATGTCCCTGTAACCTTTGCTTTTTTGTGACTATATAAATAGACACAATATAGCAATTTACAAAATGAATAAACAATGTATAAGTAATTTGAAATTTAAAAATAATAGTCATTTAATTATTACTTAATTAACTCGCTACCCTACCCCTACAAGCCTAGGAACCAATACTTAATATAGATTAGTAAAACACAATTTACATGATTCAGATACAATTAAATAACTTATTAACAATTATTCATCAATTAATAATTAACAACTTATATACTTCCCACCCAACGACCGTACAAACCCAGAAGTCCACACCTAAACTATAAATAATATTTAAAAATGTATTATACAATTGACATAACTATTAATCAATTAAATATTTAATTATACAATAATTATTATTTATTAAATATGACTTTATTAACTTCCCACCCTGCATCCCTACAAATCTAGCAGCCCGCAGCTAAAATAGAAATTAAATAATTCAGTATTACATAATATACATAATTATTCACTCTGATAATTAATAATAAATTAGTAACTTCTTATGAATTAATAATAACATAATTAATGTCCCATCCTTTACCCCCACAAACCCAGCAACCCACACCAAAAATGTAACACAAATAAATAATTATTACATAATTTACATAATTAGCAATTAAAAATTAATAATAAATTGAAAGCTAATTGTTAATTATTACTTACTTGACCTTCCACCTATTACCTTACAAATATAGCAGCCCACAGCTAAAATATAACTAAAATAATTCAGTACTACATAATCAACCAGAATATCATTAACTAGTATTATTAATTAGTAATTACTTAATTCTCTTCCCATCCTATACCCCTACAAACCCAGCAATCCACACCTAAAATGCATCTAAAATAAATGATTTGATAATTTACATAATTTATAATACTGTAAATAATTATTAATAAATTGACAATTATTTCTTAATTATTACCTAATTAGTGTCCCCATACCCCTACAAATATAGCATCCCACACTTATAATACAGTTAATTAAACTAGTATTACATAATACACATCATTAATATCAATCACATACTTACTTAAAAATTATCAATAATCAATTATTACTTAACTAACTTCCCACTGTATCCCCTACACATCTAACAACCCGCTTCCACGCTATAAATTACTATTAAGAATTACATTAAAAATTCTAGATCACTTAAAATTACAAACTATATTTTAAAAAATGTATAACAATTATACAAACAAAAATAACACATAAAATTAATATATGAACTACAACATTAAAATAATTAAAAAACAATATTCTTTACAACTATGCTATTGAAAACAATATTAACAACATCATTCTTGTAAAAGATATTATTTACTTGAAAAAACAATATTCTTGACAAGATTTCTGCATCACAATATTTCTGTATCGCAATATTATTTTCTTGATATTTCTGTGTTCCGATATTAAAAACTCTTTCTGCTTATGTCACATGAGGAGAACTTACTGCTAGCTCCAGAGAAATGCTAAAGCAAACTTTCCGCAGTTAGTGCCTCTTGGTTTCCCCTAAATAGAGTTCCTAGCTGATGCATAAAGCTCTTCTGAGATCAAGTATGAGCTCACAAACGTTCCACTTCTGATTAGGTTTGGCCAGTCTCTCCACTTTCAACTCTTGCAGAACCTACTGGTCTCACTGCAGTTTCAAGCTTCAGTGGGAGACTTGAGAAATTCTGATTGGAGTGTACTTCGGAATATATTCCTGGATTGGTGCTAATCAGCCAAACTGCCAATTCATAACCTATGACCTTGGCTGATCCATCTGGTTCAATGATGGGACTGCATTTATATGCTAGTATGGCCAATTTATGGTTCAGCTACAAGGAAACTGAAGGGGTCTCATTTATGGAGTCTCATTGGTTAAATGTGTCTAAGTAGTTGAAATGCAAGCAGCATACGGTAATACAGAGCGTCAGTTTTAAAGAGATTTTGGGACCCCACCAATCACTCATTAAATCCTCTCCGTTATGTACTCCAATTAAAAGGCTGTTTTCAATAGAGTCAAAACTTTCCTTTAAAGTAAAATGTTCTGAAAGCACCAGTGAATCAACACAGTTTATCAACTTAAATTATATTGTGAGCTTTATATGCATGTCACCAAACATGCCACTCTTATCTCCCCATCATTTTGTCTTTCAGTAATGAAAAAGAATTAATATTAAGTGACATGGATGCAGAAATTAAGAGCATGGTAAGTTTACTGCATTTCATTACATCTCTCATCCTTCTATGTTGTCCATTATTTAGAGTCTACTTTTCAGATGTTCTATGTAGGACGCTTTTGGAAACACACTTCCCTAGAGACGTCTAGCCACAGATTCCTTACCTTTGAATTTCCCAAGCGTCAGACTGGATCTGGAAGTTTTTTATGGGCAGTACCCCTGTGCGTCAGTAGGCAGTGTTGATCGGCTCCGCGTGGCATCTTTGGTATCGTCTGCACTGGAAATGACATGGTGGTCACCTATATAGACACCACCTTGGCACACTGACATCAGTTCTTTTCTTTCCTCACCAGTTAGTGCTGATCCAGAGGAGAGCTACCCCGCTGTCATTTTTTGACAGACCTTCTTCGACATTTTCGCGAATTCGTTTTTTTGAAAAAATTTCCTTCTGGTATCGGCGATGGAGGCACAATTCTGTGGATTTGTCACTAGGTTGGGCTTCGCACCTCCCCACTTTTCCGGAAGCCGGAGCACCCTTCACTCACATAAAAGACTTTTACGAGGCCGTGCGTTGCGTTTTTGAGTGGGCCAAACCCTCCAGAACACCGTCGGGCCCGACAGCGTCAAATAGGGCCCATACGGATCTGCAGTAGTAGCTTCAGCCTCGACCCTGATGAGGCCCTGTGGATCTAATCGTGGATGCAGACCAGCGAGCGGCGTGCCACCGCGACCTTCCCCAATGCTCCTGGTGCCCACCGGCGGTGCCAGCCCTATTTAGATTCCCAAATCTGACACAGAGTCGACCAACGTTGATTCTTGTGGTTACAAGATCCACATGTCCAAGGTCTGCGCCTGAGCCCTATTCTGAAGACTAGGGCCTTGGGGAAGAAAGAGAGGGGTCACTGGACCCTTTAGGATACCAGATAGAAGGCCAAACATGGACTGTTGTGAGGAACTGGGTGATGCCAACAGGCTGGATAGGTCTCTGAATACTGGCATGCTTTCTCCTCCTTAGGAGGAGGGAGGGACATATGCGAGCTGGGAGCTTTCTCTTCAGAAGCCCACTCTCTTTTAATGAAGCACTAACTGATGTCCTTCTGGGAACCTGGTCCAAGCCCAGCATAGGTGCTCCTGCGAACAGGACAATTACCCAACACCATCGCCCAGCCCCAGGGAACCGATAATTTCTCACCCAACACTCAACTCCAGAAAGGTTGCTGGTCAAGGCTTCTACTTCCTATGGCACATTCCTTGCCGCAGCACCACAAAGGGAATCCAAGAGGCAGGATAGCTTAGGAAAGAAAACATTTTCGTCCACCAGCCTTGAGGTCAGTGAACACCGCATGCTTATTGGGCCACTATTCCCACAGTTTGTGGGACACAGTTGTGCAAGTGCTGCCACAGGTCCCGGAGGAGGTCCGGGCAATCCTCTCCCAAGCTGTCAAAGATGTGAGAGATGCAGCAAAGTTCGCCATCAGCTGTGGTTTAGACACAACTGACTTGCTAGGCAGAGCAGTTCCTCGACAGTGGTGCTTTGATGCCACGCCTGGCTGAGAACATCTGGCTTTTCAGGGAATACCCAGGCTTCCCTTATGGACATGCCCTTTGATGGCAATTGTCTCTTCGGAGACAAGGCAAACTCAGCGCTGGTGCACTTTAAGTACTCGCAGGCTACAGCCAAGCCCTTGGGCCTCTCAGCTGCCCCATGTCACCCCCAGTCTGCCGTTTGCTCATTTTGTGGCTATAGAAGGGGCTTTGGACCACACCAACCTTATCCCAGTCACACATCCCTCGTAAGCTGCCCAGCCTCTGCGTGGAGTAGGGTGCGGTTTATACCCCCCAGCAGCCACAGTCCCTAAGCCTTCCTAATCTTGCCCTACAAGATCCTGGGCATCCAGTTAGTGGCAGAATCAGCCATCATCTCTACCACTGGCAGTCCATAACATCGGACAGGTAGGTCTTACAGATCATTCAGAGCGACTACTCCCTCCCCTTCAAATTCTCCTCTCCCCATGTACCTCCATCTCATGATCAGCTGACAGAGGATCATTTGTCCTTGCTCCTCAAGGAAATCATGGCTCTCTTGGCCAAGGGGGATGTAGAGAGGGTTTCGATGTCAGAAGTAGGCAGTGGTTGTTATTCCCACTACTATCTGATACTCAAAAAGAATAAAGGTCTTCAGCTTATCTTAGATCTGCAGACCCTCAATCTCTTCCTCAAGAAGGAGATATTCAAGATGCTCACATTGGCTCAGGACTTGAGTGCCATGGACCCAGGAGACTGGTTGGTAGCGAAGGACTTGAAAGACACTTATTTCCATATCCCCAGCCTGCCTGCCCATTGGCGCTACCTGCTGTTTATGGTAGGTCACAAGCACTTCCAATTCACCGTGCTCCCCTCTGGTGTTACCAGCGCCACTCGGTGTCCATTAAAGTGATGTCAGTGGTCGCAGCTCATCTGCAGAGATCAGGGGTGGCAGTCTTCCCCCATCTTGATGACTGGCTGTTGAAGGCAAGCTCACCACAAGCTGTTGTCTTGTTGTCTCCCACCTTCAGACTACGGCAAACCTCCTGCATTTGCTGGAGTTCACTATAAACATGCTGAAGTCACACCTGACTCCATCTCAGCCGCTCCCTTTCATCAGAGCTGTTCTGACCATAGTGTAGTTTCGGTCTTATCTCCTGTGCAGCGAGTCTAAGATATTAAGGCTGTGATACCGATGTTTCAGCCTCTATCCTGAATTTCAGTGAGAATGACTCTGAGGCTGCTGGGCCTCCTGCATCCTGCTTGTGACGCATGCCAGATGGCATATGTGGGCTTTACAGTGGGACCTGACTTTCCAGAAGGCACAGCATCAGGGGAATCTCTCTGACATGATCCAGATCTATTCCTGCTTCCATGTCCTCCACATGCTCTGCAAGATCTTCCAATGGATCCCCATTGCGAGCAGGAAGACAGTCACCTAGGCCCTCATGTCCAGCCACCTCAACAATGGCAACGCTCTCTGAGCCAGAGCCACAAAGCAGCTCCTGAATCACCTCCAGACCATCCAGAATGCAGCAGTAAGACTCATCCTCAACCTCCTCAGAAGAACCAGCATGTGTCCCCACCTCAGGGCCCTCCACTAGCTCCCTATCCTGCAAAGATGCCACTACAAGCTCCTCACGCACGCCTACAAAACCCTCCACGATGTTGGACCTGCCTATATTAACAAATGCATCACATTCCACCAACTCACCAGAGAGCTCTGCTCTGCCAACCTCGACCTGGCTTACATCCTCCGCATCCGTTGGGAATGCCTTGGTGGCCGCTCCCGCTCCTATCTCGATGCCAAGTCCTGTAACGCTCACCCCCTTCACCTGTGCACCTTCCCTTCTCTGAAAGACTTCAGAAGACAGCTAAAGCCATTACTTTTTGACCTCCATCACCAGCTGGCCATGGCTCACAGACTCCCCCCAGCGCCTGAACGATCCCTGGGGTGACAAGATTGCACTCTACAAATCTCAGTGATTGACTGATTGAAAAGACGTGCAGAGGTGGGTCTCCCTTTCCCAATGAAATCTCACAGTAGTGACAGATGCGTCGCTTCTAGGATGGGGTGACCATCTGGGGGAGGTGCAATTCAGAGAACCCTGATCTCCGGCAGAAAAGCGACTTCACATCAACATGCTGGAGCTCCAAGAAATCCATCAGGCATTGAAGGCCTTCCTTCCTTCCATCAAGGGATGGCTAGTGCAGGTGTTCACGGACAACACCACTGTCATGTGGTACTGCAACAAACAGGGCCGTTGGGGTTGTGGACCCTCTGTCATGAGGCCCTGCACCTCTGTCCATGGCTAGAACAACAGAGCATATCACTGGTGGTTCAACATCTGGCAGGTTACCTGAACACCAGAGCAGATTAACTCAGCTGCCAATGTCTAGTGGATCACGAATGGCATCTCCATCTGGAAGTGGCACAATGTCTCTTTCAGCAGTGGGGAGAGACTTGGTTAGATCTGTTCACCTCCTCCGAGAATGCATACTGTCAACAGTTTTGCGCTCTGGACTTTTCCAAGGTGGCTCTCACTCGGAGATGCTTTTCATCTTGAGTGGAGCTCAGGTCTCCTGTACGGCTTACCACCCATACCACTCCTGTCCAGAGCTCTCAAGAAGATCTAGAGAGACCGGGCCAAAGTCATCCTTGTGGCTCTGGGCTGGGCACAGAGTCTGGTATCTCCAGCTGCTCAGCATGAGCACTGATCCTCCGATCAAGCTGTCCCTTCACCCAAACCTGTTAACTCTCTGCCTTCTTTCATGGAGATTGATCAGTGACAGTTCACAGCTTTCAACCTTTTTGACCTTGCTCCCAAAGTCTGTAATGTAATTCTGGCAGAAAGGCGTTCCTCTACCAAGTTGGTATTCGCCTGCTGAAGGAAAAAGTTAGCATTTTATAATACAGAGAAATCCACCCATTTCCTGCTTCTTTCACTGATGCCCTTCTCTTCATTCTTACCCTTGCCTAGCAGCGCTCTGTTTTGCCTACTCTGAAGGGTTAGCTTTCTGCTCTGTCTGCCTACCTGTGGCTGCCTGACCAACACTCTATATTTTAGTCCCCTAATGTACAAAGGTGTCTTAGGGGTTTTGCACATATGTTTCTTCCTTTGCCTTTCAATATGCCTCAGTGGAACCTTAATTTGGTTCCCAAATTCCTGATTGTGTGCTCCTTTCAAGCCCTCCAGCTGTTCTGGCTAAAAACAGCAGTTCTCATGGCAATAACATCTGCCAGAGGGTGAGTGAGCTGCAGGCTTTGTCATCCAAGCCTCCCTACTTGTCTGTTTTCCCAGACAAACTGGGGCTTTGCAGAAGGGCCTCTTTCCACCAGAAAGTGGAGACACCATTTCATGTGGGCCAATCTGTCACCTTGTCCACTTTCTACGTTCCTTTACATTCCTCCAAAGAAGTGGGGCACCTCCACCATCTGGACCCAAAAAGAGCATTGTTGTTCTACCTTGATCACACAAGAGAGTGTCGAATGGATGACCAACTCTTTATGGGGTATGTTGGAATGAAGAAGAGTTGGGCAGTGCAGAAATGAACCATTTCACATTGTGCCATTCTCCGCATTAAAATCTGCTACGCACTGGCCAAGAAGCAGAAGACTAAAGGCTTAAAGGCTCATTCCACCAGAGCTAAAGCTGCAACCACTGTATTAGCATGTGGAGTCCCAGTCCTGGACATCTGCCAGACAACAACGTGGTTGTCCCTGCACACGTTTACCAAACACTACAGCCTGGACAGTCAGGTCTCCAGGGACGGCCATTTCAGCTGTTTGGTTCTGCAGGACTTCCTAGTTTAACATTCGTCTTCAGACCACCGCCAAGGATGTCATTGCTTTGGTATCTATACAATTGTGAGGAATCTGGGGCTAGATGTCTCCATCAAATGCACGTGTTACTTGCTTTCAGTAACGCATTATCTAGTAGAGACAATATCTAGCCACAGATGTTTTACTGACCAACCCATCTTCCCCGCTCTGCGGACAGATTTCTAGGGTTAGGGATAATCCCTTTCAGCGCCCTAGTTCGCACACACCAGTGTCAGTGCATTTCATGGCTCCATGGACGTCAGCATGTGGAGCTGGCGCATATGTAAGTGGCCATTCGATGCCACCAACTGTTGCGCAGGGGTACTGCTCACAAAAAATCTTCTGGATCCAATCTGACACCTGGGAAATTCAAAGGTAAGGAATCTCGGCTAGATATGGTCTCTACCAGATCATTTGTTACTGAAGATAAGTAACTTGTTCATCAGTGCTCACCATTTGGAATTCTATTGATAAAGACCATATGTGAATCCCTTCAACTCTTTAGTCACATGCTTCTCCTAGAGTTACTGATGGAGTCATAGGACTTAGATTCTATTATTATATTAGGAGCTAAAGTGGTCACAGGCTACCTTAACCTACCACACACAATCATACCCTGAGTTAAGTCATTTTTTGAACACCAAAAAAGCCACCATCGATACTTGTGGCTAGAAATCTCTACTTTTCTCAGGACACAGACTTGGCTAGCTTGAGTGTGAGATGCTGGATGAGCATGCATTCAGTCACGGCTGATGTATTTCTGAGCGTGAATGTTCCTCCTACTTTCACCCACCTAGTCTTGAAAATAGCCAGCAGTGGATTTCTGATTGTGGCGGGCCTCTGTCCATCATGGTGGTGGACGTTGTGTCTTCAGTAACCTTGATTCACAAAGTACATACCGCCAGGCTTTGAATAAAGCCCATAATCTGTTAAGCATACCTAAAAAAGAATTTACATGTGATGCAATTAGCCTAGTGATGGGTGTTAATCATTGATTGAGCTCCTATAAAAAAAATACACATGGCTGCAGAGAACAAGCACACTCAGAGCTACAGAGAGGCATTTTATGCTGAAGCCAAGTCTCAATCACAATCAGTACAAACATTAGGAAAACAGACTGCATGCAGGATACTCGTAGCTCAATAACCTGGGTTTACGCCCGATTGCACATGCGTAATAATAAAAAAAAAATACACACAACCCTACCCAAGAAGCTGCCATTTGCTTATATGAGTGCTAAAATATTTGTGTATCGTATGTTGTATCCAAACAGTCTTTCTGTAAAATACATCACTTGTCTTTTCATTCTGAATCAGGGCGAAGAAATACGGTGCACAAGACATTGTAAGTCACATTTTTTTTATTTTCTTGAACTAAGTATTCAGAGTTCTGTGTGAGATGATTTATGTAAATTGGTTAGCCCTTTGAAGGGTAATATGGTTTTTACTCCTCACTTGTTTGTAAAATCCCCATTCCTGTAGCCAACACCAACGAGTTAATGTCTCATAACAATTGTTTCAATTAATTCCGTTCATACTGCTCAGAGATCCTTTGGTTAACAATGAGCTTGCAAATGTGCTACCTATTGTTTTGCGCATGCGCCTGGATTTAATGGGCGTATTTATGCAACTAAAGGAAGCTGTATATGGCAGACTTAATTGACAGATTCTGCTTCTCCTTTTGCTCTGCACAAGGCATTTCATTTTTCCTTGTTTCTCTGCTACATATTATATTAATTTCATGTTTATGCTATTATCCTTTAGTTCACTTTCTGAAGGCGTTTTACTTTGTTTTTTAACATAAAAATATTAATAACGATTCTCTGGTGTTGTTACTTTATTCACTTTGTACTTGTTATCGTTTTTTATTTTTGTATTGCAATTAGAAAATGTAAATACTGCAAAAATAGATAGCAAATAACATGAATCTAATTGTTTAATTAATATTTTGGTACAATAAAATAAGGTTTATTATTTTGGGGGAAATACACATAAATGTGTACAAATCAAATTATATTAGAAATAGGGACTTTACCTGTGCAAACATATACAAACCACATGCAAACTAGATACCATGGCCACATTCACAAAGGCGTTTGTCTGCGTGATATTAAAAAAGATAGCCTTGAAGATGTAGAATCATTTTCTCCTACATAATATTATACCATAGATGATATTACAAGGGTTAAAATCCCATGCACAAGGCAGCCACTGAGTAAACTGGGCGTGATTTGCCTTTAAAGTTTGAGAACACCCACAAACACATCAGTCTGTAGCCATTTACAACTCCCTCTATCTCAGAGTGTGAAATTTTGACAGAATGTTCCTTTCCTTGTTTGATACTCAAGCCACGGAGTGCAGTCTGTCGGCATGTGACCTATTGACAAGACAGTGCCCCCTTTGCTTCAAATGCCAAGAAGCAGGCCTGGCTTTAGGGTGGTGCGACCGCATTGGGTGCTGCCCTCAGGGGGGCGCTGTCTTGAGCAATAACTTAGAAGCTTGCGATTTAGAAGCACCTCTTGAAAAGTTTCTTGTGCGTCCAGCCTTCAAGAAACAATTAAAATATGAAGATACCTCTTGTGATTAATGTTCCTGCTAGGGAGAGAGATGAGAGTTTTGTTCAGTGGCAGCTTTGACCAGCCATAAAGCAGCATAGAAGAAGAATATGCAGAGGGTTAATATGCCTGCTGCAAAGAACAGAACTATATTTTATGTGGATAGCTGAGTGGATTAGTAAAGCCAGCCTTTTAAAACAAATGAATATGTGAAAGGCGGGCTATGGAGAGATGAGGGGCACATTTGCTGGGTGGTAGTTAGGGAATCCGAGGAGGTGGTCATGGGGTGTGGGATGCCAAAATAGACCACCCCACAGGGCGCCACCAGCTCTAAAGCCGGTCCTGCCAAGAAGAAAGCACAGTCTGTCAATGCATGGACCACTGACTGGCTGGTATTCTCTTGGTAGGAATTTTAAGCGTGGAGTGTGATTTGTCAGGATGGGGACTGCTGACGGGATACTTTTCCCTCGCTTGAAATCCCAAGCAGATAGCAGTCTGCATGAGGAAGCCACTGACTGAATGCGCTCCCCTCACTTGATAAGTCAGACACAGTCTGCAGACTGTCAGGGCGCGAACCACTGACATAATGCGCTTCCGTCACTTGACATGTCAGACACAGTCTGCAGACTGTCAGAGAATGAACTGCTGACAGTACCAATCCAGTGTCGGAGAAGAAAGAAACACATCAGTCTGTAGCTGTCAGGTAAGTAGAGCAGCAGTCGGAGAATGAAGAGCGAACATTTTGCGCTTTCCTTGCTTGAAATGCCACACACAGCGCAGTCTGTCAGGTTCTGACATTGTGACAGGATGTGCTGCCTTTGTTTGAAATTCCAGGCAGGTAGTGCAGTCTATTAAGGTATGAAGTGCTTAGAGGAAGCATTTCCCTTGCTTGAAATGCCGTGCAGATAGCACAGTCCATCTGGAAGTAAACTGCTAAAATGGCATCAAATGCCCGGTAGCTAGTGCAGTCTGTCAGGGCTTGAACCACTGGCAGAATGTGCTTTCCCCACATAAATTGCCAGGTGGGTAGTTCAGTCTGCCAGTCCCAGAAATGTGTTAATGACAGGACTGCTGTGAGGTGGAGTGGCCAGAAAAATTATGCTACTCCTGGTAGAATAGCTTCACCATGGAGGTCAGACCAAGGGAGCACGTCGAGGCTCATGTGTTGTTTTTCAAGCAAACCAGATGGAGTCAACCTTCTCTCCAGATAGGCACATGCCATCAAGGGCTTTGTCCTGGCCAGAGATCTGACAGCATAATCGATAGCTATGGTAGAATTGGTGAGTAACTCAAGAGTGTGCCAGGACGTGATTGTAGTTTCAAAATGTGATGGGTAGCAATAGTGAGACTGATGAGCGACGAGTGTGAAGACTAACATTGCTGAAACTGGTGAATGATGTGGGAGTGTGATGTGTAGCGATGGGGGGACTGGAGAGTGATGTCTAAGATGGTGACACTTTGACAAGTGATCTGAGAGTGTGTGAGTAGCAATGGTGAGATTGGTCAGTGATTTTCTCGTGCGGGGACTAACATTGGTGAGACAGGTGAGTGATGGGAGAGTGTCATGTGTACCAATGATAAATCTGAGGTGGTTAATGTGAGAATGTGATGGGTAACAATGGCGGGACTAGTGAGTAATGTGAGATGTGATGGGTTTCAGTGGTGAGACTGTATAAGTGATGTGTGAGTATTAGCAGCAGTGGCGTGGCTGTGATAGTTCATGAAGATGAGATTGATGAGTGATACAACAGTGTGATTAGAAGCAAAACTGAGAACGTAGTAGATATTGATGCTGAGACTTTGGTGAGTCACTTAAGAATCTGATGACTAGCAATGGTGAGACTATGGTCAGTTACCATGGGTAGCAATTATGATAATGGCTATTTGAAGTCATAGTGTAATGGGTAGTGATGGTAAGGCTGTGGTGAGTGTTGTTAGAATGCTATGATGAGGCTGATGGACTATGTCAGATGGTTATCACTGATGAGAGTGGTGAGTGATGTGGAGTGTAGTGGCAAAGGATAGTAGTGGCAGTGGATAGTAATGACCGACTGGTGAGTGCTGAAAAAGTGTGATAGGTTGCTATGGTGAAAATGTGGTGAGTGACATGAGAGCGTTTGGTAGCAATGTTGAGACTAGTGAGCTCTGTGAGAATGTCACTGCTGAGTTGTTGTGTTGGATTGCAAAGGATAGTGGAGGGGATGCTGTGGTGAGTGAAGCAAGAGTGGGATGGGTAGATCTAAGACTGCTGAGTGATGTGAGTGTGATGATCAGCAATGGTGAGACTGTGGTCAGTGATGGGAGCATAATGGCTAGCGATGGTTAGGCTTGTGTTGAGTGATGCGAGAGTGTGATGGGTAGTAATGGTGAAACACAGCCGTAATGTGAGACTATGAAAGGTAATAAAGGTTGTGGCTGTGGTGAATGAAGTGACAGTGTGATGGCTAGCAATGGTGAAAGTCTGGTGAACAATAGGTGAGTGTGATATCTAGCAATGTTGAACCTGTTGGATGATGTGAGTTTGATGGTTGGAGATGGTGAGAGGAACACGTCTGATTGGTAGAGGTAGTGAGATCGTACTGAAAGGAAAGAGTATTATGGGAGCAGTGGAGAGATCTTCGGGTACAGAGCCACTGGCACAGCAGGCTGATGTGGATCCAAAAATCCATTTCCATAGGGAAGCCCGATGCTCACTAGAAGAGGAGGTGCACAGAACTTGTCTCCATTACATTTGGCGCAGACTCTGACCCTGTGGCGTACCTACCATATGATGACCCAGACCAGGCCTGTCTAGAGCAAGGGGTCTGAACACCTAAGCAGAACACACCATGGAGTTAACAGCTGGGCCCTCAATGCCAGTAGTATTCATCCATCAAATTATGTTAAAGGCTGCTGAGGCCTTCAATTTACAGCTCCCTACAGCAGAGATGAAAACCAATGTCCTTACTGACGCCCTCATGCAATTATCAGCCTTAGCAGAACCCTTGCTACCTTTCAATAAGGCCTTACTGTCACCTGTCCTGGGGGCTTGGGAGAAGTTCTCACCTATGCCAGCTGTTGATAGACTTGTGGCTCGCTGCTACAGCTTGGTGCTAGATGACTGCACTGTTCTTTTCCATACTTTTCCTGCGTACAGGGAGTCTAAGAGAGAGGAGAATTGGGGCACAAAGGCATTCTCGGCAGGGAGAGTGGTGCTGAAATCCTTAAATGCTGTCTTCTGACTCATTCAACCCACGTCTTATGGAACATGGCCCAGATGATGCTGCCTCACATTCCTGAGTACATGAAGGGGGATTTTCAGGAAGTATTGTTTATGACCAGAGTGCATTTCATCATATAATTAAATCCAGGCTCCATATAGCTGATTCCATTGCACGTGCTATGGGGACTTCTGTTTCCATACATCGCCATAACTGGGAACGGACATCCAAATTTTCCTTTGATGTCCAGTCTAATGGATCTTCCTATTGACAGGGTGCACCTCTTCAGTGATAAAACAGATCATGCGCTTGAGATAATAGACTCTAAATGCCATGGCATGTTCACCTACTCTTCAGCTTCTGCCACCTTCCAGTGACTTTCAATCCTTTTACCATTTTTGTGGGTTTGGCAGAGGTGGAAGCCCCTATCAACATACTGATATCAGCTCCCTTTTTTCCACGCCTTCAGTGCATAATGATTTTTTCATACTCTCTGTTTGGAAATTGTTGCATTTTCAATGTTTCATCTCTTAAAGTATAGGTGTTTGTAAATTGTTGCAGCATCGGAAGTCAGGTTTTAAACCTTGCAAGGACTGTGAGGGTCAGATGTCTATTTTTGATCCTCATGACAACTGTCTTTGGTATTTGAGTTTGGATCATGATGTCAAGGCCTGTTTCAGTTGCCAAAAAATTAATCAGAAGGCTCTGAAAGGGAGCGAGGCAAAATTGTTTATGGCCAGATCATGAGATGAAAAAAAGAGGTTCTTGTCCAAAATCCGGGTTCCATATCCTCATTCTTCAAAGTCAACAAGTAAGAAGCATAACCAGAAGCAGTGTCATATGCCCTGACATCGCTCGTCAAAGGACAGGTCACTGAGGCCGGTTTCATCACAACCGCTCTTGGAGGAAGATGGTCAGGAGGTCACACCAACTCCATCTCTGGCGCCGATGTCAGCCTTCGATGCCAACTGCTCTTCCGACTTCTCCTGTAGTACCAAGTGCAATGCTGCCTTCAGATCCAGTTACTCAACCACAAAAGGAAAAGATGTACACAGCATTTCCAACTCTGGCTTGGACCCTAGTTACTTTTTTAATGTTGTGTTCAATATTTGCAATAGGCCGATGGTTCCATCTGAGGCACCTGCGGGCTCCATGAGTCATTTAGCTTATTCCCCGGGAGGCTTTTCAACACCATACCAGCAGGCACCCTTTATGCCATTTATGTCGCTGGCCCGGATTCTGGATCCCCTGGCCAACTCTGGCACCGATGGAAATCTTTAGGAAGAGGATGCCACCTCTTTTGGGTACTACTTTCTCTAAACGTTTTGTCAATGCAGCAGGTGACACTACCGGTGCCAACTACTTCTGCCTGACATCACAAGCTACAACTCTGGTGTCCCTTCTGACTTCTCTGGTGCAATTGCAGATTTCACTGGTGCGGATAATGGCGTAGCTGACAGCGCATACGAGCTCACATTAATCAGAATCCAAGGCACAGATCCAGAAGAGAGGCCCAACAACTGATTTGAAGGATGAGACTCCCAAGAAGAGGGAGAGTTGTTGAGCAGCCCTCAACGGACCCAGAGCTTGAAGGGTTAAGAGAGTCAAGTGGTTTGGATACATCCCCAGAATGGGAATTGCTATCTGCAAAAGGCATTTAATCTCCTGAAATCACTATGTACCATTCCATCATCAGGAAAGCTGGGGATCAGATATGTTAGATTTATCCCTTGCTGAATCTAATACTCCCTCTGCATTCCTCTTCAGAATTCTCTGAGCCACTGCTACCCTTCAATTAGATTTTGACAGAACCAATCATGAATACATGGCAGGAACTGATAACAGCCACATCTGTTTCAAGGCCGAAAGCCAGACGATATAAGCTGTCTCCTGGAGATCCTCTCTTTTTGTCCTCACATCCTATACCAGAGAATCTGGTTGTTCAAGCCTCATGCTCATCAAAGCTGAACTCCAGGCTCATTTCCCACCTCACCTCTGGATAGCGAGTCCAAGAAGATGGAGCTAAAAAGATTTTCTCATCTGGAAGCATGGCTCTATAATCCCCTAAAGCTACTTGTTTACTGGGGAGGTACATTCATGTCCTCCTGTATTCTGTGCATTCTGTTCCTAAATTGCCTGATGACTACCAAGGTCATTTTTTGTAACCATTGAAAAATGGATAAGCAGCACCCAATCAGGGTATTATGGCGGGACTGGATATGGCTGAATCTGTGGCAAGGGCAATGGGCACTTCAATTTCTACTGGAAGACATGCATTTCTGAGGAGTTCTGGTTTTTCATAGTATGTGCAGAACACCCTTATGGATTTGACCTTTGATGGCTCTTACCTATCCAGGGCTAAGGCATATTCTGCTTTAGAATGTTTGAAGGACAGCAATGCCATAGCTTGTTCCTTGGGAATCAGCCTCAGGATTACAGGGAATTCAAAGGACTTTGCAGCTTCTATAGAGGATTTTCATTTAGTGGGTGCCAGCAGCAGCAACCTGAACAGCAGCAATCTGCAGACCCCCTCTATAAGTCATACAGAGGGCATGGTAGAGGTAGACAGCTGGCCATTCCCCTCCCACCATTTCCCACCTCATACCTTTCATCCTGTGCTGAAAACACAGGAAAGCTGCTTTAGTTTTTCCTCTTATAGTATGCCTTACCAGTGGGAGGGGGAGTGTCCCAGGGTCGGCACCAGTGGAGGTACATATCATTAGACCTTTGGATGTTAAGTATTGTCAAAAAGGGGTATGCCCTACCCTTCCAAGAATTCCCCCCACCTTTTACACCCAGATTGAATTCACTTTCTGCAGACCATCTTCAGCTTCTCCAACAGGAAGTCCAATCCCTATTTCACAAGGGCACAGTGAAGTTGGTCCCAGAGCAGGAAAGGGGTCAGGGATACTATTCACATTATTTCCTAATTCCCAAGAAGGATAGTCGTTTACGACTGATCATAGACCTCAGGATTTTGAATTGGTTTCTCAAAAAAGAAAAGTTCAAGATGTGCACCCTAGCTTAGGTGCTTCTTGCACTTTAGAAAAAATACTAGATGGTGTCAATCTACTTGCAGGATGCTTGCTTTTGCATCCCTATTCTGTAGTCACTCAGCAAGTATCTCTGTTTCACGTAGGGTTCAAATATTATCAGTTTGTGGTCCACCTGTTTGGCCCTACTTCTACCCCTCCTGTCTTCACAAAGGTGTTGGTGGTGGTAGCGGCCCATCTCAGAAGGTCGGTGTTGCATCACTTGCAGGTAACAACTCAGCTGTTGTTTGAACTGGGCTTTTCTATCAACAGGCCCAAATCTCTCCTAGAGACCTCTTGGCACTCCCTGTTTAGACGGGCAGTACTGGACACAACTGTGAATGAGCCTCCCCTCCTCCTCAGAGGATTAATGACATTCAGGCTATGATTCTGATGATTCAGGATGGAGTGGTTATTCCAGTCCTGAAGGTTTTTCGCCTGCTAGGCCTGGTAGCGCCATGCAAACTGGCACATGAGGGCCCTCCAGGCGTACCTCTGCAAGCAGTGGTTTCAACACAATGGAGATCTTCGGTGTCCACAGTCATAACAGATGCCTCCACTTTAATATGGGGAGGACATCTGTAGGATCTGGAGATCAGAGGCCTGTGGTCCGCAGAGGAACAATTGTTTCATATGAATCTGCTAGAATTGCGGATGATATGTCTGGCTCTCAATACCTTTCTCCCTTCCCTTCACGGTCAGTCAGTCCAAATCTTGACGTAAAACACTACTGCAAGTAAGGAGGAGTGGGGGTCATCTCTTCTCTGCAAAGATGCTTGACGACTCCTGGGTTCAGGATCTCCAGATTTGTATGGCTGCAAGTCACCTCGCCGGGGTGCTCAACTTACATGCAGGCGGTGTTATTCCTCTTCCAGCTATGTGGGACTCCCTGGCTAGACCTCTTTACCACTCAAGAAAATGTACACTGCTCGTCATTCTGCAGCATCCAGTATTTGATGCAGGAAGCATTGGAAGACACATTTCAATTGAGCTGGAGCTTCCAGCTTCTTAATGCGTTTCCTCCCATACCCTTGATTCCTTGGGTCGATTCACCTCGATGGGGTCCAAGTGATCTTGATTGCCCCAGACTGGCCACAAAGGATGTGGTATTCACAACTTACCTCTCCCTGTGCCCTCAACTCCATCTTCCTCACAGGACAGTCCTCCTCCTGCAGTCGAAGGGGCCGACACTTAGCCAGATAGGCATTGTAGGCCAGCACCATGCCCTCCAAACCAGAGCTAGTGTCCTTTCCTTTGACAGGCCTGGAGAAGGTGATGACTGGGAGGGGTCTGAGGTTCCTTATGGCTACCACCATCCACTTGATAAACCAGGGGAAAAGTAGTAAAAGTACTTGGCAGATGCCAGTGGTTTGGACACCTCACCAGACACAGGTCTGGTCTCCCCCCCACTGTATCTACAGAGGAGGGTGCCTCATTTGAAATGGTGGCGCGGAGTGCAGCTGAGGTCTTGAACCTTCAATTGCCCACAGTTGCAGTGAAGATGAATGTCCTGACTGTGGTGCTTCAGCCGAACCATTACCCCCATTTAACAAAGCCCTTACGGATATTCTACTTGGGGACTGGATCACCTGGTATCAGGGTCACAGGCAAATCCTTCCCTGGGCAATAACTCGGCTTCTTGCTGACCAAGCTGCACTCCAATGACTCGCCTGGGCTCAGCAACCTCGGGTGCAACTTTGGGCATCGGGTCCTAGTCACTGGTGCTTCACAGCAGCGGTCTGAAGATAATGGGGTACCAACTTACCCCAGTAGGCTTTTCAGCTGTTGTGGCCCTGTGCTGTGGAAATTAAGTCAACTAAGTGAGCCTATGAGTCTCTTTGCTTTGGCTGAGCTCTGGAGGCAACTTCTTCATTATCAGGACACAGCAGACAGAGTCTCTCTTATTTGCTAACTACCAGTTTCAGCAGGTGCAGTCCACGCCAGTGCAGCCTCCCTCTTCTGGTGCCACATGGCAGGAGGGCAATCCTTCTTCAAGCTTTCTTCTTCTAGTCCAATTAAGATCTGAGTTCTGGCTGCAGGGGGTACCCATTTTATGCTCTGAAAGTGCACTCCTGGTAGGCGTAGTTAGTAGCCAATGGGCTACCAGGTTCCCTCCTTCCTGATGACCACTTCCTGGGAAGTTTGTCATTTGGCCTTCTTCCTACTCCCAACACAGCAGAACCCCTCCCTCAGCATCCAGATCTCCCTAGCCCAACTCAGAGGTGTGGCTACTAAAGATGCTACAGCCCTCTGGAAACCACTTTGAAAACTGTCTTCCACTCCCCTGTCCCTGGTGCCAGCCTGTCTGCCTGAACAATAGAGCAGCTCCTCTTTCAAGTGCCATTCAAAGGTGGCTTCTCCTTTGAAGCTGGCTTTTTGGCGTAACACCTGTTTTGCTTCCTGTGAGAAAGAGGTAACACCTCTCTCCCATGCAAGCCTCTATTGTTACCTATCCTGGGAATCATCCACGTGTCTCCCTGGGAGGGCAGAAAGCTGTCTGCAGGACAAACCCTGTGTACAATAGTAAACAGGCACTGGAAATCTTAGGAAACTAAAGTGCCAACTATTACAGATACACTTTGCTCACCAATTGTATTAAATTTGATCTAACCATTGAATCGGATTTATTGCACTGATTCTTTTGATACCTTACAGTACTAACTTTAGCAATCCCATTCAGGAGTTAGCAGAGCTGAGGTGTCAACCTGTAACTCTGTACTTCCCAATGTGGCTACTAGTCTTTCCACAGTAAAAACAACAGTTTAGGGTTTTTACTGTTGGAACATGAATAGGTACATGTTCTACTTTTTAGCATACAACATCTTTCCTTGGGGCTTGACAGGCTCACCTTAGGGGTCACTTTCATATATTAAAAAGGGACGTTTGGGCTTTGCCCTTACTTTAAATGGCAAAGTCGACTTAGCAGTTCTAAACTGCCCTTCCAGTCTGCAGTGACAGACTGGGAGCTATTTTTTAACTTGTCGTACTCGTGGTGGTACAACTAGTGCTACAGTCCATAAGAGACACCTTAACTACAAGTCCTAGGTTCCCCTGGTACCATGAGCTTGGGGCTTACAAGTAAGCTGCACTATGCCAGTTGATAAGAAGCGAATTAAACATGCACCACGTTAAGGGTCAGAGCACATGCACTGGGTCCTAGATAGCATTGCCCAGGGCAGTTCAGAACCATTACACCAGTACCTAGTGATCAAAATGGGGGGGGAAAGTGGAGGTAAACCTACTAAAAGCCCGTTTCCCTATAAGGCCCTAGTCATACTCTCCCAGGCTATTGCTGATGGGCGAGATGCAGCAAGGTTCACCATCGGATGTGGACTTTACCCGACTTGCTGGGCAGAGTGATTTAATCACCAGTGGCACTTGGATGCCAAGCCTGGCTGAGAATCACTGACTTTTCAGGGAATGCCCAGGCTTTACTTATGGACATGCCCCTTGATGGCTCTGGGTGGACTCAGCGCTGAAAGACAACAGAGCTACGGTCAGGTTGGCCCATTGCTAACTGCAGTCCTTCTTTCGCCCCTTCTGTGGCTACAGTAGGAGCTACCAACTGTGTCTCTTCCCACGCAGCCACCAGGGCCTACAGCAGCAGTGGCTCCTCCGCTATGGTGGAGGAGTGTTGTCCCCCCACCAGCAGCTTCAATGGGAGCCTGCCCTTGCAGTGAGGACAGCAGAGCGGCGTGGTGCAGCGTGTTGACGGAGGACAGTACGTTTTCTTTTCAAATTATATATTTTTTTGTCATTCTCCCCCAGCCCACGCCGCCCGCCTCTTTTCACCCCTGCGAGCTGCAACTGTCATGTGGTAAAATGGAGAGGGATGCCGGGCTCGGTTTGATTGACACCTCATTTAATGCAGTGCCTTAATAAGTTACTACAGGCAGAGTTGTTGATCTGATCTATAATGTGAATAAACAAAAGAAACCGCAATGTATTTGTGAGACTTTACACGCTTTCACTGCCAGTGTGCTTGTTGCTTATGCAGCTCCTCAATAAGCGGTTCCGTGAGCTGGCCCCACGACGCTCTAAATGCACAACTAATGCATTTTAATGCGGCGATGGAACACCGCATTAAAATACGTTAGTCTAACCCCTGACGTGTGGTGCTTGGCAGGGCTGAGTAACGGGATCATATGGCCGGTATTTTACCTTGGGATAATGGCAACTCTACCTACATTAAAGCCCTACTTCCCTTCAAGCACATTCAGACTTCGGCTGTCTGCACACACTGATATGATCCCACTAATGTCATAATGTTTTATACTTTTACAGTGTAAATCAGATTTTTGAAAAGAGTCTGCAGACAGTTATTAAAAGGACAGCAAAGTGCTTTCTCAGCACAATGCATTTACCCTCCTCGCTTTTGTGTTTCTAATGGCCTCTGTGCACATCGAGAACACAATGCAAGCCCAAGCCTGTAAAAAAATGAGGTAAAAAAACACACAAGAACAATAGTATGTCACACAAAAAAAACAAAAAATCCACAGCTGAGTTTTATTGTTGTAAGACTAGTATGACCTTGGAGGAATTGGACTTGTTCCCCACTTCTAAGGCCTCTACACTGCCCTAGCCCTGGGAGACCCACTCCACAGTTTGAAGACCACTGCCATAAAGTTTCAAGGATTGTCCTCTGCCAGCAGCTTAGACATGGATTAGATAATCCTCCCACATGTGCCAGTTGACGTGAAGGATCACTTTCAAGAATTCACAGTTGAAGGTAAGAATGCTTCCCACCATATTATAAAATAATGCCTTGACACAATGGATTCGGTTGCTTGGCCCATGGACACTTCTATTACCATCCCTAGACATGCTTGGATTCAACCCTTAAACTTCTCCTCGAATGTCCAGGTCAGTCCTATGGACCTTCCCTTTGATGGGATGTGACGTTTTGGCAACAAGGCAGACTTCATCCTGGATTTAAGACCTGCAAATGCCACTCCAAGCACCCTCGGACTGCAGCACCCACCTCCAAATAGAGACTACCATCAATTTTGTTACTTTTGCAGCTTCGCAATAGGATCATCCTTTCGATCATGATAGTACCAGCCCACTATCCAACAGCAGCTTAATCTCCCTTTCAGGCATTACAGAGGAAGAAGCTGGGGAAAGGGCAGGAGGACTCATCTTGCAACCTTCCTCCACTTTCCCTTCCCTGTATCACAAGGAAAGCAGGCCTAGTTGCTTCTCCATCCCCACAGGGAGGGTGAATGTCTCATTGTATTCAATTCTAGAAGGCCATTACTTCAGACCTATGTGTCCATCAATTCCTAGAAAAGGTATACACCCTTCCCTTCCAGAAGGCTCCACCATCCAGCTCCCCCCTCCCTCCACTTCACGCTCAGACCAGTCTTCAGAAGCAGGTGACAGCTCTTCTCAACAAAGGAGCAGAGGAGTTAGTGCCTGCGCAGGTACAGGGTGAGGGATGCTATGCATGATACTTCCTTGTACCCAAGAGGATTGTGGTCTACGTCTTGACCTGGACCTGAGGGATTTGAAATTTCTCCTCAAAAAGGAAAAGTTTAAGAAACTGACCCTACCTATTGGCGTTGGAGATTGGAGACTGGATGACGTCTCTCATCCTGCAGGATGCGCACTTCCACATCCCAATCTTGTGGTTGCACTAGAAGTACTTGTGATTTTGGGTGCATTGTACGCACCACAGGCTGCACTACCTTTTGGCTTAACATTGGCACACTAAGGGGGTGATTACAACCCTGATGGACGGTGTTAAAGCGGCGGTAAGACCGCCAACAGGCTGGCGGTCTTTTTTTCAGTATTATGACCATGACGGTTACCGCCATGGTCATCTGCCGCTTCTCCGTTCCGCCCGCCAGGGCGGAGACGACCGCTGGGCTGGAGACCTGGGTCTCCAGCCCGGCGGCCGTCACAATACCGCTGCCGGTATTTTGACCCGGCTTACCGCCGTGGATTTCCAGCGGTAGGAACCGCCATGAAATCCATGGCGGTAAGCACTATCAGTGCCAGGGAATTCCTTCCCTGGCACTGATAGGGGTCTCCTCCATACTCCCTCCCCTACACCCCCCACCACCCCTGCCACCCCCCAAAGGTGGCAGGGCCCCCCTCCCCACCCGACCCCCAACATCACATAACTCACATACACATGACACGCACGCAGGCACCACCAACACACGCACACACACCGACATACATGCCTACATCCACACACACAGTCAGACATGCACACCCATCTACAGACATACACGCACACATCCATACAGACATACATACAGACATACACGCACTCATTCACAAAACATGCAATAGCCCCACAAGCATACACGCACTCACACACCCCCTCTACATACACAGACGCACACCCCCATGCACCCACACAACTCACAACACCCCTCCGCCCCCCTCCCCTAATGGACGATCGACTTACCTATTCCGTCGATCCTCCGGGAGGGGACGGGAGCCATGGGGTCTGCTCCGCCGATACCACACCGCCAACAGAACACTGCCGCGCCGAATCGCAGGACGTGATTCGGGGGGCGGTGTTCTGTTGACATGGAGGTGGAGGTGGAGCAACCTCCAGTTCCCCGCCCCCCGCCAGTATGGCTGTTGGCGGCTCTCCGTCCTAAAAAGGACGGAGAGCAGCCAACAGTCATAATACGCCGAGTGGCAAACCTCCACTACTGGCGGTCTTCCACACGGCGGTCCCTCTGCAGTCTTGTTAAAAGACCGCCGAGGTTGTAATGACCCCCTAAGTCTTTACAAAGGTGATGGTAATGGTTGTGGCCCATCTAAGATGGTCAGCCACCTTCATTTTCCCATACCTGGACGACTAGCTCATCAAAGCCAGTACTCAAGAGGTAGTGGTGCTGCTGTTCGACCTGGCCTTTTTAATCAACAAGCCCAAATCTCACCTGAGGCCGTCCCAACAACACCCGCTCATAGGATTGGTACTGGACACCCCCCTTCCCTGCATTTTTTCTCCACCACAAAGGATCAGGAACATCCAGGAAATGGTTCCACCTTTCCTCCAAGGCTCAAGAGTACTATTCCTGAGAGTACTATGATTCCTAGGTCTGCTGGCTTCCTGCATTCTCCTAGTCACACATACAGGTTTTGCATAGGAGGGCCCTGCAGTTGTGCCTCTGCAGACAGTGGCTCCAGTACAAGGGAGACCTTTTAGGATAAATCCCGCACTGTGGTGGCCTTCACTCCCACTCCGACTATGGCTACTGTAATAAATGCCTCCACTCTGGGATGAGAAGCTCATCTAAAGGATCTGTAGATCAGAGACCTCTGCTCTCCAGAACAGCAGGTTCTTCACAGCTATCTGCTGGAACAGTGGGTGATTCGGCTGGCATTCAAGGCCTGCCTCCCCTGCATCTAAGGTCGGTCCGTTCAGATCTTGATAAAACATGAATGCGATGTAGCACATTTACAAACAGGGGGGAGTAGGGTCTCACCTCCTTTGCCTGGAAGCATTGAGACTGTGGTATTGGACACATCCCCAAGGAATCTGCTTACCCCAAGCACCTACAGACAGCCTGATCCGGCATTACCTTGCCCAGCACTAGTAGTGTCTTCTGCCACAGTTAGGCCAGGACATCTTCGCCCAGTGGGGCACTCCTACAATGGAGTTATTCGCCTCTTGGAAAATATTCAATGGTAGCAGATCAGCACCCTCCAGTTTCCGTTGAGAGGAGCCTTGAGAGACTTGTTTCACACAGTTAAAGTGCAACTTTCAGCTGCATTGTATGTTTCTCCCTATATCGTTGATTCCTTGAGTTCTCAGAAAGATTTCTCGAAGTCCGGGCCCTAGAAGTTGTCATTGGCCTGGATTTCCCAAAAAGGGTGTGCTGTGCGGACCACCTGCACTTCTCCACATGTCTCCTGTTTTGCCTTCCATTACGGACAGACCTTCTCTTCTAATTGGAGGGCATAGTTCTGCACCCCAATCTCTGAGACTTCCACCTACATGCTTAGAGATTGAGTGGGGACAACTGAGCTCCTTACAGCTGCCACTGGGGGTGGCTGATTTAATCGTGTCAACTTGTCCCCCATCACTAAGTCTGCTTATTACGGCAGATGGGGCAACCTTGTTGTGTGGTGTGTAGACAGTGGTATGGACCCTTTGCAGGCCAAGTTGTCACTGATGCTGAAATTTGTGCTTTCCTTTGCTCAGATGGGTTAAACTGTTGGCACTGCAAAGGGGTATTTGGCGTCCTTGTCTGCATTCCTCTGTCTGGTAAACCAGCTGTCCCTTTTAAAAGACCTTATTGTTATTTGATTCCTCAAGGGTTTGACAAATATGTTTCTTCCTGCTACCGCTGTGATTCCCCAATGGGATTTGAATCTAGTACTTATCTTTTTGATGGGGACTCCATTTGAGCCCCTTCACAGTTGTACCTTAGAAAAGTTAACCCTCAAAACTGTGTTTTGGTTGCAATTACTGCTGCTAGAAAGATTATTGAGCTGCAAACCCTTGTTGTCCTCCATTCACTTCATTCTTTCCCTATGAGTTGATGATGCAAACCAGGACTGCATTCCTTCTCCTAAGGTGGTGACCCCTTTCCATCTTACTCAATCCATCTCTTACACAACCTTCTACCCACCCCACATCCTATGAAAGAGGTTGCATCGGTTGGATCATAGGCATGCAGTTACATGATACCTGGACCGCATCAAGGAATTATGGATGAATGCCAAAAAGAGGCGAGGCGGTGCAAAGTAGGACTCTCTCACGTTGGATCATCCTCTGCATCAAGAACTGCTACTCCTTAGCCAAGAGAAAGCCTCCTGAAGGGATCATACCCCCCCCACTCCACCAAGGCTGAGTCGACCACTTCTGCACTTGCCACAGGAGTCCCAATTGCAGAAATTTGCAATGCGGCGATGTGGTCTTCCTTGCTTCCTTTTGCAAAGCACTACTGTGTGGATTTGGAGATGCATAGAGACGGACACTTTGCCAGATCCAGTCTGCAAGATTTCCATTAGCCCACCTCCTGGGCAAGGTATTGCTAAGAAATCTGTTCTGAAGGTGAGGAATCTATAGGTAGAAGTAACCATGAGAAGAAGAAATTATTTACATGTGGTACCAGTCTTACTTGTGGATATAATATCTACCTTCAAATTCCTCACCGACCTGCCTGCCTCCCCATTTGATTGATATGTTGTAGGGAAAGTTACTAAGATTCCAGTTTACATGTTGTTAGTAATGCAGACCTATATCACAGTCGATCTACCTTCTCGCTGCAAAGTGTGGGGAAAAAAGAAGTTCAGTGCCTTTTACCTGGGGTTGTTCTACAGGTGAGGAATCTGCAGGTAGATAGAGTATCCATCAGAAAGATTGTGACCTTAGGTAAGCAACTTTTTCTTATATAAAATATATATATATATATATATATATATACATATATATATATATTTATATATGCACATATATAGATATATATATATTTTTAACCTACTGGTGGTCTTCAGTAGGTAGGCATAGTTAGGACCTAGTTTACATTAAAAAAGCGTTTTTTGACTTGGCTATATCTTTGGTGCCGTTTGATGAATCTTCGCAAAAAGTGTGCCAAGGGACTTGTTGTGCATGGAAAGTTTCAGGGTGATCCATCAAGCGGGGCTGAAAAAAAGGGGGAGGGGTAAAAAAAAGTATGGTTCCCATTTTAATTCCAATAGGGATTTTGAACACTACTACAGCCCAAACTATGGACGGAATTACACCAAATTTGGCAGAAAGGTAGCTTTTAGATCATGCTTTTTGTATTTGGTGTAAATCTGTTCAGTAGTTTTTCAGATATTAAAGGAAAAACAAATTTGGATATCTAGAGGCGCGAACCCCGCGCAAATCCTCCCGATCTCGTGGAAAGATCTGATCAGCTGCCAACACTTCAACCAGGAAGTGTTGGCAGCCATTTTGAGACTCTGCTTCAGCTGAGTCCCAAAAAAAAACATGCAAAAATAAAGGGGTCAGGGTAGGCATTCCCTGAGCCCCTAGCCTTGGTCCAGGAGTCCCCCTGGACCAACTTTCACCAGGGCAAAAAAGTTTTTTTTTATTAAATTCACTGCAAAACTTGCGAATATTTGTGAATTTCTCCCTGAATTGAAAAAAAAAAACAAGCGTGGTCTCCTGCGTTTGCTTTTAATTTTGCCCCCGGTTGACCCAGGTCCGTGGGCATGTTGAGCTTAAGTAATAGCCCCAGGGACCACCACCTCCCTGGGGCTACATCTCGCAAATATGCGGAATGGCCACATGGACCTCCAGGCCCCAGGGACCACCACGTCCCCGGAGCAAAACAGTATAAAGGAATAAGGGTGGGGCGCATGCCCCCCCCTTCACCCGGGGACCACAACCTCCTTGCGGCACATACAACATCACTGCTTTCACCGGGCTCTCAGCCCCATTGTGTGCATGCCTGCCTCTCCTTCCTTCACACTGCTTTCTCCAGGCTCTCAGCCCCATTGTGTGCGTGCCTGCTGTCATCAGTGATGTCACTGACCATGTCATGAGTGATGTAATATGTGAGGTCATAATCAGTGCATTGCACAGGTGTAATATATAGTTAGGGCTGGTAACTATAACTGCTGAATGTGTGTGGTTTTGTGCGAGTAAATTCAGTACCTAACTATAACATCCCTGAAACCTTTTTTTGGGGGAATATATATCTTCATCAATCTTCATCATCACTGAATTATCGAAGAAGGCTCCATGCCAAGCTAATACTGTAGTAATTATAACTCTTTCCTATCTTTGCTGTTTTGTTTAGATTTACAACAGGAGCGCACACAGAGGTAAATTATTTTTTGAAAATGTTAATACAATGATATCATCTCTTAGCATTTAACGTGTTTTCAGTACATTTCAATGTATATGTGTAATTGATAAAAAGCATACATACGAAAATAAATATAAAGATATCCTAGTTTTCTTCGGGATAGATTAATAAAGAAAGATACAGTTTAGTACAAATTTAAACCAGGTTCATCTTGTAGCCCCGAAAATGATACTGACACTTTCATAACCATCCTAACATCAGCAGGTGTTTAAAGTCTGCTAATTCTTTCCTCCTGGACATCTTCCTCATGACTCACAGTGTCTAATTTGTGGACACTCGCATCGGATATCTTGAATCTTGCAGGTGAAAAACCTATTCCAGCTTCAATATACCCATTTTGAGGATTGCCTACAATATGATGATAATCTGTATTGCTGTATGGTGCATATTCCATAGACAATACAGATTAAATAACTAATACAGTATTAAATAACATTAAAACGTGCTGATAGAGGGTTTGATCAAATGGCTTTAATAAACATAGCTTACTTAATTATTCAGAATATCAATAAATGGTTCCCTCTAGAGCTCAGTTGCACAAGGTGAGATGTAAAATAATCTGGTGAAAAAAACAAGTGCATACCACAGGCAAATACACATTGCAAAGACCTCTTATATGCAGCAAGTATTTTTTCATTGTCGTGGCATAATTGGAGAATATTTTCAAGTCCTAACAAAGCTGTAATGAGGAAAAAACTGTGAACCTTTGAGAAATCATGTGCACCAATTGGCTATACCACATGTCCATAAATATAATATTTCTTGTGGCAATATTGCTTCTTTCTTTCACGAACAAACTAATAATCCTATTCAGGTATATTACCCTGAAAACTTGTGTCCAAAAAGTATCATAAAACATCTGCAACTCTAGTCATTGAATATTTATGTGACATGATTAATGCCACACTTGGATAATTTACGTGTGTTAATTAAAAAAGGTATGGCGATGGCACTCTTGAAATAACCCATGCAGTATGTCTCAGATGCACAAATGTATGCTCAGCTTCTAAGCAGCTGTTTCTGTCCACAAGTGAACAACTTTACCTTTTTGTATTTCTCTTGTCACCTTGCTGAGACTGGAGTGTAGCAGGACTTTCCTTGCAGCCATTGGGACCTTCAGGAAAAATCCTGAGGTATCCATCACCATGGCCAATGCTAATGCTAGAGGTGAAAAAAGACTTTCATTTGAACTTCTTCATAATCTAATTTTACAAGATATTTAAAAAAATAATAATAATTTAAAGTCTTAAAAGCTAAACAATTTTATACATTTTTGTTGACCTCTTAGACATTTTTGGGACAAGATATTGAAGTTGTGCCTTCCCCTACAATGATGATATGCATTTTCTACATTTTCGAGATCTAAGTTAGCGGTGCAATTTTAAATTGGTTCCACAATAGGCTATCATCGAAAGAGAAGTGGTAAACTGTGGATCAAAATTTGGTGCCACTATTTTCATCAAAAATAAAAAAAAGAGCAGCCAGAAAACTAATTTTATTCTTATGTCCCTATTATCAGACAAGCAATCACTTATAGCGTGAATAATATAGTGCTACTGCCCTTAAAATAATTGTATAATTTCACAAGTTCCCATGTGATCACTAAGTGAGATGACACACTGTCCTACAAATGTATTAGTTTAAATATATTTACACATTTAAACAACAGTCAAGGAGTGGGAAATATTGTTTATATCTGTATTACAACTGCACTATGACAAAAAATAAAATCAAACCTAAACACAAAATATTAAAGATTGAAACTAAATTATTCTCATACCTGTTTTAATTATCTATTAATCGATCTGTTATAGTAGAGAGTCTATTTTCTAAACTGGCTCACTTCCTACCTCACAGAACCACAGCACTTTACACAAATAGAGTCAACGAGAATACCTCAGTGATTGTTGCCTATTCCCACCATTATTAATATCTATATGGAACCACTATGAGCTCTTACTCCTGGAGAAATAGCTAGCCATGAACATGCACATTATAGTTACAGTAAGATTGCTTGAATGGTATCATATTTGAGTGACCTTACTACTGAGCCATACAGTAGTGTTGTTTCTGTATCATTCTGAATTTTGCTAGGGTCCACCTAAATCACTATGGCCCTCATTCTGACCCTGGCGGTTTGTAACCGCCAGGGCAGAGGGCAGAGGAAGCACCGCCAACAGGCTGGCGGTGCTTCCGGGGCAATTCTGACCGCAGCGGTAAAGCCGTGGTCAGAAAAGGGGAACCGGCGGTTTCCCGCCGGTTTTCCCCTGCCCCAGGGAATCCTCCATGGCGGCGCTGCATGCAGCGCCGCCATTGGGATTCCGAGCCCCTTCCCGCCAGCCTGTTCCTGGCGGTTTACACTGCCAGGAAGAGGCTGGCGGGAACGGGTGTCGTGGGGCCCCTGGGGGCCCCTGCAGTGCCCATGCCACTGGCATGGGCACTGCAGGGGCCCCCTAACAGGGCCCCATTAAGATTTTCAGTGTCTGCAAAGCCACTGCCACTGCACCCGTCGCACCCCAGCAAATCCGCCGGCTTCATCTTTGTTGGGGCTTTCCCGCTGGGCCGGCGGGCGATCTGCTTGAGATCGCCCGCCGGCCCAGCGGGAAAGTTGTGATCATCGCCGCGGTGCGGTGTTTGGGCGGTTTCCGCCCCGGCGGGCGGCGCCTGCCGCCCGCCGGGGTCGGAATGACCCCCTATATGCCAACTGATTTGTTTGCTTGTAAGATGCATCTGATAGAGACGTCCAGCAACAGATTTCTTACCTTATAATATTCCTCAGGCCTCGGAATGGATCTGAAGATTTTTGAGCAGTACCCCTATGTGCTGCAAGGTGGCATCATTTGGCTTCATGTCGGCAGTGTCCAAGCCAGAAATGGTATACAGGGTACCTATATAGATGCCACTCTGATTCACTAACATAAGTTTTTCCTTTCCAAGTCAGAAGTACTGGTCCATGAAGTGCTTTCCTCAGTTGTTTTTTGACTGCCTTTTCTTGGCTTTTGCCAAAACTTTTTTTGAGAGATTTTCTTTCCTGGTGTGATAGGATATCCCCTAAGAAACCAGCTGGTTTCAAACCATGGGGTGCCTTTCAGAGACAGATGTCTGTGACAGACCACCACTTGGTTTGCCTGTGGTGCAAAGAGAGGAACCACAACTCCAAAACCTGCAAGGACTGTCACCCCATGTACCCAAAGGTGCTGATGGAGTGCTCCCTCAAAATCCTTGACACCTAAAGTCTCATGATCCTGGTCACGTAAGACCAGGAAGGTTCGTGGAGCAACACCCAGTAGTCATCGTCTTGATCAAAGTCATCAGGTAAGTACCACTGCAAGAAGAAATTTAAGAAGTTGAAGAGCTCTTTGACTTTGCCTCGCCTGTCAAAGTCTTCTGACGAGACATCGGAGAGTCAGCACTCCAGGCCTCGTGCTTCGGCGGATCCTGAGTCAGGGTCCACTCCATGTTTCCCTTACTTTCCTGGAGCCAGAGCGACCCCTACCCAGGTGAAAGAGTTTTATGAGGCCATGCACTTCATATTTGGGTGGCCTTGCACCTGTGGAGCATCCTTGGGCCTCACGTGTTCAGGAGGGGCCTGCTGGATCCCCACTGGAGGGTACACTCTCAAGGCCAGTCAGGCCCCTTATACCCGGTGCTGGATCCAAAACGGAGCTGCCTGTGAGACTGAGACCTTCCTCAGCACCCGCTGCTGTGCCGATGCCCCCATGTTGGGTGGACAGAGCCACCCCCATCGTTATTCCCACTCCAACATAGAACCAGATGGCGTCGCCTAACCCTGGTTCCAGCACTGACTGGGACCATTCCCTCAAGATTGGAGCAAGTGCATTTTTCCTTCGACAGGCCTAGAGAGGGAGCAAATGAAAGGGGTCTGAGGAACCTTATGATGGCTCCCCTGGCCAAGAGAGCCAGTACTTCCTGATGGAGCAAGGGGAGGTGGTGTTCGGTCAGCTGATCATATGTAGGTGGCATGGATGGAGGTGTGGTCACAAACGGGAGTGAGTAGCCCCTTTGGACGTTCTGCAAAACCCAAAGGTCTGATATTACTGACCTTCAGTGTTGCAGGTAATGGCGTATCCTGCCCCCACTGGATGCTGATGATAGTCAGAGAGCAAACTAAAGGGGTTTAGAGGCTGCAGCTGCTGGGGGTATGGTGGACTGGCCCAGTCTTTGGCTATGTGTCCCACATGGTCAATGGGATCCACATCCTCAGCCATGAAAAGGTTCGGAAGTCTGTTGGCTGTAGTGGCTGTGAGAGTATGGACAGGGTTGGAATCTCCTTCTGTGGCCACAAAAGGGGCAGAAGGCAGCCTGGTACTGATGAGGGGCTATGATGAAGACCTCTATACCTGGCCGTAGCGCAGCTGTCCTTAAAGTACTCCAGCGTTGAGTCCACCTTTTCTCCAAAAAGACGAGAGCCATCAAAGGACATATCAATAAGTGAAGCTTAGACATCCTCTAAAAACCCAGCGGTTCTCAGCCAGACATGATGCTGAATGACCACAGACGATTAAATCACTCTGCCCAGCGAATAGGTCATGTCCAGTCTACATTATATAGTGAACTTTGCTGCATCTCTCTCGTCAGTAACAGCTAGAGTATGGCTGGAGCCTTATCTGGGACCATAAGCAGCACTTGCGCAACCGACTCCCAGCTTTTATGGAAATATCGCCCAAAAGTGATACAGTGCTCACCCATTGCAGGGCAAGGATGTCGAAAGAGAACATCCTCTTGCTAAAGGTATCCATCCTCTTGAATTCCCTATAAGGTGAAGTGGTTGGGAAAATACCAGGTTTGACTCTAGAGGTGGAGGCTTGCAACACCAAGCTCTCTGGGGTGGGGTGTTGGGTAAGGAAACTGGAGTCATCAGAAGAGAGGCGATGGTGGTGGGCAATTGTCTGATGCACAAGAGCCCATGTGAAGTGCTTGGACCAAGTCTGAGGATGTCAGTAAGGGGTTCATTAAAAGGGAGTAAAGCTGCAGAAGGGACGACCCCCGGCTGAACCACCTTTGTTATGATGCTCATCTTGACTGACACTGAGGGTAGCTGAAGCTCCAAGAACTCTGAGTACCACCATGGCAAAAGAGGCTTCCTTCTCCATACCCAGGCTAGGAGGAGAGACCGGGCCAGTGTCAGGTGAGGTTCTATTCCACAGGCCTCCACCAGTTCTTCAACCGTCTCTGTGCTGACACAGCATCCGTCACCCACTACTTTCAATGGGGGAACCCCGGGGGTCACAAAGAGGCTGCAGGTTTGGTCCAGGGGGTCAGCTGAAGAAAACCAACAGCTGTACAGGCAAGTAGGGACCTCATTGAACATCGATGGACCATCAGTCAGGTTCTCTAAGGCCCAGGGGCTGTGAGTGCCTGGGTACCTATAGGAGTTGGTAATTCTTCATCGGAGTGGGTTGCGGTCAGAGGGATCTACTGGATTTAGGCTGCAGGTGCCGTCGTGTTGGTCAGAAGGGGTCAACCCAGGGTGGACTCGAGGTCGGAAACGCCTGAGGACATTCCCTGATCCAGTGGGCAAGCTGGACACGGGCCGTGCAGAGTGAAGAGGGCTCACGGATCTGTGGCAGTTCTGGTGTCCTTTTTTGAGGTTTCTCTGTGGACTTGGCAGCTGTCCTTGAGAGTTCTTGGTGCTTGGGTAGGCTAGCAGTCCTCTGGGGGTTTGTAGAGATTGCTGGTCCAGCAGGATATGTTTTTTTTTTTTAGCAGGGGTCTTTGAAGCAGCAGACAGGCTGGTAGAGCTAGGGCCCAGTCAGATGTCCCCTGGAGTCTTCTCTGCTTGGTCAGCTCTTCAGTCCTTCTTCTTCTTCTTAGGTCATGAGGAATCTGAAGAGCAAGGTTCAGGGGTGCCTCTAAATACTAGATTTAGGGGTGTTACAGGGGTCAGAGGGTGGCTATACCCTTCCTGGGAGTGGGCACATTCCTATCCTTATTGGTTATCCTCCTCCAAAGCAAGATGGAGGATTCTTTCAAGGAGAGGGTCACTTCAGCTCTGGGCACACTAGGGATGTTCCAGCTGAAGTGGTCACTCCTCTTTGTTTTTACTAATTTTCCTGCTGGACCTGCTGCCAAAAGTGTGGCTTGGTCCAGGGGGTGGGCATCTCCAATAGCTGGAGTGCCCTGAGGCAGTGCAACAACAGGCAGGAGCCTTTGAGGCTCACTGCCAAGTGTTGCTCTTCCTGCAAGTGGGGGGGGGGGGGGGGGGAGTGTGAAGCACCTCCTCCCAGAGCAAGCTTTGTTTCTAACCCCAAAGAGCACAAAGGCTCTCACATCATGGGGTCAGAAACTTGTCTGTTAGTGGCAGGCTGGCACAGACCGGTCAGCCCTTATACTAGAGGGTTGGGTGAAATAGAAGAGGCATCTCTGAGATGCCCTCTGTGTGTATTTTACAATACATCCAACACTGCCATCAGTGTGGGTTTATTGAGCTGAGAAGTTTGATACCAAACTTCCCAGTTTTCAGTGAAGCCATCCTGGAGCTGGGGAGTTCATAATGACAAACTCCCAGCCCATATCTTTAATATGGCCACACTGCACTTACAATGTCTAAGAATTTACTTACACGCTATAGGGGCATATTGCTCATGCAGCTATGCCTTCACCTGTGGTATAGTGCATCCTGCTTTAGAGCTGGAAGGCCTGCTAGGGTGGTGACTTACCTGTGCCACATGCAGTGTTTAGGAAGCATGGCACCCAGTCAGGGATGCCATGTCGACTTTACCTTTTTATACCCACCAACATACACAAGACTGTAATAGCAGTGTGAATGTCTTTGGTGAGGGGTCCTTTAGGGTGGAATCATACATGCTGCAGCCATCTGGCCACAGAGCCTTTGGTACCACTGGTTCCTTTTGCAAGGGACTTAGCTGTGTGCCAGGGCTGTGCCAATTGTGGGAGCAATGGTACAGTTTTAGCAAAAGAACACAGGTACTAGGGCCTGGTTAGCAGGTTCCCAGCATACACTCAGTCAAGTTAGCATCAGAGATCAGGCAAAAAGTGTGGTGGGGTAACCGTGCCAAAAGGGGCACTTTCCTACAACAGTTGCTCTGAGACACTTTCCATCTCGAGTGGAGCTTCTGCCTCCTGTACACCTTTCTGCCAATACCACTCCTGCCCTGAGTTCCCAAGAAGATCACAAACGACTGGACCCAAGTCATTCTTGTGGTTCTAGATGGGGCAGCGAGAGTGTGGTATCCCAAGCTATTGAACATGATCATCAGTCTTCCGATTAGAAACTTCTGTTGCAGCAACAGGACAGGGTTCTGCACCTGAACCTGCACACATTCCACCTGCATGCGTAAAATTGAACACTGACAGTTGACAGCTTTCGACCTTACTCATGAAGTCTGTGATGTCATACTGGCAGCGAGGTGTCCCTCCACCAAGTCGGTGTATGCCTGCTGCTTGGATACATTTGTGTCTTCCCACAACGTTGAACCCCTTGCTGCCCCTTTATCCAAGGTTCTTTTGTTTGCCATATCTTTACCCCAGCAGGGCTCTTCTATATGCATGTCAAAGGGTGTTTTTCTGCTATCTCAGCCTTCCTGTGGTTGCCAGACCAACCTTGTCTTTCCACATCCCCTGTTGTATCCAGGTTTCTTAAAGGTCTGTAATACATATTTCTCCACTATGCCATGTATCATGCCTCAGTGGGATATGTGCACCTTTGCAAAATTGCCTTCTTCGGCTGCTGACCATGAAAACTGTCCTTTTAGTGGCCATCACATTGTCCAGAAAGGTCAGTGAATTGTATGCCTCCTCTACCCAGACAAACTAGTCCTCTGGACACATGCCTCCTTCTTTCTGAAGGTTGACACACCCTTCCATGTAGGCCAGAGCATCATCCTGCCTACTTTCATTCTTCTGACCCATTCATCCAAAGAGTAGGAGAGACTCCACCATCTGAACCCAAAAAAAGTACTGTTGTTGTAAAATGACAGCCCAAAAAAATTCCAGGTGGATGATCAACTTTTCATGGGCTATGTCAAAGCAAAAAAAGGGAAAAAGCAGACCATCCTGCGAAGGATCTTCCTGTGCTTTAAGATCTGCTACGCATTAACCAAGAAAAAGCCCCACAAGGGCTTGCGGTCTCACTCTATCAGAGCCAAGGCTGCGACCTCTGCGTTATTGCACGAAGTTCTTCTCCTGGACATTTGCCAGGCAGCGACGTGGGCATCACTGTACTAGTTCACAAAACATTACTGCCTAATAGTCAGGTCCGCCGTGATAGGCACTTCACCCGTTTAGTCCTGCAGGACTTTTTGATTTAATCAGATTCACAGACCATCCTCTGGAGAGGTATTGTGTGGGTATCTATTCACAGGTAAGGAATCTGTGCATAAAAGTCTCTGATGAAAAAGGTACTTACCTTCAGTAACACCTTTTTGGGTAAAGACTCTATCAAGCTGCAGATTCCTTATTGACCCTCCCATCCTCGACCATCTGCCAACCAGTTCAGCTGTAAGAGACTCCCTTTTCGGGGCCTTATTCTTAGTCAGTTCTCATCTTGACTTGTGTGGAAACTCACAAAAGTAAATGACATAAGCATGCTGACAGGTTGCCTATGTAGATGCTGCACACATTACTTCCAGCGCAGATGCCGCTGACATGGAGCCAAACTATGCAGCGACCGGTGCACAGGGTTACTGCTCAAAAATCTTCTGGATTCACTCTGATGTCTGGGGAAATTCAAAGGTAAGGAATCTTCAACTAGAGAGTCTCTACCAGATAAGGCATTACCAGTGTTCTTGGCATCCTAGGCTCCTCTTTCATAGGCTGGACTGCATCGCTCCGTCCTCTTCTCAGCTGTCATACTATCATCCTACCATGACCTGCCCTGCTCTGTTGCAGCCTCAGCTTTTCTTTCTTCACCTGGTTTGTTCCGCTTTGTTCCCTCCTCAGCCTAGCTGTGCTGATTCGGGTTGGGTGTACAGCAGCAGTCTTACCTTTCTCACCTGGATTGCCATCAGACCCATCTGCGGTAGGAGCAGTTATACAGGATCTACAGGCATTTTGTGCATCATCCTTTCTGGAGATTGCCACCTCCTTTTGGCTTATCAGTTACAGTTTTGTGTTTCTTGTGACTTCTGTGACCCTGGTTGGTGGATCTTTGGTGTCTTTAATGGCAAAGCTCCCAGCCAGAGAATTTAGCTGTCTGAAAACACCAGCACTTCGCCCTCATCCCCTTTCTCCTCTTCAGGCTGGGACTCAATCTGGAACTCAACCTTGGTCAGATGTGGCAGGGGCATCACTAACATCCATACAGACACCGGTATTAAAGGCTGAACTGGGAGCAGGGCACTCTGCTGGCCTAAGTGGCGGCAAGGGTAATCAGCTGGAGTCTTATTTTGAAAAGATGTCTCCACAATTAAACAATACAGGCTTTTTAGGGACCTTTAAAGAGTACAGCAACAAAGAGAGTCAGACTTAATTTATGGATGTCATATTAACCTCTGCGGCACAGAGCAGTCAAACTGTAGTATCTGATTTTCTGAGTATTATTCCTCGACATGACACCAACCGTACTTGGTTCGTAGCTGCTCTGCTTCTATTTAATGCTCGTTTCAAATATGACAGCAATGGGGCCATACCTCCAATACCTCAGGGGATGGACCTCTGCAAAATAGTGCCACCAATTCAAGCACCATATTCACCCGTGGGGGTCTTCTTTAGAATCCTTGGTCAGGTTGTACAATGATTTTGGACGATCGGCAGGGCATGTGAGTCACATGGTTAATGGTGGACAGGAGGGGAATGCACCTTCTTCTCTCCAGGATAACACTTTACCTCCTGGTAAAGGAACTTAGGATTTTTTTTATTGAATCTGGCAACTCTACCAGGAGTTTCTCAACCTCTTCAGCCTTCTCAGATTTCTCAACTTTAAACTCTAGCAACATATTCTTTCTCTGACCGGGGTCTCATAGTCCAGAGAAGGCAAAATTCTAGGTGATGCATCCTTGAAGGAATTGAATAATATTTATCCTCCTGTAGTCCTGTAACTGATGGCAGTTAAAACGAAAATGCTTATCTGTCTGAGGCACTCTCACTGTCAGAGGCCTCAGATAGTGCTTCAGATGAAGACAGTAGATGTAAGGAGAAAGGTGAGTAGGTGGAGCCAATAGGTAGCAAGCAGTGGACCAACTCACATCCCTTAGGTTTGTCATTATGAGGGAGTCTGTCTGATGAAAATTAAAAAAATGGTATGATAGATTTAGAAGTTACTGAATCCCTGCAACATCATAATTAGGACGATGCAGATGACGCAGCCATTGGCTTGATGGGGGCAGCACAGATGGAGCTCGGCCCACCATCTTACAGCATCTATTGATATCATAGATCCCCTTGATATGGCTTATGTACCACAATAAAAATATGGGCTGACCAGGTACTATCACAATCTACCATGCAAGCCCTGCTTGCAAAGACCCAGATACAAATCAGGATCAGACTTGTAAAGGGTCAGAAGGCTCAACCCTTGCCTCCATTTATGAGCTGCTTTCTGTACTGCAAGAAGAGTAAAAGAAGGATGGTGCAAACTATCTAAACAAATGGCAACACTGGGTAAATGCCTCACAAAGCTGGAGGATAAGGCAGAATAACAGGAGGAGGAAACTGGGATCTAGTCCTACAACCACAAATTTACACAGTCTCTCTGATAAATTGGATGACATCGAAAATCATATGCACCACAATAACTTGCAAGTCCTTGATTTTAAGAAGGGGGCTGAAGGTGATGACCCATGAGGCTTTATTGTGCGACTGTTCAGTGTTCTTTTTCAGAGCTTGAAGATTAGAATATAGACAGCCGAATCCAAAGAGCACATCGGTTCCCGTTTAGAAAACCTAGGAGCTCCCAGCGAATGCAGCATCCTATTTTAATTTAGATTTGTATCTTTAATACTTGCCAACCACTGTTTCAAGCTGCTTGCCCACAAAGCTCTGCTAAATATTTAACTCACACTTTCTTTGTGTGCTCAGACTTTTGTCATCATACAGTGGAACGGGGTTGGCAACTTTGGCAGTACATTCCAAAACTTCAGACAATGGTGCACAGGTTTATCTTCATGAGCCCGCTTGGTTAAAGATTACTTATGTGCCAAGGACATATTTTTGTATGGCAACTCAGGTGGTTGAGGCCCTTTTGTAATATATATGTATATTTTGCTTCAAAACAAGCTGATGTTGGGAAGGCCCAGCCTCGTGGGTCATGGCTCATATACGGATGTCAACTGCATCAAATATTTAAAAAAACACCCACACTTGTATTAGAGGGTGAAAAATGAGCCACTCCAGCCAAAAATCTGCAGCAAATATTTTGTTTTATCGTAATCCACATAACGCGTTTCAACCCTACATGGGTCCTAATCACATAACCCACGGAGTTGTCTAGTGCATTTTTAAAACGTACCTCCATCACGAAAAGCAACAAAAGACTTGAAATCAACCCTAAAACTGCAGGGACAAAAAATCCTCTTCTTTTGTTTGCAGACAACACTTAATTGGTGTCCAAAACCACTATGGGTCTGCAGAAATTGATTGATCGATTTGATGCCTTTTGCGGGGCGAGAGGATTGATAATAAACCATGCTAAAACTAAGATTATGGCCCTCCACCTGCATAAGTCATTTAGAGGAACTATTAAACTTGAGGGAAAGAAAGGGTAGCCAGATTTGATTATCTCGGTATTATGCTGACAAGTAGTATGCAGTGCGCACCCCAGGTAAGGAAGAACAGCTTGAACGTGTGCCATCATGCAACAGGGATTCAGAGAATGTGCCAAGCTTCAAAAACTAGGCCCTGCACTTAGAGTTTATAACGTCAAGGCTGAAGGTAGTGCCCTATATGGAGTGGAACTGTTGGGTTTTGCTGATATATTGTGCTTGGGAACACTGAAAACACCTTTTTAACATCTTTGATAGTGCTTTCCAAGAGTACACCTTTGTTACCTCTGCAATGGGATTTGGGAGTCAATACTTAAGGCCCAACTAAGGCCATTAATGTTCTGGAGGAGGCTGAAAGCAACACCAGCCCTGGCAGCTTATAACAATGCTTTTAATGAAGTGATAGATCTAGATAATAACTCTAGGATTGGATACATTTCATCAGGAACACCTTGAGCCAAATTGGTCTGGATGACCACTGGAATGATCTAGATCACCCTCTGAACTTTTCTAAGAATACAATCAAGGAAGGCTATTGGGTGCAGAATTGGGCATTAGGGGTGGGTAGAGGGCCTCTCACTATGACCTTTTATGATCTAAAATGACACAGTATGTGTGAGCCTTTTTTGCGATTACATTATGATTTCAGCACTGAGGTTACTGTATGTTAAATTTAGTAATGGCACACTTCCTCTGAAACCCTTTTGTGCAAATTGGAAATCTTAATTAGAGCAGAATATGGCTTGCCCAGTATGCCAGTATGCTGATGAGAACTTGTAACACTTTCTCCTTTTCTGCCCAGGATATAAGAAACCTAGGTCGATGTGTAGCTGGGGGTCAGGCAGTGTGTGGTGGCTCTGAGGATGTTGAGAGCCGAGACAAAGGAGTCTATAGTTTGTCCAGTTGCCAAGTATCTCCACTGGAGTTGGAATATAAGATCCAGTGTGCTGTGCCAATTTCCTAGTAACTCCCAAATTACAACTGGAGGCCCTGTTTAGGTTGTTAGTATGCACACTAGTATTTCAAAATGTGTTCTAATTTTTATGATTTTGTGCTTTTGGTCCCACAACCCTAGGATGACTTAAATATTTGCACCAGTGATGGGTTGGGGTTAAATGATGAGGCCAAAAAGGGAGTGTACATGCCTTATAAGTCTAACAAATGTTTATTCTTGCATGAGGATCACCGTGAGTTGCTGGCTTTGTTTTCAAAACCCTTATTATAACCAGTTGGGAGCGCGCTTTCATTGAGGACATCTCGTTTTTGCTGTTTATAACCGGCTTGTCCAGCCGGGAAAGCGCCCACTGCACACCGGAGCAGGTCGTTGTGACTAGATTCATGGTCACATTTGAACAACATGGTTGGGATATTTTTAGCAAAACCGACAATTTTACTGTGAACTTGCCTACATAGGTCATGCACTTTGTTTTTCATTTTTTCGTGCTTGGCTCTAGCAACCCACTTGGGGAATACGACTTTGCAGGACTACTATAACCAGTGTGCACTTGCCATTACAGAGGCCCACAGGGGCAGGACTGGTATTTTAATGGATTCATCAGGTGCCTGCAATTAATCAAACTAGCTGAAGAGCCTCGCACTCGGTGCTTTTAAAGAGAGTCTGAATTACATCCAGCACTGGCTGCACCCACGAGGGTGGAATACTTTTTACACTTTCTCTGCTGATGATGGGATCTACCCTGAAACACGTGTCCAGAGATGACTTTATTACTAAAGGCCAGAAAGAATGAAAATGCTTCAAGGACTCACCGTGAGTTGCTGGCTTTGTTTTCAAAACCCTTATTATAACCAGTTGGGAGCGCGCTTTCATTGAGGACATCTCGTTTTTGCTATATATATATATATATTTTTGTATTCCAAACTCAGATTCCCCAAAGCCGGTCACTTCCACCATGCAGGGCCGGTGCGATACGCTGCAAAAGCAGAGCCCACTATTATACAAATAAGGTGCCACGCTGATGTATATGAACACCAATGAATCACACTCCTCCACAGAGTTCCAAAAACGCTTTATTGGCAACGCGTTTCGATCTGCATGATCTTTTTCCAAGCCATTTCCCTGATGGCCCAAGCTGACGTTTATCCAATTGCGTGAGCCTGCACAAGCCTGGTTCTGATTACTGTCATGAGCATGCGCGAGTCATCATGCTCGGGCCATCAGGAAAGTGATGTTTAAGGAAAGTTGGGCACAAATGTAAAACGTTCATGGTGTTCATCATATATATCAGCGTGGCGCCTTATATATATATAAAACATAGTGGCAGTCACCACTAGGTAGTTATGGTTAGGACCTAGTTTCTTTAGAAAATAACTTTGGTGACGTTTGATGAATCTTCACAAACCTTTCCAAACGCTCATTTCAGCATCAGTCTTGGTAAGTTTCGGGTGATCCGTCAAGCAGGGGCCAAGAGAAAAGGGGGGGTCACATAACTCCTTTTCCCCATGCATTTTTCCAAAGGGATTTCGAACAGGAATAGCACCCGAACAACTGGATGGAAGTACACCAAATTTGGCAAAAAGGCAGCTCTTGGTCCAGAAAGTGACCTTCTTGTTATGTGGTGTAAATACGTTTACTATTTTTTGAGAAATTAAAGAAAATTCACATTTGCGTATGTGTAGGGATGCAAAGGCTCCACGAACCCTCCCGAAATTGTGCTGAGATCTGATTGGCTGCCAACACTCCAACACTTCAGTCGAGTCCCAGAAAGAAAGATATTTAAAAAAAAGAAAAAGGACCAGGGTATGGACACCCTGACCCCTTAGTGCTGGAGTCCCAGAGAGACCCCTCCTCCAGAGTAAAAAAGCATTCATTTTTAAATTTTAAACGGGAGAAGCGGAGAATCCACGGTTCAGCTGAAAATTAAAAAAAAGCCTGCGCTTGTTTAAATAAGGCCCCCGGGTGGTCCTTTCCAGAAATGGAGCTTCAACTGTGGCACCTGCTATGTTTATATTTGTAAGTGCTTCCTGTTGAGGTTTAATTTCTGTGAAATGAACATCTTGGCCAGAATGGAATAGCCTTTTCATAAAAACATTTTTGGGGTGGTAGTGGGGCTGCGCGGCCCCTCTCCCCAAGCTAAATTCAGCCTCAGGGACCCCATCGCCTGGGGCCTGGCCATCAATCCTGGGTGCTCCGCAGGGCACCCACTATGCCTTGAGGACCTCAGGTGAGAACAATGGATTAAACCCAGATCTGTGACTGGGGTGAATGTTTGATTGGTTCCGCATTCCGTCCATCATTTGTGTTTTGCTTTGCTTTAGCCGCCATAAGTGCGCCGGGAAAGCCCAGACGTGGGTCCGGGCTCACTATGCCACTGGATTCAAGCTAGCCTGGCTGATGAAGGGTGAAACCCTGAAACCGGTCCCAGGGTGCTTGTTCCCGGTCCAGGGAGGACCTGGCCTGGCAGTTCGGGCTGGACTGTTCCAATCAGGAACAGGGTCAAGACTGATTTGCATATGGCTGGGTCTAAACTGGGGTGGCATGGTGAGCAAAAGAACAATGGATTAAACCCAGATCTGTGACTGGGGGTGAATGTTTGATTGGTTCCGCATTCCGTCCATCATTTGTGTTTTGCTTTGCTTTAGCCGCCATAAGTGTGCCGGGTATGCCCAGACGTGGGTCCGGGCTCACTATGCCACTGGATTCAAGCTGGCCTGGCTGATGAAGGGTGAAACCCTGAAACCGGTCCCAGGATGCTTGTTTCCGGTCCAGGGAGGACCTGCCCTGGCAGTTCGGGCTGGACTGTACCCATGAGGAACAGGGTCAAGACTGATTTGCATATGGCTGGGTCTAAACTGGGGTGGCATGGTGAGCAAAAGAACGATGGATTAAACCCAGATCTGTGACTAGGGGTGAATGTTTGATTGGTTCCGCATTCCGTCCATCATTTGTGTTTTGCTTTGAGGACCTCGGGTGAGCCTGAAGGCAGGCGCCAGCATTGCTTTTACACACAGGGAGCTGCTAAAAATGCAGCTCCCTGTCTGCAAAAGCAATTTTTTGCCCTATTTCCCTTCCCGCGATGTGGTATGTGAACAAACAGGGGGGAGTAAGGTCAGACCTCCTATGTCTGGAGGCTCTGAGACTGTGGTCTTGGGCACACTGCCAAGGGATCTGGATCACCTAGTGGGGTCTCTGAACATCAGAGCTGACAGTCTAAGCCAGCGTCATCTTGCCAATCAAGAGTGCCATCTTCAGAGGTAATCCATGACCACTTCACCCAGGAGGGCACTCCTCAAGTGCATGTACTCGCTTCTTTGGAAAATGCTCAGTTCCAGCAATTCTGCGCCCTCCAGTATCAGTCGAGGGAAGCGGTAGGACACACTTCAGTTAAGATGCAACTTTCAGCTGCATTACGCGTTTCCTCCCCATACCATTGTTTCATTGAGTTCTGAGGAAGATTCGCCAAGACCGGTTCCCAGTTATTCTTATAGCCTGAGAAGGGTGTGGTAAGCAGACCTTGTGCTCTTCTTCACATGTCCTTTGCTCCACCTGCCATTCAGTTCAGCCCTTCTCTTACAGTCAGGGGCACTGTTTCCGCATCCCAATCTCCGAGGCCTCTGCCTACATGCTAGGAGATTGAGCGAAGACAATTGAGCTCTTTTCAGCTGTCAGCAGAATTGTTAGACGTTATGATGTTGTCTGAATGCTGCCCTTCCACTAAGTTGGCATACTCCAGCAGATAGGGCAACTTTGTTGCTTGGTGTGCAGAAACAATCTGGATTCCTTGCAGGCCAAGCTATTCCAGGTACTGCAGTTTGTGCTTTCCCCTAGCTCAAAGAGGATGTGCCATTGGCACTGTGAAGGGCTTTTCAGCCGCCTTGTCTGCCTTCCTCTGTCTGCTGGATCAGCCATCTCGGCTTAAGTCTCCTATAGTCTTAACTTTTCTTAAATGCCTGACTAACCCTTTTCCTCCCACTCCATTTGTAGTTCCTCAGTGGAACTGGAATTTGATACTTACATTCTTGATGGGAATTTCTTTTAGGCTCCATATAATTGTATTCATTGCATGTTGATCCTCAAGATGGTATTTTTGGTTGCCATTAGGTCTGGTAGACGCTAGTGAGTTGCAGGCCCTGAGATGTCACCCTCTGTTCACTACCTTCTTTCCAGACAAGTTGCTCTTGCGAACCAGGACTGCTTTCCTTCCCAAGGTGATCACTCCTTTTCTCCTGGATCAATTCATAACCCTTCCAACCTTCTACTCTACACCTTGTGTCTCTAATGAAAAGGAATGGTTGCATCTGTTGGATCCGAGGTGGACGGTTAATTACTACTCAGATTGCACCAAATAATATCATTCAGATGACCAACTCTGCGTGGGCTATTGTGGAGCCAAAAATGGGAAGGCATGGGGAAGGACTCTCCTGGATAATCATCTGCTGCATTAAAAACTGCTATGCCCTCACCAAGAAGAAGCCGCGTGAAGGAAGTAGGGCCCATTCCACCAGGGCTAAGTCCATGCTTCAGCACTGGCTTGGGGTGTCCCATTGGCTGAAATCTGTGAAGCGGCAATTTGGACTTTCTTGCACACCTCTGCGAAGCATTATTTTTTTGATGCGGAGGTATGTAGGAATGGAAACGTCACTAGATCTGTCTTGCTGGACTTCCTGGTCTAAACCATCCATCAACCCTCCTCCTGGACAGGGTATTACTGTGAAATGTATCCTACCATGAGGAATCTGCAGGTAGAAATATCCACGAGAATAAAACGTTACTGAACTGCAGTTACAATGTTTCTGGTGGATACTCTACCTACCTGCAGAATCATCGCCAAGCCACCCACCTCCCTCTTTTGATGGATGAATCACAGACACAGTTAATAAGATCCCTATATATATATATATATATATATATATATATATATATATATATATTGGCACAGCAGACTCTCATGGTTTTTACTCCCTCTCACTTTGAAGGCTTAGAAAAAATGAAGTGAAACTTACGTCCATGTGCTGAAGCAGGCGCTTTATGGACTCTGAGATGTCGCCTGACAGTTCCCGTGCCAACAGCGTCCAGCTCCATTTACTGGTGACATCAAGGATTTGAATTTTCACTGATCCAGTGTGATGCCTAGGAATAGTTCTACAGATGCGGAAAGTGCAAGTAGATAGAGTATCCACCAGAAACATCATTACCGCAGGTAAGTAACGTTTTCTTTGCTCCATGTTGAGGGGGGCTGTGGGCAGTGCATAAACAGTTTAGAACTGATACTGTAGCAAGTCAGTGGAAGTTTGCAAGCCCTGTAAGTTAGCTAAGTGCCTATTTATTGTTTTGCGGTATGGTAAAATAAACAGAGCCAATAAAAAAGGTCTGAAAAAATGTGTTTGGTGATAGCTATATCATTTTATTATATATACCTTATAAACCAGACCTTGTTACAGACACCAATGGTGTAACATTTTAGGGTAGAACATTGTCATTAATTATATGTTTCCCATGTCAGGGAGCAGTATTAAATGAGCAGGGACATGCTATGTTGACTGCTATATTTAAATACATATTAAAGTTGTGTTTGCTCATTTTCAATCTCTCAGCAGACATTTTGAAATTCCCACTAATCAGGGAAGGTGGTATGATTTTCTAAGGTAAGTCTTTTCTCAAATATTGCCATGAACTTTCTGAAGATGAAATTTGTGTAGATTGTGCAACATTATGTGGCACTTGGTGTGCCATTCAAACCATTTACCATCAGCAGCAGCTGAAACACCTATATTCCACTTTGTGGAATAGAAGAACAGTGGAACGAGACAGAAAAGATTGAGCTAATGCTTCTCAACTCAAAAAAGGGTTTGCATGCCTGTCAATGATAACAGATGAACCACCACTCCTGGCTTAAACAACTTGTGAGTGTGATAGCACTTGGGGAAAATGGGCGGGATGCACTTCATGCTTCTACAGGCGAGAGTGGAATGAAGAAGCTCATGTCCAATTCTGCTTGGTTATTTGGTTTTGGACAATGGAACACATTTTCTATGTTATGGCTTGGCTGCTTTTTAGACGCTAATGCAATCTTATTTTTCTGTACTATGATATCAATGTTTTCATTCTACTGGTCCATTTATATTTCTCCTTAAAATGCAATGGAGTGCATGTGCACTGTCCCCAGTGAGCAATTGCCACCACTATTCCTCAGCCTCATTCATGTTCAGACCTTAAGCAAATCAGTTAGGCAGTCCCTGCTTTCTATTGATCTACTTTCTCTGTACAATTGGATTTATCCTTCGTTCTCTCGTGTTATTGCACTGTGATCTGGTGGAGATGTTAAAAGGCATTGGCTTCTGTACTAATACCAGTTTGTGATCAATACATGAGTGGATGAGCAAGAAATGTGCCTTACAATTATCACTGCCAAGTAAGAATACGAATTAAGGGGACATGGATAGCCACACAGAAAGATGGCTACACTGTAATGGGCTTCCACCCTTCTGCCCATAATTGCTTAACATCCCTCCTAGTAAAGGCCCCAAAAAGCACAGAGACAGGATTCCCTGAATTCTGAGGGAGGCAGTGAGCTGAGGGGCATGTATCAGTTTTTTTTTACTTAGTACATTTTACTCCAGTATTGGTCACTAGCAGAATGCATACCAGACCTTTCCACCTCTTCTGCCGACAGTTTGTTCTCTGGATATCTTTTTTTACTAGGACTCACTTGCCAGGCTTGCGATCATGCCCAAAGATATGCAGAGGTTCCGGCAAGACTTCTTTCACCTCCTGGTGCAAAAGTTGCACTTGCTTAATCAGGACGATAAAATAGTCTCTTGGCAATTAATTAGACAAATGCAATATTGCAGCATGTTGGTTAACACCCCCCAGGCAAACATCCGGCACCCTGTGATGGTTTCATGGGAGCTCAGTTTGTTTGTTTAACCAGGTGTACTGCACATACTTATGAGTGCCAACAACAGCCTGTCCACCTGTGTCGGGGTTGTTGCAGTGCATATTTTCTAAATTTTGGCTTTCAGTATGTAATTTTGTTTCTCCACAGCACCCTCTGCTTGTGGATGAAATACACAGTGTAACTTCTGCTAGATGACTAAGGCTTTGGTCACCCAGTTCATCACTTTGTTAAAAGAATTGTGGCCCATTGTCTGACTATAAATATTTTAAGCAGCCCAAATCTTTGAAATAGTTCCTTCAACAAGTTCTTTGCAACACTCATGGCATCATTCAACTTAGTGGGGTAGGCTCTTATCCAGCCTGAAAACATACGACTACCACCAGTACATTCCAACTTTTGTTTGTTGAAGGCATCTCAATATAGTACATTTGCATATGTTCGAAAAGTGTGTCAGATGGTATACAATGGACTCTTTCCATTGATATTCCCTTTACAGCATTTTGCAGTCCACAGGTCATGCATGTTTGACATAAAGCTTCAGGTATTTTTGCGAAAGTTCTTGTTGTACCAAAACTGTGAGAAATGCTTGCACACTGCATCCCACCCTGAATGGATGGGTCCGTGAATAGTTAGTACCATATTTCAAACCATTGCATCTGGCAATCTTATTCTTCCCCTAGGTCTGACACAAATATCATTCAATAGTAGACCTTCCTTTTGCTATTATTGTATCTCCTGAGAGGTTGCTGACTTCTGCAATTCTTGGGGACTTAACTGTACAGGATCATTGTCAATACATTAACACAAGGAGACATATACATTAATGTATTTACAGTCTGAGCAGTCAATTTTAATGTGTAGTCTGCAAAAGCACTACATTTACTAACATCATTGACTTTCTTTTAAGCGCTACACTTTATAATGGCCAATTTCTTTGGAAAGCATTCAATAACTATACAATGAGCAGGCTATGTTTTATTTTCTCTCCTGTGGATGTGAGAACCCCTTCTTTCTTGACATAGCTTTCCTAAGCTATGGGCTACTCCGAATGCATACTATCAGTATTCACATTTTCCTATCAATACCTTGCTTAGTTCACCTGCTCTATTCAATGCGATGATCTCTGCTGCCTGTGCAGATATTTATGCAATTTTACAATTTTCAACAGCAGTTTTTACTGTGGTAACAGCAGCAGTAGTATCCCCACCTGGCTATTTAAAACAGCACCTATTTACCCATAGATCCCCATCTCTTTCCTGAAAGTGAGCCTGGTAATTAATATCTTGTAGCTCTGTATCCCATTCACATTTAAATTGTACTTTCTTGTTATATGCCCTGGCCCCACATTCTTTCAAATTTTTAAACATATGTTTGCACACATGTTCTAAAAAATGATTTTTCATGATGAAGGTAAACTCTCCAGCAAACTCTATTTTTTCCACATCACCCCCAAAATAATCAGTGCCTTTCATATCACATTGTCTGTAAAACTAACATTGGTGGACATCGCGGTACCTACTCATCTTTTAGACCTCTCAGTTAGGTTCTTGGGAGATACAACCGATATAATTCAGGCTGAAGTTTTAGGTCCTAGTTATGAGTTTGGTGGCGGAAAAGGCCGCCAGCCAAACTCCCACAGCCGGAAGACTGCCAGTGTGGTCTCCTTCCCGCCGGCCCTATTATGAGTTTCCCGCTAGGTCAGAGGACGGAAACACAGTTTCTGCCCACTGGCCCAGCGGGAAATGCACAGCAACATTGATGCCGGCTCATAATAGAGCCGACAGCCATGCTGTTGTGCATCGGGTGCACCAGCACCCATCGCGCAGATCACTATCTGCAAAGCAGATAGGGATTTGCGCGACAGGGCTGGCCAGGGGGCCCCCGCACTGCCCATACCAAGTGCACCCCGTCTTCGCCAGCCTTGACATGGCAATGAAACCTCCATACAAATGCTGGCTGAGAGAGGAGTCGTAATCCAAGGGCAGCACTGCCTGGCGGATTGGGACCGCTGGCACCGCTGGGCCATGGGGCGGCTGAAAAGTGGCAGTGCAGGCGGTCCAACCGTGGCAGTAATGCCACGGTTGTAATGTTGCAGTCAGACCGCTGCTTTGGCGGTCTCATAATGAGGGCCTTAGTTTGTAAAGGTGAGTCACTTCCATCTTTCTGCCTACTATCTGTTATAGGCTGTGCATATGGAGGGAGACATATCATTCCATTTAGTGACCCATCTATAATAAGGTCTCCATTCTCTGACTCTTTTTCCAATGATGTAGAAAGACTGGTTGAATAAAATGTTTCTTTTATTAATTCATTCTGCATTCCCTGTTCCCCTCTTTGTTCCCTTATTTCCCTGGCCACTTCTCTATCATTCTTTTTCCAATCTCTTTTTATCATCACTTGTTTTACCAATCGCTCCCTGGCATAGTCCTCCAATATATTTATTATTTCAAACTGTGTTAATCTTATCTTTTTCTTACCTAGTGCATACAATCTTGCACAAAGTTAATTTACTTTATCAAAGGCAAACGTGCCGATAATCGGGAACTGTAAATCTGAGTTTTTCCTAGTGTAATAATTCCAGTGTTTCAGAAAAAAGTCCAGAGTGAAGTCCCTTTTGTATCTTTATTTCAAAAGCAGGCACATCTTTTCGCTGTACTTGATCCACCCAGGTATGTGTATTGAATAGGTTATCCATTGTCTTACTTATTAGGAATCCCAAAAATACACACAGATCCAGGAAACTATACATAGCTGGTAATTTAACATCAATATTCAGAGGAGAAGCAGAACACCTATCTCGCTCTACTTTGTTAGGGATTCTAACCACTATTAGTTTGTTGGGGACTCTAACCCCTATTTTATTGGGGACTTTAACCCTTTCTTTCTTATTGGGGACTTTGACCCCTCCTTTTTTATTGTGGACTTTAGCCCCTGTTTGCTGTACAGACTGTTGACTAATTAATACATCTTAACATAACAAAAGAGTTACCTCTGAGATTTCAATATAACCCTATCTCTACGCCTGCATTCTCAGTAGTTCAGAGAGACAGCAAAGAAATCAGTCTTGTGTCTCAGGGTTACACAGACAGTCCTTGATTGGTGCTGACTCTGGGAAATGCAATCCCCTCTGAAGATGTACACATCGGACCTTGAAAGAACAAAAATGGTGTAGACTATCTGGCTAGACTGATCCCATCTATCTCAGCAGTGCCTCCAAACTGAAGGAGCATAAATAATGTCACTGCTCAGAAATGGGACAGAATGCTGGGGTGGAAAATAATCCATTGTTTATCTGCAGCGCTGCAGAGAGCCCTGGTACACTTCAGACCAGCAAGTGTGCCAAAATAAACTTGCAGACGATCTATAATCATTCAAGACAATTTAAACGAATGAGTCAGGAAACAAAAATATTACAGTGGGTAAACAAATCCTTGAAAGGATTTGGCTATATGTGTCCCTGACAGATTTACCACTTTTGTACTTCTTAATTTTAGACGTCCTGTCTTTCCCTCATTACTTTCAAACCTAAATCAGAATGTGGCCCACACCTTCATAAATATAAATGGGGTGAAAACTCACCTTTTCTACCAATTCCACTTCCCTTTCCTGCTGGACACAACTGGACAGGACCCTCTGTCACTGCTGCCACTGGACCACAAAGAAAACACAACCCCCCCTCATAGCAGGACACAAAGGTAGGCAATCCACATTGCCTATATACTTTGGGGTGTCACTGCACAAGGGCTAGGGCCACTGCAGACATATACATGTCCTAGTATTTTTTTATTTTTTATGATTGCGGCATGCGTATGTCAGGGACATGAGTGGGTCAGACACAGATAAGGATATACTGATACAGAACACATATCGAACACATGCACAGCTCTCATTATGGTGCCAATAGTCATTGCCAAATTAATGCTGGCACCACAATGACAGTACATTAACACGTGTGCACATTATACCTGTCATGTTATGCTTCGAGTTATGTATGTGAATCAGTATGTGGATGTGTGTGTACAATGCAATTGGCTTTGTAAGGTGGAGGGAGGTGTAGTGGGAGATGTGGTTGTGTCAGTATGTGCACCATTTGCATATAGCATTAATGTTGTGGTGTATGTTGTGTTGTATGTTGCGTTGCTGAATGTAGAATTCAGGTGAGTGTTGTTATGTGGCGGACCCTGAAGTGATGTGTGTTGTGCTTATGTGTGTATTTTTCTAGATGAGTGTGTAGTTGTGTTGGTTGTGTCGGATATGTGATGCAAGGTGATGCATATATGAAGGGTACAGTGTGTGTGTGTGACTTACCTGTACTCCGCGGCCACTGCAATTGTCCATTGGGTCCAGTGATGTCCTCTCCCTGTCAGAAAACCACCAGGATCTAAATCAAGCCCTGTTAGCTACAGAAGTGTGACTGTACCGCTGTAATATACATATATATGGATATGCATGTGTATGTATATATATATATATATATATATATATACACACATATTCACTGAAAAAAACAAAGGTTACATGGACGTTATAGTTAGGTTGATATTTTACCCATACAGAACCATAGAAATTCAGCAGTTATAGTGATTCTTATAGTTCTACTTATGTTAAAAAAAACTATTACTCATGGCCCAAAGTTACTTTCCAGCACAAGTTATAGTTTCTTCAGATAAGTATAACTATAAGTATAACTATAACTGCTGAATTTCTATGGTTTTGTATGGGTAAAATATCAACCTAACTATAATGTCCCTATACATACAAATTTGGTTTTCATTTAATAATTAGAAAACTAATGAAAGGATTTACACCAAATAACAAAAGGGCCACCTTTCTGCCACTCTTGCAGGTGAGCCAGTGTAGAAATAGAGCATTCTGGTTTGCTTAGGGATTTCCCTAGAGCCATCTCGCTCCAGTGGTGCTAGACTTCCACATGAGCTCTGATTGACTGCCAGCAACATAAGAACATTTTTGCTGGCAGTCTTTACAGGACTTAGGGACCGCAAAAACTGCATTTTGGTATGTAACAAATCCAATTTGCGATTTGATAACTTGTTACCGAATCGCAAATTGGACTTGCGACTACATACCAATTCGGTATTGGGAAGGGGCGTGTCAAGACTGTCCCATCCTAATACCGAATCGCAGAGGTATGTATGATTGCTTTGTGACCGGGAATGCAGTCGCAAAACAATTGCAGTTACCACCAATTTCAAATTGGTGGTAACCCATTCGCAAAGTGAAGGGGTCCCCAAGGGACCCATTCCTCTTTGTGAATGCATGTCAAAAGCAATCACAGACATGGTGGTCTGCTGAGCCCAGCAGTCCACCATCCCTGTGATTGTAGCCATTCGCAATGGCTCGCAATTTGCGACCTACCTCATAAATATTAATGAGGTAGGTCCATTTGCGAGCCCTTGCGAATCACAGTATGAAACTCTTCAAGTTTCATACATTCCAATAGAAATTACTTAATTGCGATTCACTAAAAATCGCAATTAGGTAATCGCTATTGTGAAGAATGATACATCTGGCCCCAAGCCCCCTATTCTAAAGTTATTAAACATTAAAGATATATGGGGAAAGGGTATGGGTACTCTGACCCCTCTATGCCTCATGTAGAAGACCCAGAGGGACATCTCCCGTAGCAAAAAAAAATAAAAAATCAGCAAAAATGTTGCGATCCCTCAAGACTCTCACAAGATCGTGAAAGAAAATGGTGGCTGGGTTGGATTCCTTTGTTATAGGTCCTAGGTAGCCCATCCCTGGGCTGAAATTATCAAAACAGTTGAGGACCCTTTTACCTAAGCCATTAAAGGTTCCAGGGAGCCCACACCTAGGGCTGAAATGTGTTAAAAAGGAGAGGGGGCTATGCAGCGCCCCTCAATGCAGTCCCCTCCCCTAGGCTTTAGATACCCCTGGGACCCTATCCCCCAGAGCCTAATTCTTTAATAAAGGGGTGGGGTTGCTTCAAGGCCCACTCCTTGAGCCTCTATAGGTCCCAGGCAGCCCACTGCTGGGCCAAAATGTATTAAAAAGGAGAGGAGGCTGCGCGGCCTTCCTCCCCGATCCTCTAGAGGCCCCGGGGACCCAATGTCCATGGCCAAATTCTTCAATGAATGGGACGGAGTAGCATTGGCCCCCTACCAGAGCCTCTAAAGGCCCTGGGGACCCAATCCTGAGACCAAAAAAGTGGAGGGGACCACTCTGCCTCCTTCAGAGTCTCTCCTGGGGATGCTCAACTTACGTAAGTGGGGAAGGGGCCCACTCTTTTCCCCTCCCTGAGCCGTTAGTGTCCCCGGGTGCCCAATCCACCAGAGCCAGCTCAGATGCTATGTCCCGAGGAGCACACCCTCAGGACGTAGTGGTTTCCCTGCCTACAATGGTGCAGGCAGGGAAACCTGTGTTTGCTCTCGCATGGCAGGAGCAATTTCAAATCTTCCGCCAATTGGGAGCAAACACCAAGTCTGCTCCCAGCAGGAGGGAATTTCAAAAATGCTCCTGCAGGCTGGAAGTGGACTTTTGATGTGTTTCTCTGCCCGCACTGAAACGGGCAGAGAAACAGATCTAAAGATTGCTCCCACCCAGAGGGAGCAGCATAAGTAGCAGTAAGAAACAGTGCCTGCTCCACTGAATGCGAACAGCCAGCTGGGGCCGCAGGGAGCTGAGGCTCCCCGTGTAGACCCCATCAGGAGCATGGTGGTTTCCCTGGGTGGGCACCATCTTTCACAGTACAGGGCCCGAGGGATCGGGTACCGGGACTGAAGTTGCGTGCCACTCTCCCCCCAAAAATGACACCAGGCTCACAGAAACCAGCCCAGGCATCAGGTCACTCGTGCCCTCTCCCATGTACGTCTGTTCTTATGGCCCTTTGTGCATTCCCCTGCCTGCTCCGTCCTGCCCACCATGGCCCTCCCACCTGCCATGTGTGGTTAGCTTGCTGTCCCTGACCCCCTCCCACCTTCCCTCTGTTGTCTGTGTGTGCCATTATACTCTCACTGTTACCTTCAAGGTTTGTTGTGCTTCCAGTGCCCATCCCGCCTGCCCTCCATAGTCAGCTTGCTGCTTCTGCACCCTTGCCCTTTGCCCTCTGTTTTCCATGTACAGGCCCCTTTCCCCTCCCTCCTGCCTTGTTTGGTTCGCTGTCTTGTCCCGGCCCCTTCACTTCTGCTCGTCCCTCCTGTCTGTCCGGCATGGTCAGCTTGCTGCACTTGCCTCTTTCCCCTCTGCACTCTGATGTCCATGTGCAGCGCCCTATTCCATCCCTATTGCTTTCCATTGTCTGTTGTGCTGCACTGAAGCCAGCTTGCCTTCTATGGTGTATTGTGCTGCTGCAACCCCTGACGCCTGCCCTGTTAGGTCAGTTTGGTTCCCCTGCCCATCTCCCTCCCGCCTTCTGATATCCAAGTCCATGTCCCTACTCCATTCCTTCTGCCCTCTGTGATCCAATGTACCATACTTGCCAAACTTTTGAAAAAAAAAAACTGGGAAATTGTTTTTCCCCACTGACTTACATTGAAGAGGAGGAGACTTTAGGCAGGAGACAGATACAAATAATTTGTTCATGGTACTATAATGATTTTAGGAATTGTGGTGTGTTCCAAGGTGATTTTACCCTGTGAGAAAGCCATCTAGTGGAATTTCATTAATCATGTTTGAAAGAAAAGTTTCCCCATGATTTTCCCATAGAGGTTATAGAAGGCGCTCCAGAAGCTGAAATGAGATCATATTTTCTGTAAAGTATCTTTTTCAGCTATATGAGAATGAAGTCTGACATTCTCAATAAACCATGTACCTCCAACAAAAGCAGCCCGTCAGTTGATTCCCTTGTGTACTACTGAAGCCTCACAGAGTGTTCTAAAGAACAACTAGAGTGCTAACTGTCTTACTTATGACAAACGTGGGACATACCTGAAGCCATCTTGATAAAATCAAACTGGTAAACTTTAAAACATTTAATTTAGAAAGGAACAAACTGATGGGGGGGGGGGTCATTTTGTTATAGAAATGATGTGTTGTAGAAAGAAAAATTTGGAAATGTTTTAATAGAGTTCTCAAATATCTTCCTCTTCTATTTCATTAGAACATTCTGGTATGGAGACTAAAAAACACAATTTCAAAACCATCAGCAAGCTGCCAGTTAACTCCCTGGTGATGAGCAGCTTTACTACAGTGTTCTAATGAGCATCTAGAGTGCTAACATTCTGACTTTATGCCAAAAGGGTGGCACATCTGAACACTATCTTGATGGAATCAAAGTGGAAAACTGAAAGCATTTGCTACTGAGGATACTGCAGTAAATGAGGAAATTAGGGAGCTACATAACAAATAAGTCTTCCAAGATGGCCACCAGAGACCAAAAGAGCCCAAATGTAACACAAATATCACCCAAATGTAGCCCAAGTATAGTCCAATGACAGAAATGTGCAAAATCTGAACCAAACTAATCTAAGTATAACACCCATGTAACCTTGTTTTTTTTAGTGAATATATATATATATCCAGATCTCCCTTCCGATCAAAGAAGTAGCAGCATTCCCAGACTGAATTAGCTTAAATACTTTATTATGTTATTGTAGAGTATAAGCAATGCATTTCGAACCCCCTCCGGACCTTTGTCACGATATACACATATATATCACAGACTACTTTGCAGCTGGCAGAAAAAGCGCCTTAAGCATGATGTTGGTGTATGAAATGTGCTTTATTCGTTCATAATGCCATAGATCCAATGTGTTTCGGCTCCTACCCATAAAATAGTTATTTTAAAGTGCTTGTGTGCTTACATGACCAGGCATAAAAATAAAAAACATACTATTACATCCCACATAGTCTCATTTGCATCACTTATAATCACACAGAACTGTGGTGTGCCATCTGTAGGGGTAATAGGACTCAATCATCACAAATTGATTTCAGATTGACATTACCATGTAAATTGTAAAATTAAAAATTGTAAAAGTGCTTATATGCATGTATAGGTACAAAATGGAAATAGAAATCCTAAACAGAAGTAAAGATGGAAAATGTAATGTCATGTCCCACACAATCCTTTCTTCTAGTTTGCACATTGCTTTACCTCTTATTCATAAAAAATATACTTTATTGTCTATAAGGATCCTTTGTAAACAAAAGGCTTTCAGGGACACAACATAACAAATTGATCTTAAATGGGCAATACCATTAATACCACAGATTTCAAATGTTCATGTGCTTATATAAATACATAAAGGATGAAGTTAGAAAACAGAGATGAAAAAGGAGGACACTTCTGTGTCCCACATTATATTACTTTCCTCTTATTCACCCGTAATCATGAAACAGTTGGTTACCATAGCCTTCAAGACCTACTTCAACCCATAACACTGCCTGCGGAGGGCAGCAAAGCAGGTAGCCCTAGCCGCACACATTGAAACCAGCACCAACGACAGCGAGGAGTTCTTTATCCATTGAAGCCACATCACACCCCATCTCGGGCAACTCCATTGGCTTCCCATTCAGATGAGATGTCAATTAAAGCTGCTATCCCACACACACCAGGAGCTACATAATCAAGGACCGGCCTATATTAACCACGGCCTGAACTTCCACCAACCGTCAAGAATGTCCTTCTTTTCACTTGCTTTCACTCCTCACATCCACTGAAGCAGAAGTGGAGGGTGCTCCTTTTCCTATATCAGAGCCCCCTCATTCAGCTCCAGACTATCACCTCACTTCCGCAGTTCTGAAGGGGCCTCAAGATGTGACTGTTTGAATGAGCGTCCCAGGGCCTGCAAGCACCTGGATACCCTATTGGGTCACTAGCAGGGCTGTGGAAATCCGATTGATTAATTGAGTGAAAAATCATGAGTTTACAGTTCCAATATATATAGAAACTATGGAATCTTATTAGTTGTCTGAATGATTCATCAATCAAAACTAGGAGCCGAGTGGATTGGTGAGGAATGAAAAATTTTCAAGCTTACGCATTAAGAATTTTCAATTCTATTAAGGACACGGAGGCGAGGATTATGCTTCTCTTTCTATGCTTTATTTTCCAACAGCAGCCAATACGAGAAAACAATATAAAAAAACTACATATCCCATAAGTCAAAGATTACACACAATAACCATAGAGAACAGAGTATAAAACACAAAGAGGCCATGACACTTCCTCTTTCTTTGCGAGAATTCAGTCAGTAAGAGTCAATAATTGCAACGTCATCAAATCAGACAAAACACGATCCAACATCCAAAGACAGGATCCCCGGAAAGGAAACGGATGAAACCATCCCGATCTGAACATTCTTGGGACGAATAATCTCAACTCTGATCCACACCTGTGAGGAAAAAAGACAAAACTAATAATAGTATGTGTCATAGAAACATTGTTTTCCACATTACATGCATTGATAATATCACAGGGAGGGCACACAATGAGACATCAACTGTAAAGAGAATACTTAACTCGTAAGCAGAGGTCTTATTGTCACACAGGAGGGATAATCCTCGCCTCCGTGTCCTTAATAGAATTGAAAATTCTTAACGCGTAAGCTTGAAAAATTTTCATTCTATGTCAGGACCGGAGGCTCAGATTATGCTAGTTCAAAGCTGATCCACCACAATCGATGCAATGTCCACAATGGGCTTATGATAGAAGGTCTTAAAGGTAGATTCAGACGACCAGTCTGCCGCCCTCATAATATCCTCCAACCTCATGCTTAAACTAAAGGACTTTGAAGCCATAGCTCCATGGACTGAGTGAGCACCAAACATGGAGACATTAATCCCTGCTTCAGAAAGAAGCCACCTTATCCATCTGGCTAGCGTAGCTGACGATACTGGTTTAAAAGGTTTCTAAATAGCAATCAACAATTGACCCCTAGGATCTGTACGGAATGCTTCTGTAGCCGCCTCATAGGCCTTCAAACATTGTACCACGCATAATTTGGGGTTATGAGGGAAAGCAGGATACGAAACCGATCTGATACCCGTTTTAGTACGTCCAGAGATCGAGAAAGAGACCCCCGAAGGGGAAAAAATCCTGCCTTGCAAATCAAGGACGCGCACATCCGATACTCTCTTGCAAGAAATGAGGCATAGCAATAAGGTCAATTTGGCCGAGAGTTGTTTACGAGAAAGGTATTCGTTATCTGGCCAGGACGAAATGAACTTAAGCACCACATTGACGTCCCACAGAGAGGCATACTTGGGACGCGGAGGATTTGACAGACGAATACCCCTCATTAATTTGCAGACAACATTGTGCTCACCGATAGGTTTGCCTTGAACTGGAAAGTGACCGGCGGAAATAGCAGATCTGTAATTATTGATAGATCTGAAAGCTAGGCCTGAAGCCGCCAGCGAAGCCAGAAAATTGATCACTAAACTGACATCAGCATTAAAGGGATCGGAACGCCGTTCCTTACACCAATTACTCCATCGTCTCCAAGCCGAAGCATACCGCTTGAGAGTACTGGGGGACCAGGCCTGGAGGATGAATCTAGAAGCTTGTTCTGAAATGCCTGGCAGGAACCAATGACTCCTGATATTTTCCAAGCTGCCAGACGAAGCTTGCCCTGAACTATCAAGGGATGCGGAGACCCCAGAGGGTCCCAGAGAAGGTCCTGAAGAGGAGGGATTAGGAGAGGGAAATCGCACAGGAGGTCGAGCGCTAAGGGGAACCAAGCCTGAGCCCTCCAAAGAGGGGCAATCAACACAATCTCCGTTCTCAGACGACGCACTTGGGCAATTACTCGAGGAATCATGCTGAACGGAGGGAAGGCATACGCTAGATGGGGAGACCAGTCCTGGAGAAAGACATCGGTGGCCACCGCCTCCGGATCTGGTCTCCAGCTGAAGAATAGGGGCAGCTGTCGATTCAATCTCGAGGCAAAGAAATCTATTGAGAAAGGGCCCCATCTGTGGTTGAGGCAAACACCTTGGGAAGTAGCATCCAGTCGCTGGAATCCCGGAGGAATCTGGAATTCCAATCGGCTACTGTGTTGCGAGTCCCCGGGAGGTACTCTGCAATTACAAAGAGGCGATGCTGAAGGCAATATTGCCAGAAATCCCTGGCAATGCGAGCCAAGGTCGGGGATCTGGTACCCCCCAGCTTGTTCACATACCTGACCGCGGAGATGTTGTCCATCCTCAAGAGAATGCAACAATCCGCCTTCAGCGGCGAGACACTCCGGATTGCAAAGGATCCGGCTAGAAGCTCCAGGCAGTTGATGTGGAGGTGGAGTTCCTCCTCCGACCAACGGCCCCCGGTGGTCACATCCCCGCACCGGGCTCCCCAGTCCCATCTGCTGGCATCCGATTCCAGAATGACATCTGGGGCAGAGCCGAAGATGGCTCGCCCATTCCAGTCCTCCATGTGCTCTAACCACCAGGTTATCTCCGAGCGGGCCTCTGGATTCAGAGGAACTAAGTCCGTATAAGACAAGCCCTTCTGTAGATGAGAGATCTTGAGCCGTTGAAGGGCTCTGTAATGTAGGGGACCCGGGAAAATAGCCTGGATCGAGGAAGATAAAAGCCCCACCATCCTGGCTAAGTTCCTCAAAGACACCTTCTGTCTGGACAGCAGTAGGCGCAGCTCCTTCTTGATATTGCGCACCTTCAGCGGAGGGAGGAATAACTGAGATGTCACCGAGTCTATCCTGAAGCCGAGAAACTCCATCTGTTGGGACGGATGGAGACAAGACTTGGGTTGGTTGATTATGAAACCCAGATCCTGGAGTAACTGGATCATCCAAGACAAGTGGACCTGCAGGAGAAGGGGGTCTTGAGCCATAATTATCAGGTCGTCGAGGTAGACTATCAGACACACACCTCTTGCCCGAAGGGATGCCACTACAGGCCTCATTACCTTGGTGAAGCACCAAGGAGCGGAGGAAAGCCCAAAGGGGAGAACCTGAAACTCGAAGCACTGGTCTTGCCACAGAAACTGAAGGAAACGCCGATGAGGTGGGAAAATAGGGATACTTAGGTAGGCGTCCTTTAAGTCTAGACGCACTAACCAATCCGCTTCCTGCAGAATGTCCCTGAGAAGATGGATTCCTTCCATCTTGAAATGTCTGTAAACCAGCCATGCGTTGAATTCCTTGAGGTTTAAGACTAAGCGCGAACCTCCCCCTTTCTTGTCTACCAGGAAAATGGAGCTCAGGAAACCCCTGGGGTGAGAACCAGCTCTCAAATAGCACCTTTCTTGAGGAGCGCCTGTACCTCGGAGTCTATGATGTCGATATCGTGACGGGAAAAACGGGGAAGAGGAGGGGGACTTCGCTGAACAGGGGTCTGGTAAAATTCCAATCTGAACCCTTGAACGGTTTGTAAGAGCCATGGGTCTCTGGATAACTTTTGCCATTCTGTTAAACAAGATTGAACCCTGCCCCCAAGAATTACCTCGGAAGGATGGATTAGTCTCACCTGAAGTGGCGTGATCCTGGGAGTCTTCTTGCTGAGCTCTGGACGAGGACTTGCGGTAGCGACCTCTACCTCCACGGGGACGCGTGGGATAGAAGGTAGAACTTGCTTGTGGCTCCCTGTAGTAACCGCGGCCTCTGGAGAGGGCCTCGCGACGGGGGCCTTGGTAGTAGAGGCGGCCAGACGAGCGCCCCCGCAGACGCCCGGCCCTCCGAAAAAGAGTCTCCCTGAAAACCTTTTTGAGCAACAGCTGCGCCTTGTCCATGGTGTTGAAAGTCGCAGCAAACTTGGCCAAATCCTTGATGAAAGGAGCCCCGAACAGTAACCCCTGTGCCACCGGACCCGCTTCTGAGGTGGCGAGCTCCGTAAGCTGAGGATCAATTCGCATGAGGATAGAACGTCTCCTCTCTGTTGACAAAGCCACATTGGCATTACCCAAGTGGCAAATGGCACTATGAGCCCATCCTACCAAGATGTACGGATCGATAGGGGATTGCGACTCTTTGGCCACGTAAGCCATCTCTAAGATCTTGGCTAGAGGACCCGAGAGGTCAAGAAGTTTGTCTTGGCAAGCTCGCCAAGCTCGGTCGAGGCCTTTTTTAGGGTCTTTCGCACATTTCTTTAAAAAGGTGACCATAGTTGGGTCCACATCCGTTGTATCCGTAACCTTACCCTCCAACTCAGGGCAAGGGCATTCTGCCCGAAGCCGGGCCCTCACATCCTTATCAAAACTAGCCCTCATATGTTTTTGGAGGTATTCAGCCACCTCGGGTGGAGGAACCCAGCTGGAAGAGCGAAGGGTGGACAATCTCTTTTGGACTGAACGTCAGTACCTTAGGAGCTTTGGTAGGAGGGGCTTTGGTCGACTCCGACTTTTTGCGCTTGCCCGCGCCTGGCCTGGGACCGAGATCCTCCTCGGAATCTGATCCGGACGAGGATTTGGAGGATGACTGGTCCAAATCAGAACCATAAGCTTCCTGAGCTTGGGAGGAACTGTAGCCATGTTCCTTTTGGATGGAAGATGCCAATTTTCTGAAAATATCGGAGTGAGCCCAAGATTTGGCCTTAGCCTTACCCTTAGAGGTAGAGGGCTGGTCTGAGAGAGTCTCCTCCGATGACGCAATGGGGGGCAACCAACCCTTCTGGCGCGCAAACTTCTCAAAATGAACCGTGAGGGGACCCAGTGCCCTCTCCAGAGCTTTATTTATGGATAGCTGCACCGTATTGTTCAATGCGCCAGCCAGAGTCTCATCAAAAAAGGGAGGCTCATCCCCAAAGTATTCTTCATCCTCCTAAGAGTATGAGTGGGCCATCTTGTTAGAGCCACACAGGGAACGTGGATTCAGCAAAATTTTATCCCGTAAAAAAACGTAGATTATGGGTAGCCAAAGACTACAGTCAGGGGGAGTGCACACCCCAGCAGGCTGAAAGTAGTAGAAACAATTTCAAAACTGCTGAAAGTGAAATTAGAGTGTGGAGGGAGCCAGCCTGCAGCACTCTAGGCAGCGCCTAATTCAATTGTACAGCCCTGGTCAGAACGTGACCTCAGGGCGTCAGGGAGTAAGTCTAAGGCGGTCCGGCATAAAAAGGAAGCTTAGAATAGTCCAAAAAACCTCTCAAAACTAAGTGCAGGGACGAGATCCGACGGGAGATAGCGTTTGCGTCCTCTCGTTACACTGACAGCGCGTCTACAGAGGACGGTCGTCAGGGCAACGAGAAAGCGCGGGCGCGTGAGGGAAGAAACGCGCGCAACGCAGGGAGCGCGCGCTTTGAACTTGCTGCCGATCCGCCTCACCGGAGCCTTTTGAGTCGGACGAGCCAACACTCCTGCTCCCGCTCCACAAAAGAGAAAAAAAAATGAGCGGCGCGCGCTGAGATACAATCAAGCAACAAAGCAAGAATAAAGGAGTGTACTTAGCTGACTGCGGAAGCAGCAAAGAAAGAGGAAGTGTCATGGCCTCTTTGCGTTTTATTCTCTGTTCTCTATGGTTATTGTGTGTAATCTTTGACTTATGGGATATGTAGTTTTTTTATATTGTTTTCTCGTATTGGCTGCTGTTGGAAAATAAAGCATAGAAAGAGAAGCATAATCTGAGCCTCCGGTCCTGACATAGAATTTGAAAGTAGATGGAGTATGCATCCGAAACATCATTCCTGGATGTCAGCAACTTTTTCTTCAGATGGATTCTTCTTCTTACAGATTATTCACCTGTAAAACAGATTTCAAAGCAATACCCTGTCTAGTAGGAGGGTTGGTGGAAGATTCAGACCAGGAAATCCTGCAAGACAGACCTAGCCAAGTGCCCGTCCCTGCACACTTCCACATCAGTGGAATATTGCTTCACAAAGGTGTGCAAGGAAACCCATTTTGCCACTTTACTTTTCTCCGCAGTTGGGACACCGCATGTCAGTACCAAAGTGGTGGACTTAGCCCTGGTAGAATGGGTCTGATTCCTTCAGAAGGCTCCTTTTTGGCAAGGCTGTAGCAGATTTTAATACAAAGGATAATCCAACTGCATAGAGTCATCTTCTTGGCTGCACAATAGCCCATGAAGATCTCTACATCTTAACAGTATTTCCTGGTGCTGGTCAGGCATTAATTGACTACCCACCTCGGATCCAACAGATGCAACTGTTCCTCCTCCTTCGAAGGCTGAGGTGGAAGGTAGAAAGTTGATAGGATAAAGGACTGGGCCACGTGGAAAAAAATAATCATCTTGGGAAGGAAAGCTGGTTCTCAACTTGTCTGTGAAGAAGGTAGTGAACAAGGGAGGACAGCACATGGCCAGCATCTTAATGACACGTCTAGCAGACGTGACGGCAACCACAAACACCAGGCCTGGTTCACAGAGGTAAACTTAGACAAAAAATATAAGTTTATGACTTCCAGTATTCACAAAGGTAAGTTGCGAGTAGTATCTTTACGTCAGCCCCTGGGGCGGAATCTATGCACCCAGAGTGGAGTCTCCACACTCAGGCAGAATCTCCACACTTGGGGTGGAATCTTCCCCCCTCCCCCGAGAGCGAAGATTCCACCCAGAGTTCGTACATAAAGATACTACTTGCAACTTACCTTTGTGAATACCGAAAAGTAGTAAAGTTAGACGTTTAGTCTAAACTTAAACCAAAAGTCTAAATTTACATTTGTGAATCAGGCCCATCGTTTTGAGATTCAACATGTGAAGCATACAACTGTTTTGAGGCTCAAACAGAATCCCAATCAAAAATGTAAGAACCAAATTCAAGTCCTACTAAGGAACTACAAATAAAGTGCAATGAAAAAGGCCTTAAATGTCAGGTCTTTAAGTAAAAATAAAACAATAGGAGACTTAAACAGGAATGGCGGATCCCTCAGACAGAGGAAAGCAGACAAGATGGCTTAATAGCCATTTACAATGCCAATGACACATCCTCTTTGAGTTAGGGAAAGCCCAAACTGCAGCACTTGGGATATCTTGGCCTGCAAAGGATCCATTCCAATGTCCGCACAACGAGCAATAAAGTTGCTCCATCTGCCAGAGTATTCTGACTTAGTGGGTGAACGACACACAGTCAGTATGATGTCTACCACCTCGAGTGACATCTGAAAAAAGCTCCATTGTCCCGGCTTAAACTCCAAGCATGGAGGTGGAGGTCTCGGAGACTGGGATGCAGAACCAGTCCTTTCGACTGAAAGAGAAGGTCCAGCCTGAATGGCAGGTGAAGCGGAGGAAATGTAGAGAAGCGCAGGAGGTCTGCATACCACACCCTTCTCAGCCAATCAGAAGCTATAAGAATGACTTGGGCCCAGTCTTGGCAAACCTTCCTCAGAACCCAAAGAATCAAGGGTAAGGGGGGAAATGAGTAATGGAGTTCAAAGTTCCACCTCAACTGAAACACATCCCCCAAAACTCCCCTCAAAGGATACTGAAAGGCACAGAATTTCTGGCACTGACCATTTTCCGAAGAGGCTAATAAGTCCAGCTAAGAGTGCCTCATTGGGCGAAGATGGCCTGGACTACCTCCGGTAGAAGATGGCACTCATGACCAGCAAGATAACACCAGCTCAGGTTGTCAGCTCTGATGTTCAGAGACCTTGCTAGGTGATTGACAGTCAGCCAGATCCCTTGGCAGTGTGTTTAAGACCACAGTCTCCGAACCTCCAGACGAGGGAGGTGAGACCCTACTCCCCCTTACTTGTTGACATAACACATCACAGCTGTGCCATCCGTCAAGATCTAGACTGACAGACCGATGGAGGAGTAGAAAGAGGTACACTGACGTTGATATGTGTGAGTGGGACCTCCCATCAATGATGACAAACTCCCTGGTGTGAAAGCCTTATACTTCATGCTTGGAGCTTTTTCTGGCTTCCCCGATGGCTTTACCAAGCCTTTGTCCAGTAGCTCTCCATTTCTGTCTCGCTCTGAGGATGACTCTACCTTCTCAAGAATTCTTCTAAGCCAGAATGTAACTTTTGGACCCAGACCAACCTGGTCCTTGTATCGATCCTGGGCCGAAACTTGTGACTTCTAATGCGACAAGGTAAATTACTAGGTTGGAGCTTTGTAATTTTTAGCACTATTTTTAACCTTCACATTTAGAAATTCATATTGCTTGGTTATTTACTGGATATTTTAAAAAAAATTGCATTCATTGGATTTATTAATATATTCTCTGTTTTTCTAAATTGGTTTGAGATTTTTCTGGGTGTTGTCTTCACTTTATTACTGTTGGGGTGTTGCAAAAATACTTTACACGTTGCCTCTAGGTTACGACTAACTGCTTTTTGTCAAGCTTCCGCAGGGTTAATCGGAGTGTGTGAAAAACTGATTATTAGTTGGGATGATTGTGGGACTTCACCAAGTAATAATGTGACTGTGGGTCTAGTTAGGGTTCATTAAATCAAACCTTTAGCTCAGTCCTGGGTAGCTGTGGCATAGAGCAATCAGACTTACCTCAAAGGAAAATAAATGTAAAGCATTTATCAGTACCAAAACAATTAAGAAAAAAAAACCTGCTCCAGCTCATAAAAATAATATTTTTTTTTATCTTTAAATAGACATAAAAATAACAAAAATCAGATGAAGGGAACAGGGGTTATGATTTTTGCAAGATTTCCATGCATCACTTCCTTTCATCCTGAAAACTTTTTAAAAGGTTGTAAATCAGTGCTTATCACACAGTAGTAGTTTATGAGCATTAGGGTCCAGGGTAAAGTCAAAGTTTCAGGCTGACCACAATGGAAGTCGGGGTTGGTGCGGATGCCAGGTTCGTCCTGGTCAAGATTTTACCTTTGCATTTAGAAACTTTTCTGGTTCTTTTTCTTGCCAACAGTGAGGTAAGTGGGATCCTCTGCAGCTTGAGGCCAGCATTGGGCTCGACGTTGATTGGCTGGCAAAGTGCAGTGGTCAAGTGAAGTGTTGGTTCTTGACAGCTTTGAAGGCTACCCACGAACCACTAAGTACAGTAATCTGTGCTAGATTACAGCTACTTGCCAGTTTGTGGAAACCTCAGACTCTTTTCCCAAAAATGTTATATTTTGCATTTGGCTTGCAAGTTTCAGGTCTGTGGGAAGAAAGAGTACCCTCTAGCATTAAGCCAGGCTTCAGGTTCTGGGATGTACTTCTTGGGAGATAGGACTCAATTTTACAGGCTACACCAACAGAGTTCAGGGCAACTCCATTGGCTACCGGCCAGCTGGACATTGTGCAGGTTCAGACTTCTTTAGCTTTTGTGTCCCTAGAGCTTAAGAAGAGGCTCACTAACTAGCCCTCTGAGGCCACTCACTGGTCCTTGGAATAAGTGGGAGCAAATCCAGCCCCTGGTGTCTCTCGCCTCTTGTTCAATAGTAGGAGCAGCATCTCCTTTTCTGAAGCCCAGTTTTGGTACAGTAGGTACAGCAGGTGCAGTCTTCCTGGGTGCAGTCTTTTTGCCTGAGGTACACAGGTTGAGCAGGCCCAGTCCGTCTTCTGTGGCTTCCGAGTCCAGCATTGTTCTGTGGTTGGAAGCCAGTGGTGCTATTTTTATGCCAATTTAGAGTTTGTGGGTGGGGAGGACTCACTCGTCCAAGGAATTACAATTCCCACTGGGCCACCCCACCCACCCTCTCTTGCATCACTTCCTGTGAAGATGGCACTAAACAATCCCACAGTGCATCTTTTCCCAGATCCAAGATTTCGGGACCCTTGTTCCTGGGTCAGAGCTATAGGTACATCCCTAAGGTGTGTTGAGGTGTGTTGAGTATAATTAGTCACCCCTTCTGGATAATCGGTTTTGCAATGGATTTTCCCCTGTGGAGGAAATGCCAGCCTGGCTGCCTACACAAAGGAACAGACATGACTAGGTGTGACTTGCATTTGCCTTTCAGAGGCTGTAGCCCCTTTGAAGCTAGGCCATCTCTGCCCACCACCTTAGGGCCATCTTGGCCGGGGGAATTCATACCGTCTCCTCCAGTAGAGCCTTTGTTCCCCTTCCTAGGTGGCCTTCACACATCCTGGCAGAAGGAAAGCAGGCCGTCTTTACTGCCAACTGCTATAATTAATCAACAACGGTACCAGAACTTTAGGGCAAAGAAGTGGTGACTTTGTGGAGTCACCTTAATATTAAAAGTTATTCTAATCAGACTTCAGCTGAGTCAGGTTTAATGTACAAATGAATTTGATAACTTGTAGCAGTGGTCCCACACGGAAGTTAGCACTTAACACGTTGGTAGTGTAACTCCATGCTAGGCAATGGGAAAACCAGCCTTGCTAGAGTGAAAATGAAAATTTTGTGTTTTCATTGTCGGTACATGTATTAGAAAAAGGAACATTTCTTTCTTTTTAATATTTTCAGCACTCTGCCTCATGGGCTACTAAGCCCTTCCCTAGGGTGAATTCCAAGAGTGTTCTTTTTTTGTAATGTCAAGTTGACAGTTTTAAAGCTGCTCGCCTAGGCTGCATTGGCAGACCTAAAGCCATGTTCAAACCTTGTCACGGTAGCAGTGGCACAAAAACTGCTACTGTCCTTTTATTTACTAGCTCTGGGTACACTCTGTCCCATATACAAGTTACTTATAAGTAAACTTCAGGCAGTCAGAGCATAGGTTTATCTTCAAGAGCCTGCTCTGTTAAAGATTATTTATGAGACAATTATCAAATTGAGTACTGCCACTCGGAGATTGTTGCAAAATGGGGGGGAAATGAAATCAGTACTTGTAGGTAAGTTAATGATGCCAATCATGGATTAGCCAAATGTAGATATACTTTTGATACTAGTGATTAAAGCACATGCACTGTGCCTAGTCAATGGATCCCAGTGCACTTCAGAGTCTAAAAACCAGCAGCATCAGTCCCAAAATTTGGGGAGTGATCCTACAAAATGAGGCACTTTCTTACACACACGTTTATTTATCGACATTTGTGGGTCAACCTGAGAAGTAATGGCATCATTATTTGAGGTGGGTTCTCACCCCATCAACTAATACTACAATTTCATTCATCTCTGAACAGAGACAAATGTCTAGTTAAAGCAATAGCGCTGTTTTATTTAAATAGCAGCAAGTTCAACGTGATAGGATAATCCAAAATGTCCACACCCTACCTATAAGCAAGACTACATACGACCACAACACTGGTTGTCAGAGCCAAAATAAGTCACTACATAAAACAATCTTGATTGATTCTTCCTGGCTAGTGCTAGGCTTTACAATCAAATTCACGGCTTGCTGTACTGTGACTAAAACGCTACATCTTCTTTAACAAAGTTTTAAAACAATAACCCAATACTTTTTGGAGTAATCCATAGCAGGATGGACAGTCTCACTACTGGACTCTCTTACTGTGCTGTAATAGCTATTCATTCTGATGCCAGCAACCAAAGCCTTTGCCCAGCACATGCCTTTAATGGATACCTACAATGTTCCATTGTTTATTTTTCCTGTATTTATCTACTATTACTAGTGAATTGGATAGGTGCCCTAATTCCAGCATTTCAAAATCTCTTTTATATGCTTGCCTATTTTTCATAACCACAGCACTTTAAACTCAGCATCATGTAGTATAACCATATTGTTTCATGATGGTCAGGATCAGCAGTTATATTTGAATGGTTCTAATACTGACCATGGCTGGTTTGCATCCTATCATTATGATGAAACCCTATTGCCAAATGACCAACTGTGTAACGCTTAAGAAGCAGAACCTTTAGGTTGCACCAGTGACATCTAGTCAGCAGATAATGTTTTCATAGCTCATAAAAGATGATTAATGGGCATAAGCAGCGCTGGATCAATGCAGTTGCTCTGGTGGTTGTTTCAGTAGTGTGGTCCACTTGGACCCCCTTAAAATGGCTGCTCAAGTGCTGTAAATGGGGACCTCAGAAATATTGTGTGAACAAGAAAACTGCTCAAGACTCTGGTCAGTCTCCTCCACCCCACCCCCTTGTATAGTCCACACCCAAGACACAAACAGAATGTTAGCAAGAAATATGACATGACCTATATTCTTGGTGTTAAAAAGGTGGAGAAAATAAAAACATCACACACAATAGAAAGGAGGATACTGCGAAATGTCGGCCAGTGCCTTGACTGCCATTAAAAGGCAAACTTTCCCCCTAACAAAAAAGGCACGCTAATATTTTTAGCAGACTTACAAGACATGCAGATTAAAATCTTCACCGGACAGCTACAATCAATAAAAAGTGAGATTGCATGTACAATCTGCAATATATACAAAGATATTCAAGCAATATTGACATTAAGTGTAAAGGTAGGAGACAGGAACACTACACTTTCTATAATTTGGAAAAACTGAATCTCAGAAATGTGTGACAGACATATTAATGACAGATAAAGATGGAACAATTTAAGGATCAGGAATGTGAAGGAAGATGTCAGAGAAACTTATGACACAGCCTTTTTTCATCATATCTCCCAAGAGAACAAGGACTTCTCAATACAATATTCAACAGGTCATAGAGTTGGTGCACAAGAAACAGCACAAGAGATATGACTGAGAGGTATTTTAGTAAATTTGTTCTCCTTAGCATTTAATGACAAAATAATATGGGAAGCTTTGAAACTATTGTGTACAAGGATTGCACACTGCAGACCTATCTTAGAGCCCTTCAAACATAAGAAGAGTTTTCCAAACAGTCTGTAGAGATTTCAGAAAAAGAGAGATCAGGTATAGATGGGCATTTCTATTCGAACTGGTGTTTGACTTGAATTCACAAGTCAAGGTTATCAGTCTCCCACAAGAGGAAAATGTGTTTTTCGGAAATTACAATTTCTGACTCCTTGGAAGATCTATAGGAAGAATACTACCCACAAAGCAGTCAGGGATCAAGATGGGAACAAGGGCACAGCACCAGAAGAAGTAGAGGAAAACACGATTCTATTAAAGGACTCCGAGACTGAAAAATAACCATAAAAATGGATCAAGTTGTGACTATGCAATTAGGACTTCTTCTTTTCAAGATTTATGAAAGACTTCATCAACAATGAGCAGAATAAAATGCTTCAATTAGGTTTTGGGGGGGGGGGTGGAGGAGACTGACCAGAAATTCAGTTTCGCCTTCACACTAGAGGTGTTCTAGCTCTCCATCCTATAAAGACTGGGCTGATATCATTTTGACAGTAGTGGATATCAATATGTTTTACTCAATTTTGTGACGCACTCTAAAGTCTTTTGGACATTTTGGCTGTTATGCTTAAATTACTGCATCACTTTTGATATGGGATTTATTATAAGAAAAAGAAACTGGAATATTACTTTTAGTAAATACTTTTTCATGTATCCTTCCACCCTGATTTCCTATTTTAAATGTTTGGCTTGCTTCAAATGTTTTATCCTTTATATATTTAATTGATATAATTTATATAATTATATAAAAATAATATATATGTATGTATAATAAATTGAAAAGAACTACTACAATGCAGAAGAATGAAAAGGGGGATGGGTCTTGAATAACCATTATTTATATCTTGTTTAGGGGCTCTAGATATTAGCTAAGTAGCACATTTGACTCCATGTTGAAGGGGTGGGGTGTGGGCAGTGCATAGGCCATTTGGTATTGATACTATAGTAAGTCAATGAGAGTTTGCAAGCCCTGTAAATTAATTGAACATTGATCTATTGTATGATAAAATTAACAGAACCAATACACAAAGTTTGTAAAAAAAATATATTATGTGTGGTGGTCACATTTACACAACTTTATGATTGATACCCTTCTTGATGGGGAATGAATTTTGTATGGTTACAGACACCAATGGTATAACATTTGGAGGAAGAACTATATTGTTAAGTATAACTTTCCCATTTGAGGGCTCAATTTTACATCTGCGGGAACATGCTATGTTTACTGCTATATTTTAATGCATGTTAAAGTTGTGTTTGTTCATTTTCAATCTCTCAACAGATGTGGACTTCCCCCTGGTATTCTAAGGTGAGCCTTTCATCAAATGTGGCTATTGATCTTTCTGAAGCTTAAATTCCAGTCCATGATCAACCAAGAATGTATAGATTGTGAGAGATTATGTGGCACTTGTTTTGCTGTCCAAACCATTTGCGATCATGAGAAGAGAAAACACCTCTATTCCTCTTTGTGGAATGGAGGAACAGAATGAGACAGAAAAGATTGACCTAGTGCTTCTCAACTTGATAGAGCATTTGCATGTCTGTCATTGATAACAGATAACCACCACTCCGCTGTCTGAAACAAGCATGTAAGTTTGACAGCACATGGGGAAAAACGGGTGAGATGAACCTCAGGCTTCTGCAGGAGAGAGTGGGATGAGGAAACTCTTATCTACTGCTGCTTGATTATTTGGTTTCGGACAAGGGCACACATTTTCCCTGTCATGGAATGGCTGCTTTTTAAACATCAATGCCAATGTAATATTATTTTACTGTATTTTCATATCAATATTTTCATTCTGTTGAAGCTTGTATACCAATTCTTAAAAATGCAACAGAGTGCATGTACACTCTTTCCAGCAAGCAGTTGTCACCACTACACTCTACCTCATTCATTTTCCGTCCCTTTACAAATCAGTGAGACAGTCCCAGCTTTTTCTTGTACTAATTTCTCATTACAATAAAAAAAAAATCAGTCTCTCGTTTTATTGCACTGTGATCTGGTGAAGATGTTGACATGCACTGTGTTCTGCACTAATGTCCCTCTGACCAGACTCATGATTGTAACCTCTTCCTTCTCACTGAGTCAAGTGCTGCGATCCAGTCAGCACAATAACAGCTAGAAATCAATACTTGAAGCTAAACCTGCCAGAAAGGCAGAGGATATTGAGCCTTATTCACAAAGGTAAACTTAGATGTTTGGTCTAAACATAGGGCATTGGGCCCATTGTTTTTAGGTTCTTATAGCAGGTAAGAAGTCACTTTTCTGAAAGCTTACACACTAGGTGAACATTTTTTCTGTAGTTGGGGAAGGGCTTCCCAAGCACCATAGTGCAACTAGTTTGAGGCTTAAGTTCTGGATCTGTCATGTATTCTGATCCTAACCATTGAGAAGATCCTAGAAGTTCAAAAAGATACTACAGTATTTAGTTTTCAATATCGACCTCAAACGCTTTCATACCAACCTCAGTGATAAGTCACCATAAAGGAATTTCAACTTAGCTAAAGCGCCAATGTACGGTGGATTGCAGGGAGCGGAATTGCCTTTTTCAACTCAAATGATCAAGCTGTCTTACTCTCTTGTAATTGCTTTCAAACGTGATCTATCCCAGGTACCAGAGCCTTTGTTCAGCAGATACCATTGATGGAGATCTATAGTGTTTAATATTTCAATTATATGCATGCACTGGCTTGCCAATACTGGTGAAGTTGCGTACACTCGCTGATAACAGCCTTTTGAAATCTTATTTTTTCATCTTGCATCAAGTACTATTCTAGTTTTTTTTCACAATGGCCAGGATCAGCCTTTATTTGAATATGTGGAATATGACCATGGATACCTCTCAACCCATGTATTACTGGTAAAAATGACTGCCCGAGCCTGGAAAGCAGAACTTTTAAATGCTATCTATAACATCTAATTAGCAGTTAGGGTTTCATATAATGATAACCATTATGGCGGCTGGTCATAGTTACACTATTTTGTGATATAAGTATCTTAGAAATGCATTCCATAAGGGAAATCAAATTTTGGTTGGTTTCAGAAACCAGTGATATGTAACTCAGGCTAGAATATTGAAGTAAAGTGTAACTTTCCCATGTTGCAGTGCAATTTTTTTTTAGAAAAAGTATGTGATCAGTGCATGAGTGAACGAGCAAGAAATGTGTCTTACCATTATCACTATGTGAATACTGATTAGGGAGGCACGGCTAGTGATGCACAAAGATGGCGCACCTTAATGGGCTCCTGCCTCTCTGCCCGGAATCATCTCAACATCCCTCATGGTGGAGGGCCCGAAAAGCTCAGAAACGCATTTTCCTGAATTCTGGGGGCAACAATGAGCTAGGGGAGAGAACCGGTTGGTGCCAAAGGAAGTGAGCCAGAATGGAGGCAACAACAGAGCTGACTGGGCATTAGACGGTGTGTTGCCGGGAGTACGATGGTATCCGCCAACCTGTGACGGAGAGGCCTGGCTGTTCTTTGGAGGCACGCAGCACCCTGGAAGATTTAGCAGCACATTCTAGGGGTTGAGAGGATGTCCTTGTACCCCACTCATTTGCAATGTGCCTTAAGGTTGCTGTGTAATGTGCTGGACTGACCCAGCAGGTGCCACATGTTGATCAGCAGCTTCCTCAGAGTGCCATAAAGAGACAGAAGGCCCTTTTCTAGAAGCGAATTTGCGTTGTAAAGGGTGCTGAAATAGGAGTTTTGAATGAGGGGCATGCATGGGTGTGATGGCAATGGTGATAATAGATTTGCTGACACTGCATAGAAAATGAAGTTGGGGGGGCTGTGGCTGGGGCACATTAAAGGCACAAGAATCATACAGAAGACATAATAAGGGGTAGATTGAGGAACTGTATTTAGGAGTCGAGGTCCTGAGCTTCTGAGACTTGCCTAAAGTACACCAGGGGCACAACAGATTCCACTGGCGGGCTCTAGAGATTGACGGGTGACAAACTAGGGCTAATAAAGCCCTCCCCCCTCTTTCTTTCCTTCTGGACGGTGCACTCGGAGGGGTGCAACAGCTTTAAACTGATATTTACTTAGAGCGGCATAAGGGCTGCTACCCTCACTGATCACTAGGCACCACGGAGAGGTACTTCACCAAAATCCCAGTGTGTGTGAGCTTTTCCACAAAAGATTTGATTAGCAGCCTGTGGTCGGGATCTGATTGCACACTGCTGCTCTCAGAGAAACCACACGAGGAGACAACAAGAATGCATGACCTTAGTTATGGTAACAAAATGGACCAAATGCTCAAGGCTATCAATGCATCCACAGAAGTATTGGAGGCCAAAATAGATAAAGTTTCAACAGACCTCGGTATCTTACGTGACAATCACCGCCGGGCAAGGTTAGGCAAATGAAGATACCAAAGGGGAGGTGTACCCTAGAGGAGGGCCAGCCGTGGGCTTAACTGACACACAGGGCTGTGGATAAGCTTGACATCTCATATTTGAAGGGGCCATGGAAAATAAGGAGTAAGACAGAGTCAAGCAAGGATGACAAAAGTGAACTTGGCCAGGTACTGGGGAGGCTCTGAGTAAAAGGGAAACCAAGCGCCTGTACTTGAGAAAACTTATAATAAACAAGAACTAGCTACCACTCTTCTGTACTCCTTTACCTAATGGAGACACAGGAGAACATACTTCATGCCAGTTAAATTTACAGTTCACTGGTCTGATCGTCCTTGTCACTCTAGCGTGGGGTATGGCAGTTGGGGTAAGTTACATTATTCATGCCCAGTTCGAGCACCGCACCACGAAACGCCCCATAACAAGAGGCAATAAGAAGACATCAGTAAGCTCAGAGACTTAATGGGGATTGAAGGCACCAGTGTGCATTACAGATCTATCCCTCGATGATGGCAAAATGGCTAAACAAAAATGCATTCCTTACTTAGAATGTGTGGGGTTTGGGGTCACTGAAAAAGATATAAAAAAATCTCACCTACTTGAAGAGGAGTGGATGTTTCCTTCATCCCAGAGACACATTTAGCAAACCAGGAAGTGATAAGATTTAAGCGATGCTCTAGGTGCCAGGTGTATGCTGAAAGCTACAAGTACAATGTGAGGGGCTAATTTATTTAACTACAACTTGGGGTGCCATTTGAGGTCTCTGTCCCCCATATAGATGTGAAAAGAGGTTATGTTATAGCACAGGGAAATATAGATGACATTCAAGTGATGTGCTGCAATAATGCCCAGAACATAAGGCAAACGCAGTTTCTGAATTCCTCTGCTCCAATATTAGCATGGGACAACTAAGAACCAAGTCTGCTGGGGGGTGATTATAATTGTGTCGGCTTTCGACCCCTCCTTTTTGCCGCTTGTGAACTCTTCGATCAATAAACTGGTGCAGTTGTTTGCAGCATAGGCAGAGAACTGGGAACTAAGTGAAATCAAGAGACCACGAAAAGGAGGGCACATGGAATACTGCTTTTATTCCTCATCCACAACTTACATATCAGGCTGAACAAGATTATGTAGAATATCTCGGCTGCTTGCCATACAGTTACAATATGTACAAATCTTTAAAGAGGAGAACTCAGTCTATGCACATTCTCAGCAGCTCGGGGCTCCAGCTTTACACTTAGCCCTGTATTTATACAATGGCATTCATCTTTATCTTCATAGGAGGGCACGGGCGTGGCTAACCGTCAAAGATGGTGGAAAGATGGTGGACCCATAATCTCAAAGCTCCCGGACACGGACCCCGGCATCCAGTAATTTATCCCTCTTTGGAAGCAGTATCTGGCCGTCAAATCTACCCACAGGTGTCCCCCTAATGCCTGCTCTATTTATAGGTGACAAGACAACCACAAAAGGCTGAGGGGGCCGTTAAACATGGAGCCCAGCCCTGAGGTGGGAACTGCGGCCTAGGCCGTGACTACCCCTGGAGGCAGCAGGGCGCCTGAGCCTCGGGGGCTGTCTCAGCAGAGGCTCACCCACGATATTCTCCCCCATGGATTGAACTACAGTCCCCTGGAAGAGAACAGCTGACCTGGCCCCTGGTGGTGGGGAGGATTGAGGCGCTTCTGCCATGGCGATCAGCGGGGCTCCTCTGACCGAGATGAGACCTCAGGCCTGAATACGGCGCTCAGGCCTATGAGTGGCAAAACAGGTTCCCCCGGCGGCAGGGACAAATATATTAAAGGTGAGCCTGGGTGAGCCAGTGAGGTGTGGGCGGTCCGTGGCTGGCACTGGACGCGGGCTACAAACTGAGAGAAGAGGTGCAGTACTGCCGGGGTCGAGTGTTCTGGTGGTGTCAGGATGAAGGCCCCGGCAGCATAGAACAGTGTACACCCTCCCCAGCGATCGGTGCCACCCATTCCATAAGCGGCGGAGACCCTTCTGTACTTACTGGCTGCCTTATCAATGGGAACTAAGGGAGTAGAGTGCGCTGCCCGACGATTGACCTTGCATGCGATCCACTGCCTGTGGTATGAACACAAACGGTGGTTGCAGGCCTCCTGGAACATGGACCTGTGACACTCGGCCCGGATCCCGCTGGGGCTTACCCCTGCAGCAGGGGTGGCCCAGCAGAATAGTGGAGGTTCCCATGTGCTGGTGACTCACTTGGCTCTTGAGAGTCCTAAAATAATGGTGCCAGCCACTCGAGCCGTGACGGTCAAACAGGCCCTGCTCTGAGGCTGGGCTATTTCCTGTGCCGGCGGCATCTACCTGCTGGAACCCAAAGGTATTGGGGGACTTGGGGAACACCCAACATCTGTGTGAACTCTAGTGTCACTAGGGGGCGGGGCAACATCATGCCCAATTAATGTGCGATCGGGCTTGCTTCAGGGCAGACCACCCCGATGTAGGGAAGGGCCACACAACAATCATCCTCTGCTTTGCTGGTATTCAAAGCCTGGTCCCCACTCTACATCTCCTTCAATACATGTGGGTTGTACAGCATTGCCTTCCCTGCAAAACCTGGACTTCGGGAGAGCTGATTGACATGATATAAACCCCACAGCAGCTGCATCTAACCATTGACACTTCCTGTCTGGGAACCAACTTTTTGACAACATTAAGGTCACTCAGCAGGATGCTTTATTTGCTAATGGCCGTGCCAGCAGCTCTTAGCCTTTACCGCCACGCGTACAAATGATACAGACAGAGGCCTTCCCCCACGGGCTGCTCACGGCCATAGCCTTTGCTGTCAGTTGTGTTACACGAAGGAGGACCCCATCATCTGGTGTCTTACGAGCCCAATGGAGGAAACAGAGGTATCTACATGTAAAAAAGAAGCACAAAAGAGGATGCTGCAATATATCTCTTCCCCCCTCTGGAAGCTTAAGCTCACAACGGTTTCCCCTTCACAATGGGTCGCACAAAGTCCACATCTGAAAAGCAGATGCTCCAAGCACAGGGACAGTCTGTCCCTTTGGATGGTTCACTGACACAAACTCTGGAGGACTACGTCCCCCTGACAAGCGGACCCCGTGAGATGGACAAACTAGATGCCATTCTCCAAGAAATCTGGGAGTCCTGGGGATTTCTTGAACAACGGTTGGGGGGGTCATTACAACAGAAATTAACCTGCTCAAAGATGACCAGCACCAACTAACTGAAAAGGTTAGAACTAACAAAAAGACCCTTGCTACGCTAACTCCTGGCTAAGCAGAGTATTCGGCCCAACTTCTGCAATTGCGTACACAGGTTAAAGAACTTTAGGGCTGGGTGGATAATGCAGAAGGGAGGTCCCATGGGAACAATGTTCTGATTGTGGGCATCCCGAAGGGCAGTGAAGGAGCTCACCCTAGTCAATTTATTGAGAATTGATTCCACACAGTGGTGGCTCCCACAGGATTGTTTGACTTGTTCGTGGTGGAAAGAGCCCACAGGGTCCCCTCGAGAAAACCTATTCCCAGAGCACCTCTGTGTCCCAATGTGGCGAGGATACTCAACTTCAGGGACTGAGATGTGTAACTTCATGTCATGTGCGAGAAGGCATATATCCTCATGATTTTAGTGCAACGCAGGCATGCAAACTTCCAAGAGGGTAAGAAACAATCAGAGCCGGCATTAAATATGCACTGCTCTTTCCGCCTAGACTAAAAGTACTCCATGATCAAGGCTCTCTCTTCTTTGAAATGCCTTAAGAGGTATGGAACTGGCTAGATCAGAACTTCCCCAAATCGCAACAACAGCATCCACAACTACCTGAACCACCTTAAGCACAGCAAGCTCTATGGTCCAGCTGCCAAGGGTCTAAACTTACGGCTGCCCTGGAGTCAGCCCCCTCACAGCAACAATCTCTGGAGGGCCAACGTGCTGCGATCCGTTCAGCACACTCCCTACGACACGCCAAGGAAATCATCAGCTTCAGCTTCAGATCCTCCCTGGGCAACGTCTCGGACTTAGACTCAGCCAGCAGTACGGCGCTGTTCCCCATGATAACGCCTCAGATGACGCATGATCTGCTGGACTAAGGGTTGTAAGTGCAATCTACTGTAACGACGATGGGGACATACTCTACATTACATAGGCTTAATCTTTTACCCCTTTACTTAGTTTTAACCAATAGATGAAAACTACTGCACTCTTATTTCCCACTGAATGGAACTTTGGGGTCCTGGGTCCGGTTGCCTGGGACTAAAATGCCTTCATAGCAGCTACCTCTTTCTGACGTTGAAGACCTACTATCACGCACCCCCACCAGTGAAGGCCACTGTTTTATATAATGTATGAAACGTTTTTGATGTTTCACAGGTTTCGTCCAATGCTTGTTTACCACTGGACCTTGAAGTTAAATATGGGAATTACTTGTTTTCTATTGTCACCTATTTGACACCTGAGAGTGGTGTAGCAGAAGATGGCGGAGTGGGCGGGAGTGGGGGAACCCTGATGAGAGCAGACAAGACAGGATGACTGTCACACATGATGCTTATAATATTATTACATGGAATTTGCAGGGACTGGGGTCCATCTACAAGAGGCATAGGGTAGTAGCACAATTGAATATACGTAGAGTGCACATGGTGTTCCTACAGGAAACACACTTAATCACCCACAAAGCTCCGAAAATGTGTAAAAAAATGGCATGGGCAGCTGTTTCACACCTCCTACTCTTCATTAGCGTGAGGTGCCACAATCTGACTTCGTAGCCGGGTCCCATTCAAATTACTAAAATCAAGGATAGACAGACGGGAATGTTACTTATTCCTAACTGGGGACCCTAGATGGGGCACCAATCATGCAGGGATGTATCTATGCACCCAACACTGATCAGGATATTGATTTTACACAACTGTCTTCTCTGCTGGCAGACTGGACCATGTATCCCTGGGTGCTGGGTGGAAATTTTAATGCAGTCATTGATATTGACATCCACCTATCCCATCGCCTTCTACCAAACACAGCACCAATCAGACAGGCCAAGGAAATGAAGCAACGGTCAGAAGGTTGGGGCTTACTGGATTTATGACACCACCGTCATGTAGTAGAGAGGGAATATTCTTTTTACTTCCCCCCCTCCCATTCTTCACTCATGCCTCAACAGGTTTCTCTGCCCTGCACATCTATATCTCACCTATTCTGAGAAGACACTCACCAATCACAACCCTTTGGAAATAACAATGTCATGGGTTTGGGTCCCGACTCCCATTCCTAGAAGATGTGGTCTTCCAGGATACTCTAGCTACACCCTTAAATAAATTTTTTCACTGAGGACAGGTACAGCCTCATCCTTATTAGTCGAATGGGAGGCCTTAAAGGTGGTGATCCAGGGCACATCTTTAAGTGCAGCGATGGGAGCTAGGAGTGATATGGAGCTGCAACTAATACGTGTTGAACATAAGCTGAGGCTACTGGAAAAGGCTGCACTCACCAACCCTGATGCAGCTAGAGACCTGCAGGAGGCCCACACAGAATAGGCTGAACTCCTTGAGCACCTACGTGTGATAGATTACAAAACCTACATGCAGAGAACACATTCTGATGTGGGTAAATCAGGGGCATTACTAGCCCTGTTGATACAACCCGACTCCTCACCCACACCAACCCTTTCAATCACAGTACCAGCTTGGGGACTGATCGAAACACAGTCTGGGACTGAGTCCTTTTGGGACTTCTATGCCAGTTTATATACCACCCCAACATCCACAAACCCTGTGGATATTTCCACTTACCTACACTGGATGGAACTACTAAGAGTGACAGCAAAAGATAGGGATGCCCTTGGTGCCTCCATAACAACAGGGCAAATACGAGAAGCCATCAAAGAGCTTTCCCAGAATAAAACTCTGGGTTTCAACGGGCTCCCTATTAAGTTTTATTCCATGTATGCTGCCCGTTTGGTCCCCTAATTAGAGAAGTTGTAGAACTCTTCATTGGAAGAAGGTAGACTTCCACCCACCCCCACAGAGGCGTTGGAGACCTCCTTCTTGAAGCCTGGAAAGGCATCCACTGAACTTACTTCATATAGATTGCTGTCAATTCTCAACACAGAGTTCAAGATATTGAGTAAGATACTAGCCCGTCGGCTGCTCCCTTTGCTACGGATACACTCCGATCAGAATGGCTTCATTTCGCAGCGCAGCACTTCATTAAAAATCTGTTGGCTCTTTTGTATATGTTGGCGGTGGTGGCCTGCTTTGGTGTACCTCAGACCTACAACAAACGAGTTAACCTTTAATACTCATTGCCCATGGCCAGGGCTTGGACAGCCTGTCACATCTCGAGCGCATATCAGGTGTTGCAGGGGATACAACAGGGCTGTCCCTTATCCACGGATTTATTTATAATGGCAATTGAATCCTTAGTGCAGCGTATGCGACAAGATTACCAAGCATGGGGGATTCTCATGAATCGCGCGCTCCACTCAATCTCATTATAAGAAGATGATATGATCCTTTATCTGAGAGATCTCCGGAGGGATTTGGGATTCATTACGCAAGCACTAGCCTCCTATGGACGGCTCTTCAGTCACAACTTTATAGGTCGCTTCTCACACCTTTCGCTATTTGGGAGACAATATCTACAGAGATATTTTTGATGGCAACCTTTCACGAACGATAAAGTCCCTTAAAGAACAAATTGCCTTCTCCATTACTCTACCCTTGTCTGTAGCTGGCTGTTTATTCCTCGCAAAAATGGTCATGTTACCACAGCTTTTATATTATTTTGTAAATCTTCTGGTAGTCCCGACATGGTTATTTAAGCTACCAAACACAGTTCTGGTTGGACTTAACTGGGGACCAGGAAGCCCCAGGGTCAATCTTGCTACGTTACAGCTTCTCTCAGATGCTGGAGGCATGGGGTCTCCAGACCTCAAAGCTTATTGTCTAGCTGTACAGCTGCAATGGCTGGCCTATTGGTTAGCCGGACACAATCTGACGGAGATAGGACATACAACAGCAAAGGTGAGTAAGGGCTAATTCCATAAACTAATCTGCCATGGAGTGGCACCACCACCAACCACTTCACTTCTACTGCGAGTGGCCCTCACTTACTGGAGACTTGCAGTAAGATATACCACTCCTGTTCTGATGTATGCACCGAACATCCCACTGCGTAGTCTACCTACTCCCTTAGGTACCCTGACGGCACAATGGTTGAGCACATGGGATCAGAATGGGGAGCAGACAGTGAGCTCATTGTTTCAAGATGGTATAATTATGTCTCATACTGACTTTACCCACACTCGTGGCCTTTCGGAGATTCTGTTTCTAACCCATGCTAGTTTGATTTGCTATATCCATCAACACTGGTCCTCAGATGGGATGGAACCAATCACACACAAAATATTACAAGCATAATATACCATGGGACATGGCAGGCATCTTCTGCATTGGCTTTTGAAACTTAAATGGGAAACAAACCTGATTTGTAAATTCTTGGATAAGGATTAGGCCTTAATACTAGAAAAAGGTCTCCTGCAATGCGAGGTTTAAGTTCATACAATTCTCTATTTTACACAGGGCATATTTAACACCTCACAGAATTAATAGCACTTTTCCTGCTTCCTCCTCCATGTGTCCAAGATGTAATGCTTTGGATGCTGATCGCCTCCATATGCTCTGGTCCTGCCCTACAATATACCCATACTGGACAGGCATTGTTAGAAATCAGTATTTGCAATAGCTAAATTAGCAAACTGTACAAATTACAGAGTTAGCAATACTAAAATCACAGAGCAGGCTAACGTCCTAAAGTCATTACTGAAGTGGGTGAGTCTGCGCTACCGCTGATACTTAAAGGGCTTGGAGCTCCTACAGATTCCTACCCTTGCTGCCTACTCCATTTGTAGGGCTGCTTTCCTTTCCAAGGTCATCACATCTTTTCACATGGTTCAATCCATTTCCCTCTCAACCTTCTACCTGCCACCTTATCCTTCAAAGGAGAAGGAATGGTTGCATTGGTTGGATCCGAGGCGGGTAGTCAATTACCACCCAGACCGCACAAAATAATATAATTCAGATGACCAGCTCTTCGTGGGCTATAATGGAGCCAAGAAGGGGAAGCCAGTTCAGAAGAGGACTCTATCCCGATGGACCATCCTCTGCATTAAAATGCCTATGCCCGTGCCAAGAAGCAACCGCCTGAAAGAATCAGGGCCCATTCCACCAAGTTTAAGCCTACCACTTCAGCACTGGCTTGAGGTGTCCCGATTGCAGAAATATGTAAAGCAGCGTCATGGCCTTCCTTGCACAGTTTTACACAGCATTACTGCCTTGATGCAGAGGTACGCAGGGATGGGTACTTCACTATATCTGTCTTGGTGGATTTTCTGGTCTGAATCATCCATCAAACACCATCCTAGACTTGGTATTGCTGTCAAATCTGTTCTACAGGTGAGGAATCTGCAAGTAGAAGCATCCATCAGGAGGAAAAGTTACTTACCTGCGGTAACAATGTTTCTGGTGGATACTCTATCTACTTTCAGATTCCTCACTGAACCGTACGCATTCCCACTTTGATGGATGACTCTTAGGGACAGTTAATAAGGTTCCATACTAGTAATATATATATTGCTGCTGCACACTCTCACAATTGTTCACCCCTTGTCACCTTGACAGCTTGGAAAATTTGGAGGGAAACTTATGTCAATGCACTGGTGCTGGCGCTTTATAGACTCAGAGATGTCATTTGATGTCACTTTAGTCCCAGACTGAAGCCATCACTCTCTACTGGCAGCATCGAGGCTTTGAGGTTTTCAGGATCCAGTCTGACACCTGGGAATTGTTCTGCAGATGAGGAATCTGCAGGTAGATATAGTATCCACCAGAAACATAGTTATCACAGGTAAGTAACTTTTGCTAGCACTCTCAGTGACACTGGTGTGTGAAAATTCCAGGGGTTCAACAGTGAGGAAATGCATAGGCAACAGAATGAGAATATAGCACTGGATTAGTGACACAGTCAATTGCAGTTCCATTACAATAGAATTGCAGCTCTTGTGTTGGAAATAATGCATTTTAATTTTAAGTGCTCTTCTTAGTAGTTTAATCGTTTCAGTGTTCTGAATGTTCTTGGATACTAGGATGGGAGGGACATAATCACAGACTATCTTTAAAATGGGCTTGTCTAAATCTGACCTGTGGTACTAAACATGCAGTTTCCAAATGTAACTGCTAACCTCTCTTATTTCTCACTGCAGCCCTCGAATTCCTGCAAGCTGGAGAAGAGAGAGGTGGTGGAAGTAGGTCTATTCAAATAATACTGGATACTTTTTAGTTGATTTCTATTTACATGTTTAAATATTTTCTTGCAAGTTTCATTGATAATTGTTGCAGTCAAGGTCATGTTTAAAATGGTGTTTATTTGCCATTGGGTAGCAGTCTAGCTCACACAATGGGGGCGAAGATCACATGACTAATAGGTCACAGTCTTGCAAAAAGTAATACAATGCAAAATAAACAGGAGTGTGGCATAAAACTGTCAAACATGGAGAAAAGATTTAAGTAGGTAGGTGACCAAAACACGTTGCAAAATTTCTTAATTGCAGAATGCACACTAGATATACATGATACTTTCAAGAAATGTGTGACCAGTTGTAAAGCGTTGGGAATCTGGGTTGGTCCTTGATGTCCTTCCTGGGTATACAGAGGTAAAGCCAACTCTGCTAGAAACTGTGCCCTTACGTAAATATATATGTGTTTTTGATAGAGACTTATAACCACAGGCTCCTCACCTTTTCAATATTCCCCAGCTGCCAGACTGGACCTGGACAATTTTGAACAGTACTTCTGCACGCCTTTCCACTCTGGAAATAATGTTCGGGCCCATAGAGGTGCCACTACCATATGCTGATGTCAGTTCCTCTTTTTTTCTGGCCACATTGTTTGTTTTGGACAGACTCCGCCTGCTAATGACTACAATGGAGGAAACTAAATTGGTCAACCCTATTGAATCCCAACCTCATCTCACACCGTATCCTGCGACTGAGGAAAGTGCCTTCTTTGCCTTAGTTATGCAGAGGATGGCCAAAGTTCTTGACCACCAGCTCTCCACTTTAGAGGTCAAATCTAATGCCCTGACAGAAGCCCTCCAGCAAAGTCAGACCAATACCAAACCCCTGCTGCCTTTTAATGAAACACTCAGTACAATTCAAGAAGCTTTACTTTGAAAGTCACATGAACGCATAAAAAGACAACATCTGTGTAAAAATATCGATCTCCAACAGCGAACTGATTATGTTAAAAAAACACCTGTGGCATAACATACAAATTAATCAGAAAGCCTCCTTAAGAATCGTAAAGCAACGGGGCTTTGTTTAAAATAATACTTTACCAATATAGGCATTGAAAACCATCGAGTGAACCTTAAGTTAAAAGTACAAAAATGGTAAAACACAGTAAACTCTGATTAGATATTCCATTGCAAGACACGTACAAATATCAGCAGAGCTAAAAAGGGCCAAAGGAAAACATAATATTCCATATAGTACCAGACCTGAAGAGATAAAATAGAGCACGCTCCTAGCGACCAAGGACAAGTAAGGTTCCATACCCATGTGGGATTGATTAATCACATGTTGTCTGATGGCTGACTTTTTAAAAATATTTTCTTCGGTATCAGAGAGTAGTTGTTCAAGAAACCCATGCTTTTTTTGCAAATGTTAGAGGATCTCTGTTTAGATCTGATAGAGACTTCTAGCCACAGATTTCTTACTTTTGAATATTCCCCGGGCTGGAGGTTTTTGAGCAGTATCCCTGCGTGCCATTAGGTGGAATCATTTGGCTTGACATCAGCATCATCTGTGCCAGAATGACATGCGAAGTACCTCTATAAGCACCACACGCTGACAGCAGCTTTTTCCTTTCCCTGTCAGATAGCGCTGATCCGTGAAGAGCTTCCCTCAATTGTTTTTTTACTGGATTTTTTCTCGATTTTTGAGAGACTTTCTCTCCTGGTGTGGCAGGATGTCCCCTAAGAAATCAGCTGGTTTCTAACCAAATGGACCCTGAAGCAGGCTGATGTCTGTGACAGACCCATACATGGTTTGTCTCTGGTGATTCGACAGGGACCACAACGCCAAGACCTGTGATAATTGCCACACCATACACCTGAAAGTGCTGAAGGAATGTACCCCCAAGCTCTTTGCCACCAGACGAAAGGCAACCCCATGACGCTCAAACTACCGGTCATATGGAATATCCTGGTACCATTGACGGAGCCACACCAGTTGGAGGTTATCTTGATTGAAGTCACTGTGTAAGTCCCACTGCAAGAAGAAATCTAATAAGTTGAAGAGGTCTTTGCTGCGCCAGTCGAAGTCTTCTGATGAGGTGCAGGAGTGCTGGGCACTCCAGGCCTCATGCTTCGGTGGAGCCTGAGTCAGGATCCATTCTGCATTTTCCTGACTCTTCCGGAGCTGTGGCGACCTTCACCCAGCTCAAAGAATTTTATGAGGCCTTGCACCTCCTATTTGGGCAGCCCAGACCCACTGGAGTGTCTTCAGGTCCAACATAGTTAAGGAGGAGCCCCCACTGGATCCCCACCAGCTGGAGCACCCTAGGAGCCACTGGGCCCAATGGATCTAGTGCTGGATCCAGAGGGAAGCTGTCTGCGAGACCGAGACCTTCTTTGGCACCTGCTGCTTTGCCGATGCCCCCGGTTTTACAGACACCTCACGGCTGCACCATTCACATTGTCATTCCCGATTCTGACATGCAGCGAGATTAGAGTCTTCCGATGCCAGTTTCCGGTTCCGACCAGGACCATGCCTCTGATGTGTAGGGCAGCTGAGGTTCTTGAACTTCAGCTACCCTCAGTGGTAGTCAAGATGACTGTCTTAATAGAGGTTCTTCAGTCGGGAGTTGCCCCTTCTGATCGCCTACTCCCTTTTAATTAAGCCCTTGCCCATGTCCTACTCTGTACCTGGTCCAGGCCCTTCACAGGAGCTCCTGTGCGTACAACAATTGACCGCAACCATCATCCCACTCCTGGGAACCCAAGTTTCCTTACCCAGCACCCCACCTTGGATAGTTTGGTGGTCCAAGCCTCCACCTATAGAGTCAACTGTGGCACATTATCTACCTCTCCGCTGCATAGGCTTTATACCTTTAGCAAGAGGATGTTTTCTTCTACCAGCCTTGCACTGTGGTCAATGAACACCACATGTCTGTTGGGCCAATATTCTCATACAATATGGGATTCGGTTGCACAAGTACTGCCTATGGTCTTGGAGGAGGCCCGAGCCATACTCTTCCAAGCTATTGCTAACAGGAGAGATGCAACAAACCTCACCATACATTGTGGGCTGGACATGTCCGACTCACTGGGCAGAGCTAGTGCATTATCAGTAGCCCTTCGGCACCACCCCTGACTGAGAACCACTGCCTTTTCAGGGGAGCCCCTAGCCTTCCTTGTGGACATGCTCTTTGATGGCTCCCGTCTTTTGGGAGAAACGGTGGACGCAGCGCTGGAGTGCTTTAATTGCAGCAGAGATAAGGCCAGATCCTTGTGCTTCTCCATGGCCCCTCATCAACCCCAGCCAGCTTTCTGGCACTTTTATGGGGACAGAAGGGGTTTCAAGCCCCATCCATACACTCCCAGCCACCACAGCCGATAGGCTTCCTGGTCTTTTTGTGTCTGAGGTAATAGGTCCCTCAGACCACGTTTGACAGGTAGGCAGTGGTCAGGCCAGTCCACCAGCCCCTGGCAGTTGCAGCTTCCAAATCCCTTAACTTTGCCATCCAACCAACATCATGGGCATCCAGAGGGGGGCAGGATACACCATGACCTACACCACTGTAGGTCAGAAATGTCAGACCATTGGGTTTTGCTTATCATCCAAAGGAGCTACTCTTTCCCCTTTGTGACCAACCCTCTACTCATGCCACCTACATACTTTTGGCTGACAGAGGAACACTTCCACGTGCTCTGCTAGAAAGTGCTGGCTCTCTTGGGTAAGGGGACCATTAAGAGGGTGCTGGCATCAGAAGCAGGTCATGGTTGTTATTCTCGCTACTTTCTAGTGGCCAAAAAAGATGGAGCTCTTTATCCTATCTTAGACCTGTGCCTTCCCAATCTCTTTGAGAAAAAGCCTAAATTCAAAATGTTCACACTCGCCCAAGTTTTGTCTGCCCTGGACCCGAGAGACTAGATGGTAGTGTTTGACTTCCATGACACATATTTCCACATCCCCCTCCTGCCTGCCCACAGATGTTACCTATGGGTCACATTCAGCCAAGAGCACTTTCATTTTGCTGTGCTTCCCTTCGACCTTAACAGTGCCCCTCAGGTGTTCACCAAGGTGATGGTGGAGGTTGCAGCTCACATTGGGAGGTCTTTCCCTACCTCGATGATAGGCTGTTGAAGGTGAGCTCACTACAGGCAGTCATCTCTGATCTCTAGAATGCTGCAACCCCCTGCACTCACTGGGATTCACTTTCAAGTGTTGGAATCACACCAATACACCGATATTGAGACTGTGATACTCATGTATCTGATAAAGACTTCTAGCTGCAGATTCCTTACCTTAGAATATTCCCCAGGCCTCAGACTGGATCCAGAAATATTTGTTGGGCATTACCTTGCATTTCGGAAGTGATGTGCACGGTGCCTATACAGTCATCACCCCAGCGTGCTGACACTGTTCTTTTCTTTCCATGGCAGTCAGCACAGATCTGTGGAAGGGGTAAGCCCCAGTCACTTTTTGACTGACTTTTTTTTACCTGTTGCCAAAGATTTTTTTAATGAATTTGACTCCTTGTGTGAAGGATGTCCACCAAAAAGGCAAATTTTAAACCATGTGGTGCCTGTCACTGACAGATGTTGGTGATGAATCCACATTTGGTTTGTTTCTGGTGTTGAGCGAGACGACAGTGCCAAGACGTGAGGACTGCTGTGCCATGCACCCTGACTTGTTGAAGGAGCGCTCTCAAGCTCCTTGACATTTGACATTGAGTTTAACTATGTGATGCTCCAGGTCTCTGTCATGAGGAATGTCCGAGATAATTTGTGAAGTCGTATCTGCCATTTGTCATCACACTTCAAATCGTCGGGGAAGTCCAATTAAAAAAATGAGTCAAAGAGGTCTTCGACTTCACAAGTCTTCAGAAAAGTCTCAGAGCCATCGGCACTCAAGGCTTAGCTCTGTGGTTGAGCCTGCGCCTGAGCTGTCTCTGTGTCTACTGGATTTTCTCCGAGCCAGAGTGCCCCTTACCCTTTTTAAGAAATGTTATGAGACCATGCACCTCAATTTTGGGTGGTCCTACCCATCTAAAGCGCCCTTGGGCCCCACAGGTCCTGGAGGGCCCCTGCTCATCTTCTGCTGGCGGGTTTGCCTTCTGCGCCAATTAGGCCCCAAGGATCAATTGACTCCAGTGCTGATGCCCCCAGCGCTAATGGTGGTGCTCCCATCATCATTCCCAATTCCAGTACAGAGCCAGAGAGGTGTTGACCAATGCTGCTTATGGCTTTGACTGGGAGCAGAATCCCCAAATTGGAGCCAGTGACTTAATCATATGGCAAGCCTGGATTGGGTGATGATGGGGAGAGGTCTGCATACCCTTATAAATACCAGTCTTAAGAAGATCCCAAGGACAACTGGTGTGAGGATCTGGTAGATGCCAGTGGACTGAATACCTTCCTAGACACAGCCTGGTCTCTCCCTGTACCATGCCTATGGAAGAGAATACCTTATTCACAATGAAGGTACAGATGGTGGCTGAAGTCCTGGTCCTTAATGTACCCTTTGTGGCAGTCATGATTAACATCGTATGGAGGTGCTTCAGCCAGGAGTTGTCCCCACCAAACCATTGCTCCCATTCAATGAGGCCCTTACTGACATTCTCCTTGCAGCCTTGTCCAAGCTCTGCACAGGGGCTCAAGTGCATAGGACAATTGCCCTCCACCATCGTCCCAGGGGATCCTAGTTTTCTCACCCAGCACCCCACTCTGGAGAGTTTGGTGGTTCAAGCTTCCACTTCCAAAGTTTAAATTGTGATTCCAGAGACACCAAACTTAAAAATGTCATCTCTTCTATATTGTGAATTACATTTATAAGATGTAATAAAATAATCCCAATGTTATCCTAGGGGAGAGATAGGCCTTGTAGTTATGAAAACCTACTTTGGGATTCTTTCACTACCAGGACATGTAAAACTTAAAGTTACATGCCATGCCTATTAAATACATTTCATTCTGCCTTCTGAGTTGCCCAGGGTCTACCTTAGGGAAAACTTATAAATATGAAAAGTGAAGGTTTGGACCTAGTGAAAGAGTTATTTTGCCAGGTCAACATGGCAGTGTAAAAAGTGCACACACAGACTCTGCAATGGCAGGCCCGAGACATAGTTAATGGGCTGCTTAAGTGGGTGGCACAATCAGTGCTGTAGGCCCACAAGTAGCATTTAATTTACAGGCCTTGGGCACTTTACCTCTTCTTGCCACAGAGTACTTACCTTTGAATAGATATCCAAGCAATACTTCACCTGAGGTGGCATTAGACTAGAAGGCCCTGTAGGACCGAACAGTCAAAATGCAAGAAGTGCTTCATAAATGTGTGCAGGGAAGCCCATGTTGCTGCTTGACAGGTATGCAGGACAGGTACTCTACGAGCTAATGCAGTGGTCACAGCCTTGGCTCTGGTGGAATGGGCTCGGAAGCCTTCAGGAGGTTGCTTTTTGGCCAGTGCATTGCAGATTCTGATACAGAGCACTAGCCATCATGAGATAGTCTGTTTCTGCACTGCCTTTCCTTTTTGTCTCTGACTTACCCGAAAGGAGTTTATCATCCACCCGGAATGCTCTTGTTCAGTGAAGGTAGGATAACAATGTTCTTTTTAGGCCCAGCTGATGGAGTCTTTCCTCTTCTTTAGAGGGGTGAGGTGGAGCGTAAAAGGTAGGCAAGTGATGGACTGGCCTACATGAAAGAGAGTTACCACCTTCGGTAGGAAGAATACTTTAGTCCAAAGAACCAGTTTTTCTGGGTAGATGGTATGGTATGGAGGCTGAGATGACAGAGCCAGTAGCTCACTGACTCTCCGGGCAGATGTTATCGCTACTAAAAAGGCTAATTTTTATGGTAAGGAGCCTTATGGGGCAGTGGTATAAAGTTGTATGGCTCAAAGACAGCACACATCAAAAACATGAGGATTAACTGAGGTCCCACTGTGGCATAATTAAAAGAGCTGGTGAAACATAAGTTGAAGACCTTTGAGAAACCTATTCACAATAGGGTACTTGAAAAGGGACGGATGATCTAGCAACTGCAGAAATGCCAATATAGCGGACAGATAGCCGTTCAATGTGCCAAAGCATAACACTACTGGGCTAAGGTATGAATAAATAAAATAACCTGGGACAGGGGTGCAGATAGGGGGTCGACTTGTTTATTTGTACACCAAGCCACAAACGTACTCCAATGGCAGTTGTATACCATCCTGTGGGGAGGGACATCTGGCTGCCAAGATAACACTGCAGACTTCGGGTGAAGGCACATAGCCGTCAACTGTCACAGCTCAATCTCCATGCATGAAGGTGAAGCATTTTCTAATCTATCATCAAACATCTAATCAAGCATTATCTAATTGAGACCTCTAGCTGCATATTTCTTACTTTAAAGAAATTCACAGGTATCAGACTAGATCCAGAATTTTTTTAGTGAGCAGTACCCCTGTGTATCGGTAGATGGTGTCATTGGCGCCGTGTTGGCGTCGTCTGTACCAGAAATGTCGTGCAAGGTGCCTATATAGGCGACACCCCAGGGCACTGACATCAGTTCTTTTCTGTGCCAGTCAGTGCACATCTGGAGGATAGCTACCACTAGTTACTTTTTGACTGACCTTTTTTCAACCCTTTTGCCAACTCTCTTGTCAAAGATTTTTCAGCTTTGTTTCCTGGTGTGGCTGGGATGTCCACAAGGAAGTCTGGTTTCAAGCCCTGTTGTGCCTGTCACCAGCAAATGTCATTGAAGGATCCACCTCGTCTGCCTTTGGTGCCTCAAGCGTGACCACTTGCATCGATTTTCACTCCATGCACCCCTGGGGCAGAAGAAGCTTTGTTTTATGCACTGCCAAGCTCTGGAATTCCCTCCCGCTACCCATTAAGGCAATATCTAATCTGCTCTTTTTTAGAAAGGCTCTAAAAACCTGGCTGGTCAACCTTTTTCTTCTAAGGTTGTTTACCTGGTAGCAGCAGCACCAAGACGCCTCTGGGCATTTGAGTGTTTTAGAAAACTATGTTTCATTTCACCCCAAGGCCTTGAGGGAGCAGTCCTTCAAGCTCCTTGCTGCTCGATGTGCGACACCTCAATGGTCTTGATCCTGGTCGGGAGGAAAGTCCCAGGATCGCTCACGGAGCCACTCCATGCACTCTTAGTTACAGTCAAAGTCATCCAGGTTTTTGGGTGAGTCCGACAAACAGAAGAGCAAGAATTTGAAGAGGCCTTTGCCTTTGCTCCATCCATCATTGTCATCTGACGAGGGAAAGGAGCATCAGCATTTGAGGCCTGGTTCCACGGTTGAGCCTTCCCTTGGCCTCTCCCTGCGCCTCCCCAAGTTTCTAGGAGCCAGAGCAACTGCCCAACTTTGTGAATTTAATGAGGCCATGCATCTCATATTTGGGTGGCCTGTCCCGGCTGGGGTGCCTTTGGGCCCCGTGGGCTGGGACTTGGGAATCATTGGAAGGGGCCACTGGACTCTGCTGAGTACCAGCCCCTAGATATCACTGAGGACACTTGATATGAGGATCTGGCAGATGTCAGTGGGCTGGATACCACCCAAGATACTGGCTTAGTTTCTGCTTCTACCATGGTTACGGAGGAAGGAGCATTATTCGCTATGGTGGTCTTGCCACACTCTCTCGTACTCTGAAAGCTCTTTATTTGTTAGTCACAAAAAGTCTGGTGACTCTCAAACCATACCTCAAAAGTACTATTCCCACTAATTATACTCCTAAGCTAGGTCCTCCTCGTAGGTGGTATGCCACATGACTGTGAAACACTTGATAATAAAACCTATGTCATTGTGGCACTCTTCATCCTCGGGAGAACAGCATCACCTGGGAATGATGAAATGTTGGAAGCAGCCCTTCAAGATGTGTTATTGTCAGTGAGGGACTTGCTTCGTGTGTCGGTTGTGAATTACATAGAGACAGCGATTTCAGACACATGTCAGAAACAAAATGACAGCAGCATAAGGCACACAGACAGCAATCTTTGAAGCATGGAAGGTCGAATCAAACACAGCGTCGGTGATGGCAGACGCACACACATTGATATCGGTGAGTTTAGACATATAGGGCCATATGTACGAAAGCTTTTTCCCATAGACACAGAATGGGTAAAATCCTTTCGTACATCTGGCCCATAGCCAGCAAACTTAAAAAAACAGAAATGATATCAGAAAAACAGCAATGTCAGACAGAGAATGATGTCAGATGCACAGAAGTACATATCAAAATAAGCGTACAGCGATGTCAGGCATCCAGTGTTTTCAGACACACAGGGATTGGGACGTACAGAAAGCAGTGCCATCCACACAGGAAGAATAGATAGCTCAATGATGGAGGACATAGCAGTGAAAGGGACATTAGGGACATAGCTTTACCATCTCTGCAGGGAGTGCCAAACTCAGCCAGTTCCTTCAATCAACAATAAGCAATGCCACTCTCTATAGGCCTGAGAGAAGGCCTTGATAATATGCACAGCCTTTAAACCGCCAGATAAATAAGTATTATGCATGCACGTAGAGCAACGTCCCCACTTTATTTTCTCTGTGAGAAAATAAGAGAGACCTCCTGCATGCCTTCACACGAAAATCTCAAAAGGTTTGTCCCGAAGCTGAAGGAACACACTGGCATGAGCTGGGGGGTCCGCACGGTCCCATTTCCAAACTAGAACAGCTAGACTGATGATTGCAGGTCCTGCACAAGTGAAAAAGCCAAGGGCTCCTGGGAAATGTAATATTAAAGGAGTGAGATTGAGTCTAGTCCTGATTATTGAATATATAATATCGCAACAGCCTCTTTGTAATCCTGGTGGCTGCTATGACATCGTTCGAGGGCCTGGGTGCATGTACTGTGAGGTTTAATCCCCTGCAGTTTCGATGATGCATGTAGGGTAAGGAAAACAATGTCCCTCTCATGAATGTCTCTTGCAGCTGAAAGGTAGTGTGGTTGGCAAGAGGAGTGTACTGAGTGTACTTAGTGAATGTGTACTCGCGCAGTGAGCATCCTGCCACCCTATCGGTATCAGAGTAAAACAAGCATTTGCAATGCAATAGGGTCTCGCATTTCTCGGAGTTACAGCTATTAGCAGTCGTAAACTCCCAACCGGACTTTTCTTGCCACATTAAATGGGAAAAAACAGCGCGATCGCGCTGCTACAGTTCACTGGCAAATTACAATATAAAATACAAGTAAACATCAAGTTACCCACAGCGAACACAATTAGGAGGTCCTGAAACTACATTCCGCCATTTTACGGACAGGATCGGTTCGTGACCCGACGAGCTGTCTATTTGGCTGTTGTTTTTACATTCAGCAGCTTGCTATAGAGAGACTCACGTTTATCTGTGAAGTGCTCAAATTAATGAGTATGAGCTTTTCTTTTCTATGAAAGGAAGGCACTGACAGTGGAGGGGTGGGCGGCAGGAGTCGAAGTAATTTTTTTTACATTTAGGACCGAAGGGCATGCTATGTTATATATGCCTACCTTATTACTCCTCTGTCAATTTAACTAAGTAGGAAAATGTTTCGAGTGCCGATCCCTCACAACCCCTCCCTGTATTGCCCTTCCAGCGGAACTAACTGGAAACAGACAGTTGAAGACATCATGCAGGTAGAAAAACAAAAGACAAAAAAAGAGCGCGATCACACTGCTACAGTTCACTTGTAGTGAAACCTATCAGCAAAAGTGCAATTATCTACGTAACCAGCAAAAGTGCAATTAACTATGTAACAGGGTTGATGCCATGCAAAGCGCTGGACTGATCGCGCTGCGAAAAAAAAAAAAAAGTAATCCACAAACCTGACAGGGAAACAGCAAGCCTCGCATGCTTTCAGTACTTGGTCGCTGCGCTCGAGGAGGGCTAACCACCGGAAAAGGCATGACGTATGCGTGCCTTCCACTAATGAAAGCAAGCCGATTTTGGAAGGCAAGCCCACGAACCAATGAAAGACACTGACGTGACATGGACGGAGCTCTGAGCCCTTTTCTATCTACTAAAGAGTCTCGCAAGTGAAACGCATGCGCAAGCGCATGCGACGCAGGCTCGACCCTAAAAAAGGCAGCACAGTCATAATTAAGATCAGCGATTGAAAATCAACATGAAAAAACTGACCTAAAGTACCTTTAGCACTAATCAAGACACCAATGCAGACTGCTACTTGAAATGTAAACTTCCTCGAAAGCAATGGCATGGTCCCAAAAAGTAATGGGCAGACTAGGAAGTCAATCCCAATCGAGTCTTGCCAAAATAGGCATTAACTTAAAAGAACCAGCCCAAAGCCCCTTTTGTATGTTGTGTGTTTTGTGTGTGTGTATTATGGGCGTGTCTATTGTGTATGTCCTGTGCTCACATGATGTAGCCAGCCTTAACAAGATCTATTTATGTTCATGAAGAAAGCAACTGTCGTCATTTTGAAGGTGAATAATTTCCATCGCTTTTCTGATGCTTTGTTAATTAAGCAAGCAGTTGATAGGTCTGTTGGTTCATGCCATATTTTAGGCAGTAGAACGGCCAGCACTGCAGCTTCAGGTCGCGCTTGTGCTGCACTTTAGGTGGTTCTCAGCTTACATTGGCCCACAGCACATATTGGAATACATCAATCTTATATTTATGTGGATTAATATGTCACTGTTTGTTTTCAGGAGATACTTTTCGTGGCTGTAAATTTCAGGCCCTGTGGCAGAGGTAAGAGTACATTTTTCATTTTTACAATCTGGCACAATATTAGAAGAAGTTCTCTGAAAAGAAATGGTTAAAATATTTTCCCCTTTTCTTTTTCTCTGTGCCTCTTTGTTTTTCTGTCAAAATTGGTTGACTGCGTTTGCCTTCCATGACCATGCATGTTAATAAATATCCTGTGATGGGAAAGCAGAAACTGCTGCAGTGTGCGCTGAAGGACCATCACTAAAAATGTCGTCCTGGCAGTGTAGAGGCATTTGTAAATAAGCCCACAGTTTCTAAATTCATGTAAATATTCAGAACCATCTCCTTATGTCAATTTGATCATGACTGGTACAAAGTTTCTAAAAGCCTATTTGGCTTCTCTTTTTAAAGGACTAGTCTTGTCATGTCTATTCCACATAAGCCCTGCTGCATAATTCTAGGATGTGAGCATCTATCTTTTATAATTTTAAGGGTTGCAACATAGCCCTTGATTCCTCTACTGCCCCACACATCTAGCACAAGACCAAGACAAGACTTCAAATCTTATATTCCCCCTTCCCATTCACAGTTTAATTGATTGATTAATTTAATTAATTATGCAGACACTACCCAATGATCTCCGTGCAGGTTTAACAATAACCTAAATAAATGAGATGCATTTTGGAGCTTGTTTTGAACATCTAAAAAAATGAAGCAATGTTGTATGATATGGGCAAGAGAAACAGTTGTAGAAAGAACGGCAAAGACAGAAATAGACCTATCTAGAATAGCATAGACAGAAATATACCTATCTATATTACATTAGCGGTCATACCCCATTTGTGAAGTATTGGTAGGTACTAAAGCATTGTACTGAATCGTCTTGCCCAATTGTCAAAGGGTAGTATTAGGAACATTTTTTAACTCTACCTTTATCAGCGTATGGCTGCTTAAAGTGAATGACAGTTTAATAAGTTTTGATTGTCATCTGTCCTTAGAGATACATTTGGGCTGAGGTTTATGTTAGCACGGATGTTTTAGATGAACATGGTATGATACACTTTATAGCTATTTGCACAGTCAAGGACACTGAGATTAATTGGTATTTCTTACGCCAGAAAAAAAAAGGGTAGTCCTATATGATTTTAATACATTGCACTTTATTAGCCTACTTGCACCCTCAAGGACACCATTTATTTTTTTATCTTCTTATAACTCTTTGCACAATAACTCATGATGCTTATTTCTGTCTTTTTTAGTAATCAGGCAGCATTTATCTGGTATTATTTACTGTGTAGGAGATACATTATTCATCTAGTCTTTATATTGTATTTTCTTGCCTAGTTTTCTTGCCTAGAAATATTGCACTAGTCATTGATAAAGAGGATGATAGCCATAATAATTTCTTGGGCCTTCCTCTTATGTCATCCTACTTAGGAAAGTAATTTAGACTGATTGATAATTCCTGAGGTTTAACACCCACCTGTTTATGTTGCAATTTGCAATTGGCGATGTTCATGAGGGAGGTATTTCAATGATTTTTAAAAATAAGAAAATGCTTAAAATTAAAAAATGTATTTTTAAATTTCTTTGCTCACAGATAGTCTCTGAATTTTTTTAATGTTTTTGCCTGTATTTTGTTATACTTGATTTCCTTTAATTTTAAAGAAATTGAAATTAGTTTGACTACAAGAGTACAGAAGGCCCTGCAGGAAAATCGGGGGATCCTGGAGCCTGAAACTATGTACCAGGTCCCAAAGCCATGAATATGGACAGGATGGCTGGCCGCCCAACCTCCAAGGGTCCACAGGTCAAGAAGAAGCCCAACCCTCAGGTGGAAGTCCAGGCACCCGCAGGAAACACTGCTCCTGGAAACATGCCAGAGCTGGCAGAACTCCATGGAGCAAGTGGTCACTCTAGGGAGGACCTGAGTCACGGAGAAATGACCTGCCCTACTCTAGAGGACCTGTGAGAGTTAGCTGCCAGACAGGAACAAGGGGATACCAGTGGTATCCATAAGGTATAGTGGGAGGAGAGGCTGATGAACAGCGAGCCAAGGGGCCCCTATCCAGGGTAGTCCAATCACAAGTGCTCCCTCAGCAGTACAGGGAGTTCCTCCTTAACCTGGGCCAAGATATCCCCTGGATACCTGGGACAGACCAAGACCCTGAAGAGTCTGGTCAGTCACTTTTACTGCCCCCCAGGGGTCTGAGATGGTCAAGAAGATTTTTTCACCAGTGACAATGCAGGGGGAACCAAATGCTCCCCTGATACCACTACTTGTGGTGGGAACTCCCTTTGATAGGGTGGGGATTGACATTTTTGGTCACCTACACTCCCCAGCAGCCTCAGGGAATAGATTTATCTTGGTGTCAGTGGATCATGCCACTAGACACCCTGAAAATATTTGTGTTAGGACAGTCAATACCCCTGCAGTGGCTAGAACTCTCCTTGGAATCTTTACCAGAGTTGGGTTCCATAAGGAGGTGATCTGAGATAGAGGCACAGATTTCATGTCTGCCTATCTGAAGGCTGTTTGGGATGGGTGTGGTGTGACTTATAAATTCACCACCCCTTTCACACCCAAGGAAATAGTCTAGTTGAAATATTCAACAAGATCTTGAAAGACATGATCCTGGGGTTAATTCAGAAACTCAGGAGGAGATGGGATGATTCTCCTATGCCTACTCTTCCCCTCCAGGGAGCTCCCCCCAAAAGGAGTTGACTTTAGCCCCTTTGAGCTAATCTCTGGACACCATGTAAGGGGTTGACTACATTTGGTTAAAGAGGGTTAGAAGAGACACTCAAGGAACCCAAGCAGGGCGTTGTGGACCATGTGCATGGCCTTCACTCCAGGATGGCTGACTATATGAAGGCAAATAAGAATTTGGAGGCCAGCCAGGAGGTTGTGAAGCACTGTTATTACCAGATGTCCTCTGTGTTTGCCTACTAGCCAGGTCAGTTGTTGTGGGTGTTGGAGCCTGTGGCACCCAGGGCAATGCAGGACAAATGGAACAGCTGTACCCCGTCATGGAGAAAAAGGGAGAAGTCGCCTTCTTGGTAGACTTGGGTTCCTCCAGGAACCCTTTTAGGGTCAGTCATGTGAGCAGGCTCAAGTTGCACCATGACAGGGCAGACCTCACTATGTTGGTGGTTGCAGATGGTGGAGAGGAAGAAGGGAGAGAACGTCTCCCAGCCCTCTTATTCTCTAATGCCCAGTATGGAAGTGTGGAAGGAGTGGTACTATCCTCCACCTTAACAGAACAGCAACAAAGAGACTGTCATCAGTTACTGAGGCATAATGCTGGATTGTTCTCTTTGACCATAGTTCTGACAACATGGTGTACTCAATGATGTGGGCACTGATCAATGATCCTGTCAAAAGCAGGATATACAGATTGTTTGACCATTTCAAAGCCAGCATTAAAGTTGAGGTTGCAAAGATACTGGAGGTGGGGGTGACTGAGCCCTTCGGCAATTCATGGGCCAGCCCAGTGGTACTGGTGCCAGAGGCCAATCCCAAAAGTGGGAAGCCTGAGATGATGTTCTGTGTGGACTACAGAGTCTCAATGCAGTCACTAAGACTTATATACACCCCAAAACAAGAGCTGATGAGCTCATTGATAGATTAGATGCAGCCAAATTATGGGAGTACCTTTGACCTGACATCAGATTTTTAGCAGACAGTCCTCACCCCAGGGGCCATGGACGGGTCTGTGTTTTCTACACCTGAAAGTCATTTTCACTTAAAATGATGCCCTCTCGGTTGAACAATGAGCCTGCCACCTTCCGGAGGTTAGTTAACAGAGTAGTATCTGATAAAGACTTATAGCGCAGATTCATTACTTTAGAATATCCCAAGGGCAGTACTCCTGCACCCTTGTAGGTGGCATACTTCGGTTCTGAGTCAGCATCATCCACACCGGATGGTACCTATGTAGACACCACCTCAGCACACTGATGTGAGTTCTTTCCTTTCAGCGCCAGATAGCCCTGATCCTGTTTGAGCTACACCTAAGTCATTTTTCGACTGGTCTTTTTCAACTTTTTGTCAATGCTTTTTTGAGATTTTACATCTCCTGGTGTGAGGATGTCTCCAAAGAAACCAGCTGGTTTCAAACCATTTGAGACCTTTCATAGGCAGTGACAGACCTCACTGAGTGTGTTTGTGGTGCTTGGAGCTGAGAAATGTTGAGGTGGCGATTTCTCAAGCTCCTTGCTACCTGACATCAGTCACATCCGCAACACTCCAGGTCCTAATGATGCAAGAGGTCCTGGGACTAGAGCCCATCCTGATGTTCATCGATGCATTCAAAGTCATCAGGGAAGCCTGGTAAGTCCCACAAACACAAGAAATCAAAGAAGTCCAAATGCTCTTCAACTTCACCATGTCCATCAAAGTCATCTGATGAGCTGAGAGATTTGGCACTCTAGGCCCAGCGAGTTGGCGGGGCCATATTCTGGGTTCACTCTTCGCTTTCCAAATTTTCCCAGAGATGAAGTGATCCCCGCCCAGCTAAAATAATTTGATGAGCCCATGCTCCTCATCTTTGGGTGGGCTGGACCCTCTGGAGTGCCTTTGGGACCCATGGAAAGAGAAGGGTCCCGACGGGATACACGCAGGCGGGTTCCCACTTGGTGCCAGTTGGGCCCCATAGATCCCAAGCTGGATATGGAGCAGAGCCGTTGGCATGACCGAGGCCTTCCTCTGCACCCAATCTGTGCTAAGTGGTGCCGTCCCAATCGTTATTCCCAACTCTCATACAGAGCCGGATGGACATCGTACGATCCTTTGTCCGGTGCCAACCGAGGACATATTTCTAAAAAAAGAGCTAGTGCCTTATTTGGTGGTTAGTCCTTGTGAGGGAGACATTTGGGAGGGGTGTATGGACCCTTATGAAGTTGAAAAAGTTAAGGACCGTACAACAGGTATGAAGAACTGGGTGAGGCTAGTGGGTTGGACACCTCAATTGACACTTGCCTGGTTTCCTATCCTACTACCTACACTACTTTGCAGTGGTGGTGTGCAGAGTGCCTGAATTCCTGGATCTTAACCTACTCTTAGAGGCAGTCAAGACTATTGTATTGAGGGAAATGCTTCACCCCGGAATCCCCCCCCACATCGAACTCTTACTCCTGTTCAATGAATCCCTTACAGATGTCCTACTCGGGCCAGGTCCAAGTCCTGTGCAGGGGCTCCTGTGAAAAGGAAGATTCGCCGCCACCATCATCCCAATCCTGGTGATCACATTTTCCTTACCGAGCTCCTCAACCCTGAGGGCTTGGTGGTCCAAGCCTCCTCACCCCGTACACCCTGGTCCGTTCCCTATCACTCCACATGATAGGGAATTAAAGAACTGGACACCTGTGGTAAGAGAATGTTCTCATCCACCAGTCTGGCACTGCGGTTGGTGAACACTGGGTACTTATTGGATGGTTTTTCCCATGCACTCTGGACTTCTGTTGCACAAGTGCTGCCTGTGGTCCTGGAGGCCATACTCTCTTAACCTGTTGACGATGGAAGGGATGAGGCTAAGTTCACCATCAGCTGTGGACTTGACACAACCAACACACTTGGCAGAGCAATTTCATTGTCGCCAGCCTTGCGGTGCCATGCCTGGCTGAGAACATCTGGCTTTCCAGGGGATGTCAAGGCTTACCTTATGGGCATGCTCTTTGATGACTTTCACCTTTTTGAAGACAAGGCAAATTAAGGGCTGGTGCTCTTCAAGGACAGCATGAATACAGCCAGGTCACTGGGCTTTTCTATGGCCCCTCGCCAACACCAATCCGCCTTCTGCCCTGTGAGGAAATGGGGTGTATTATAAGGTGTGGTAGTGCAAACTCACTGTATAATTCACTTACCAACCACTTTTAGGACCCCTGGGTTTCGTCTGTCAAACCCTCAGCTCAATCCTAGATAGTTGGGCCACTGAGCAGCAAGGTATACACAGAGGAATAAATGTTAAGCATTTAAACAGCACCAAACAATTGAAGAAGAAATCGACACAACACTCCAGAAATCTAGCACCAATTTATAACAAGCATTGGGAAAGCGAATAGATCCCGCCTATGCAAGAGTTAATGGCTTTGGCAATGTGTTTGGCATGTTGTACTCCAGTGTGGCTGCTGTTCTGTTCAGCATGGCTAAATGTTAGTGGCATGGAGTATCAGAGTGGATTAAGGGAGTCGAGTGTCATACAATGGATTTGTTGGAATGTCATAGAGTGGAGTAGGAGGTGTAAAGTGTCACAGGGTGGAGTAGAGGGGAGCAGAGTTCAGTGACAGAGAGTTTCGTGGAGTGGAGTGACGTGGAATAGGGTGGAGTGGGTTGGAGTGGATTAAGATAGTGGGGTAAATTGGATTACGTGGAGTGGGGTGTATTGGTGTGGGGTGGATTGGATTTGAGTGGGATGGATTGAAATGAGGTGAGGTAGATGAGATTGGGGTGGATTAGATTGGAGTGATAGGGCGGTGCTGGGGTGGAAGGGGTGGAGTGGATTGGAGTGGGGTCGATTAAATTGGTCTGGATTGGGGTGGATTAGAATGGACTGGTGCCGGTGAATTGGATTGGAGTGGGGTGGTTTGGTTTGGATTGGAATGGGGTGGACTGGATTGGGGTGGCCTGGACAGATTGGAGTGGGGCGGGCTGGATGGATTGGTGTGCGGTGGGCTGAAATGGGATGGAGTTGGCTGGACTGAGATACAGTGTGGTGGATTGGAATAAAGGGTGGTGGATTTGAGTGAATGTGGTGGATTGGAGTGAGTGTGGTGTGGATGGGAGGGATGGGTGGATTGGAGGGGTGGGTGGATTGGGGTGGGGTGGACTGGAGTGGGGTGGACTGAAACGTGGTGGGGTAGATTGGATTAGGGTGTGGTGGGCTGCAGTGGGATGGATTGAATTGGAGTGGGGTAGTGTGGTGTGGATTGGAGTGGGGTAGGGTGGATTGAATTGGTGTGGGGTGGCTTAGATTGGTGTGAGGTGGATTGATTGTAAAGGGGTGTACTGGATTAAAGTGAGATAGATTAGGGTGGTTTGAAGTGGGGTGGATCGGACTGGAGTATGGTGGATTCATTTTGATTGGAGTTGGGTGGATTAAAGTGGATTGCATTGGAGTCGGTGGATTGTACTGGAGTGAGGTAGATTGGGTAGTGGTGGACTTGACTGGAGTGGGGTGGTTTGGATTGGAGTCAGGTGGGTTGGATTGGAGTAGGGTGGGTTGGAATGGAGTGGCCTGGAGTGAGGTGGATTGGACCAGAGTGACATGGATTTGACTGGAGTGGGATAGATTGGACTGGAGTGGGGTGGATTGAACTTGAGTGGGGTAAATTGGACTGGAGTGGATTGGGTGGGGTGGTTTGGATTGAGGTGAGGTGTATTGGATTGGAGTGGGATAGATTGGACTAAGCTGAATTGGGCTGCATGAGATTGGTGTGGGTGGGGTGGATTATGAAGGATTGAAGTGGGGCGAATTGGAATGTTTGGGGTGGATTGGAGTGGGGTGGACTGGACTGGGGTGAGGCGGATTGAATTGGGGTGGGGCAGATTGTTTTGGATTGGAGTGGGTTGTATGGGGTTGAAGTCGGTTAGGTTGGAATACGGCAGGTTGTTTTGGATTGGAATGGGTGAGACTGGAGTGGGGCAGATAGGAATTGGACAGATTGTTTTGGATTGGAGATGGCAGCCAGGAGTGAGACAGATTGTATTAGGGTGGATTTGAGTGGGGTGGATTAGGTTGTGTGGGGGGGATTGGATGGGAGTGGGGTGGATTGGAGTTGGGGTGAATTGGGATGAGTGGGGCGTATTAGATTGGAGTGGGGCGTATTGTTTTGGATTGGGGTGGGGCGGATTGGAGTGGGAGAAATTGTTTTGGATTGGAGGGGGGCATACTTGAGTGAGGGGATTGGAGTGGGGCATATTGTTTTGGCTTGTAGTGGGGCAGATTCGAGTGGGGCAGATTTGAGTGGGACAGACTGTTTTGACTGAAGTGGGGCAGATGGGAGTAGGGTGGATTGGAGTGGGGCAGACTGTTTGGGATTAAAGTGGGACAGAGTGGTGTGTGGAGTGAAGTGGGCTGGAGTGGGGCACATTGCTTTGGATTGCAGTGGGGCAGATTGGAGTGGGGCTGATTGTTTTGGTTTTGAGTGCAAATTGCAGTGGGATCTACTGTTTTGGATTGGGGCAGACTGGAGTGGGGCATATTGTTTTGGATTGGAGTGGGGCAAATTGGAGTGGGGTAGATAGGAGTGGGGCATATTGGATTGGATTGGAGTGGGGCATATTGTTTTAGATTGATTTGGGCAGATTGTTTTGGATTGGAGCAGGACAGATTGTTTCGGAGTGGTGCAGATTGTTTTTGAGTAGAGTGGGAAAAATTGGAGTGTTGCAGATTAGATTGGGGTGGGTTGGTAAAATTGGAATGGGGTGGATTGGAGTGGATTGGATGGGGTGAGTGGTTTGGATTGGAGTGGGGTAGATTGATGTGGAGTGTAATGGGGCAGATTGGAATGGGGTGGATTGTGGTGTACTGCATGATTATGTGTTAAAGCGTAATTTCAGAAACCACACATAATGAATATTTAGAACAAGTTCATCATCGTTTGAAAAGTTTGCGCACAAGCAATTAAAAAAGAAAACATGATTGCAAAGTGAGAACAGATGACTTGGCAAAATAAAAGAAAGCTTTAAAAAAACAAAACTTTGTAATTTTGTTTGTCCTGCTGGATACGTTTTTGCAAGTCATGAGCCTTCTGTTTGCTGGGCTCTAGAACCTAAAAAGAACAAAATAGTACTTCGATCAAGGGAGCAGCGGACAGGCACTAATTAAGGTGAATCAATCAGTGCTTTGTCCCTGCTCCACATAAAGGAACGAAAGTGGTGCGATTCCTACCTTGATGAATTAGGAGGCTGTCAAAAAGAGTGCTAAACAAACCAACAAATAGTGAGCAACAGGCCGGCTCCACACCCTTTACTGTACACAAGAGTCTCGCATACAAGACACATGCACTAGCGCATGCACTCGCAGGCTCAACCCAAAAAAATATGTTGTATTTGTATAAGAATTTAGACACTAGACCAAAAAAAGCCACTGGAGGGTTCTGCATACATAGATGTTACAAGAAATATTAAATTAATGCAATTTCACTCAACCACAAATAAGCCTTGGCAAAGTCAATGAATTTAATACTTAGAAACATTTTTAAGGAAAACTTAGGTAAGTGTCAATGCGGTCAGTCAGAATAAGGATGAGCAGCGCTTCAACGGTTCCAGGCACTTTATCCGTGTTGTAATGGATTCCTGCGGAGTGGTCCTGATGCAAGAGATGAAGGATGCTGGAGATGCTCTAAGTATGCTGTGGATGCAACACAGTTGACAGGGTCTTCCTGCCGGGATTCCTTTGTCCACAAAGACGGTGAGGGGGGCCTAGTTGCAGGGTCAGCGTACCATGGAGGCCTCTCTGGTCTGGCCAAAGTCCAGTTCCCACCTGACTACCAGTAGCCTTTTTTTGAAGTCACAGGCCAGTCCTTCTTTATTCAATAACTCACCATCAGAGGGTCCCAGCAACTCTCCAACAGCACTTCTAGGTTCAGCCAACTCAGGTGGAACTCTGTGCATTCGGTATTGGTCCTCGGTGCTGCACGGCGGTGATGGTAGTAGCTTGAAGACCTTGGGCTACTAACTTACCCCAGCAGGCTCCTTTAGGTGTTCTATCCCTGTGCTGCAAACAGGAGGCCAGTTAGCTGCCATGTGTTTCCCATGTTTTACTGTCAGGAAATATAAAGTACATGACTTTCCCGTGTTTTGTATGTTGCATCCTGCCTTTAGGGATCGGAAGGTGTACCAGACGGGTGACTTATACACATGTACATGGGAAGCGGTGGCTTTGCCATTGCTCTAATGGCAAAGCCGGACTAGCAATGCAGGTCTGCTTTACCTCATTGGCGGATTTGGAGACTCATTTTACTTCTGAGACCTCCAGGGTGGCACAGTCAGTGCTGTAAGCCCTGGGGTAACCCTTTAAGTTACATGCTGTAGGTACCAGGGTACCATTTACTAAGGGCTTACAGGTAAGTTAGCCATTCCCAATTTGACATACACTTTAAGGTCAGGGAACTGAGGTCTGGGTAGCAAGCCTTAGTGCACTCGCAGGGACGAAAACCCTGCAGCACCGGTAGATAATATTTGGAAAATCATACAAAAAGAGGCATTGCCTTACATGGCCACCCTCCTGATGAAAGATGATGAGTAACCAACCCTTGTCCTGGTGGTAATCATCATCTAAATAGAAAAACCTGGAAAGGCCATCTGCACTACTGTGAAGTCCACACCCTGTGGAGAAATGGACAACCTTAACAACTTGGGGTTTTCTCCTCTCATCCGCTTCAGTCAGGCAAAGGAGTTGTGGTTGATTTGAAGTCTGAAGTGGGCCTCTAACAGGCAGGGTCTCAGCTTCTTCAATGACCCAACCACAGCAAAGGCTACCCTTTTAATGGTACTCCAATGCTGTTCTCTCTGGAAGAGTTTCAGAGGACTTTCCTGCTAATGGAGGCAACTGGCTGATATTAGCTCAAATCATTCACTTGTGACAACACTTCCCCAATCCCATTTTCAGAGGCATCTGTCTGAACAATGAATTCCTCACTGAATTCAGGTGCCTTCAGGACAGGTGCTGAGCACAGAGCTTCCTTTAGGGTGCCAAAAGCCTTCTGACACTGCTCAGCCCAGGTAACGCTTCTAGGCTGTTTCTTGGAGGTCAGTTCCATTAGTGGTGCCATTATGGTACCATACCTTTCACAAATCTCTTGTAGTGTCCAGTCTGGCCAAGAAGATCTCTGACTTGGGTATGGGTCTTGGAATGTTCCCAGGCCACAATTGTCTATCTGGCACTTACTTGCCTTGACAGTCAGGTCTGCCTGCTGCAGAGCCTGAAAGCACTTGCTTGAGGTTGACCAAGGTATCCTCATAGATGGAGCTAAATACAGCTATATCATCAAGATATGCTGCACTGAAATTCTCCAGACCTGAAGAATCTTTGCAAGCCTATTTGTCTTTTTAAGCCTTTCTAGCTATTTGAAATAAAGATTTTTTTTAAAAAGCACTAGCGAAGCAAGAGGCTGGCAGCCAACACCAGACTAACTGGCTGATTTGATAGATACTGCTAGCAGTGGATTACATACCTTAGAATATTCCTCAAGCGTCAGAGTGGATCCAGACATTTTGGAGCGGTACCCCCGCTTGCCAATAGATGGAGACATTCGGCTTTGCATCACCGGCTTCATTCACACCAGATATGATTTGTGCAGTGCCTATATAGGTGACACGCCGGCAGAATGATGTCAGAGAGGGACCACGACTCCAACATCTGTGGGGACTGCTATGCCCCCAAAGGTGCTGAGGAAGTGTTCCTTCAAAGTCCTCACTGTCCATGTCGGTTGACCCTGCGATGCTCAAGATCACAGTCATGTGGAAGGTCCTAGGACTGCTTGCTCAGCCATCTCTGTTAAAGTGGTCAGATAAGTCCCACAGAAAAAAGAAATGTACGAAATCGAAGCCATCTTCCACTTTGATACACCCATCGAAGTCTTCTGACAGAGCTCAGGAGCATCAGCACTCCACCCATGTGTTTCGACGAAGTCTGAATCAGGGTCAACTCCGCTCTTCTCTGACTTTCCTAGAGCAATCTCCACCCTGCCGAAATAATTTTAAGAGGCCATGCACCTCATCTCTGGGGGTGTCTGGCCCCAATGGCTTGGGAAGGCCCCACACTGGATCCTCACCAGTGGATTTGCTCATGGTTCCCCCCCCCCCACAAACCTGGTGTTGGATCCTGAGCACAGACACCTGCATCCTGCTTGTAACCCATGCCCGTTGGCATATGCAGGCTCTGCAGTAGGACCTGAAGTCCCAGTGGGCACAGCATCATGGAAGTCTCTCTGACATGCTCTAGATCTCAGAGGGAAATGCAAGGGGCCTACAGTCATGGCTGACAAACCACGATTGAGTCAGCAGCAGACCCCTCTCCTTTCCCCACCCAGAGTTGACTGTAGTGACAGAGGCATCATTCATGGATTGGGAAGGCCATTTGGGAGAGGAGGAGATCAAGAGACTCTGGTCTCTGGCGGAGTACCAGCTCCACATAAAGATGCTGGAGTTGCTGGTGACCCAACAAGCATTAAAAGCCTTTCTTCCTTTGATCAAGGGAAGTCTAGTTCAGGTGTTCAAAGACAATACTACTGCCATGTGGTACTGCAATAAACAGGGCAAGGTGGGGTTGTGGACCTTGTGTCAAAAGGCCCTGCGTCTCGGGACATGGCTGGAACCCTAGGGCATTTTCCTGGTAGTGTTACACCTGAACAGAACAGACAAACTCAGCCATCGATGCCTAGTGTATCACAAATGACATCTGCATCGTGCGGTGCTGCAACGTCTCTTCTGAGATTGGGGAAAGCCTTGGTTAGATCTGTTCCCCACCGCAGAGAACGCAAAATGTCAGCAGTTTTGGCATGCTGGAGTTTTCAAGAAGGCTCTCAATCTGAGACGCTTTTATTCTCAATTGAGGCTCAGGCCTACTGTTTGCCTTTCCACCAATACCACTCCTGCCCAGAATTTTCAATAAGATCAGGAATGACTGCGGCCAAGTCATCCTTTTGGCTTGAGATTGGGCACAGGGAGTTTGGTATCCCACACTCATGAACAACGGTCTTACGATCAGGCTCTCTCTTTGGGACGATTTTCTATTGCAACAGCAGGATTGGGTCTTTCACTTGAAGCTGCGTACCTTGCAACTTCATGTGTAGAGACTGAGCGGCTTCGACATTCTCCCCAAAGGCTGTGATTTTATTCTGGCAGGGAGGCGTCCCTCTACCAAGACAGTATACGCCTGCCACTGGGACATGTTCATGTCATGGTGTGCATCCAAGAATATTGACCCTCTTTCTGCACCCTTATCCCAAGTTTTACTTATTGTTCTTTCTGTGACCCAGCAGGACTCTGTTCTGCGCACTGTTAAAGGTTAAATATCAGTCGTATTAGATTTCATGCAGGTGTCTGACCAACTTTACGTGTTACAGTCACCTGTTGTGACTGGATTTCTTAAGGAACTCCAAAATTTGTTTCACCCTTGTCCAGTCATCATGCCCGAGTGTGACGTGAATCTGGTCTTAACCTTCTTCATGTGTGGACCCTTTAAGCCACTGCACCATTGCCAGCTTCAAAAATGACAATGAAAATGAATGGCCTTTCTGATGGCCATAACATTGGCCAGGAAGATCAGCAAACTACAGGCACTCTCTCTGCATACTCCCTACATGACCTTCTACCCAAACAAACTGGTTCTGAGAACCCAGGCCTCCTTCCTTTCAAAGGTAGTAACACCCTTCAATGTAGGCCAAAATATCAACAACTACGTTCTTTTCTCTGCTTCACCCTTCGAAAGAAAAAGATAGACTCCATTGTCTGGATCCAAAAAAGTATTTGCAGTCTACATTGATCGAACCAGAGAGTTCCAGGTGGACGATCAATTATTTCTTGGGTATGTCAGGGCAAAGAAAGGCAAGGCTGCGTACAAATGGATTACATCAAAATGGCGTGCTCTGCATAATAATATGCTATTCATTGGCCAAGAAGCAACCCCCTGAGGGCTTGCACGCTCATTCCACCAGAGCCAAGGCTGCAACCACTGTGTTAGCTCATGGAGTCCTTGTCCTGGCTATCTGTCAGGCAGCCACATGGGCATCTTTACACACATTCACCAAGCACTATTATCCAGGCGGTCAGGTCTTTCGTGATTGCCACTTTGCCTCTTCAGTCCTGCAGGACTTCTTGGTCTAATTTGTTAGCAGACCCACCTTCGGGGGAAATATTTCTTATGTATCTATTCTAAGATAAGGAATCTGCGGCAGATGAACAAGTTACTTACCTTCACTAATGCCTTATCTGGTAGGCACTCTAGCTAGCTGAAGATTCCTTACCGACTCTCTAATCCTCCTCCCACTGCAAAACGGATTTCTACATAGGATCACCCTTACTAGGCCCGCAAGATGCACAGCACTTCATCAGCATTTTTTGTGACTCCGCACTTCTGCCGTTGAAAGGCACTGTGCATGTCACTTCCAGTGCCTACCACGTTGACACGGAGCCGAACCACACCAGTTACCGGCACATTGGGCTACTGCTCAAGAATTTCTGGATCCAGTATTGACATCTGGGGATAATTCTAAGGCAAGGAATCTGCAGTTTTGTAGAGTCTCTACCAGATAAAGCATTACCGAAGGTAAGTAACTTGTTCTTTAATGTCAACTATATGACCACTATGGGACAAGAAGGCCACAGCACACAGAATGTAATGTCCAACAGTAAAGCAAGAATAGATATTCCTGATGTCGTTCTGTAGGTTGGAAGAAGTATGAAGTTGAAACGAGTCTCAGATCCTGTTTGCAGATGGTGTCTTTATTTATAGTTGTTAGAAATCATTGAGTCATCATGGAGATACAGCCAACACGTGTTTCGTCACACAGGTGACTTCATCAAGGCTGTAATACAGTAATGAAAGCAAACATTGGATATATATGTGTGTTTTAGAATTTGGTGTGGAACCCAGAAACCGGTAACCAGTGGTACAAGCTTGTGTAAGTGAGTAATTAGTGAACATGGCTAGAAAGGTAAGTAGTGGTTGGGACCCAAATTGTGAAGCATGAAAATACAAAGTAAATCACCGTGATCATGTGGATAGTGTTGAAAATAAAAGTGTTGGAAAGCTTATACCTTAAGTACTATGTAGGTAGAAACAGTGTTATCTAGCAATTGGTATGCAGGTGGGAGAGTAGTGCAGGACTAAGACAAACCAGGAAGAGAAAGTGAGTAGAAACTTCAAAGAAAGGGGAGATACGGTTATGCACATGGTGGGAAAGCAGAGAGGTAACAAGGGCAGGGGGCCCCGGAGGGCACACAAAAGTAACTCATACCTGGGGCAGCTGGCCGATGTGGGTAAGTGGTAATGCTAAGTAGCAAAGTAGCTCAGTGATCAGTTGAGTGGTCTGGAAAGAAAGTAAAAGAGATGAACCAAAGAGAGAAAGAGCAGAGAACGGGGGGAGGGGATAAGTATAGCTGTGAATAGCTACTTGTGTGAAAAAGGGTGATTAGAAAATAAGCGTAGGAACATACAAAGAAGGTAGTCCGGAGGAGAAATTTATGATAAAAATTAGACTTGAGAGAAAGAAAAGAAAGAAAAAAGTGGGTCAAATAAGAACATACCTTAGTATAATGGTTAACCTGTAAGTAGTATTGCTGCGCCAAGCAGCTGCAGGTGCATAAGGTAGAGAGCTTGTGTGATAATGCAGATATAAGAGGCCCTGATACGCCTGTGATCATAACCTATGAAAGTACCAGGAAAAAATAATAAAATCAAATTGGGTTTTAGCCTGGATGAGGGGAACGATAGGCAATGTAATTGATATAGAGCAAGATCCGAGTCAGGGGTTGTGTGATAAGATTCAAGGCTAGTGGTGAGTCTAGTTTTAAAAAAGGCAGTAAGAAAATCCTGATAAGGTGAGAGATAACCAGTAAGTCTAAAAACAGGGAGGACTGCAGGCACGGGAAGACTAACCAAGGAGATTGGTGTGGAAAAGCAGGTAGGATTAAAGCGACATATTATCGTGAATGTGATTTGTACGAAGAATATGGACATTAGGAAGCCAGCGTGGTCAAAATACAAGTGGAAACAGCCTGTGCGGTCGGGTAATGAAGATTTAGCTAAGGGGTAATGCGCCAGTAGTTAAACCGAAACCTGTTTGAAAATGCAGAATCGAAGCACACAGTAATGTCGTGTTAGGCACGTAGTTCAACCTTAAATAAACCGTGGTTAAAAAAGTAGAAACAGCCCATATGGTGGTGGGCAGCTAGTGAGGATTTGATCAACGTGTATCGAGGTTCAAACAGTGAACGCAGGAGCGTGGGCAAAGAATCAATGAGTAGAAATGGCAGGAATTGTCAAGTAGTGTTCGCGGTAAGGTAAACGCTACAGAATACGTTACAGTTACAATATGTGGAAATGGCAGGAATTGTAAGGTAATGTTAACAGTGAAGTAAAAGCTACAGATTACGTTGTAAAAGCGAGTTGGTCACTTACCAGGAAAAAGAGTAGCGGTGAGCTTCCCGTAGTCGCGAGATCGTGTAATGGTCTGCGAGGGATAGTGCTCGCTAATGAAGTAGGAAGTGGAAGTGCAGTAGAGATAAATGAGGGACTGGACTACAATGGCTAAAACGGCGGCCATCTTGGGTGTAAATGGGAGATAATGTAATGTAAAGGAAACAGGTACGAACAAACGCTGTCATGATGTTAATGAGGATGCGGCAATGACTGTATTGATGCTAGGCACCGGGTGAGTGCCTAAAGCAAAGGTAAGGAAGATAAAGTCAAGCTGTAAGTGGGAAAAGGGAAGTAAGAGGAAAAAAAGGAAGGAGATGAGGAGAAAAAGGTAACAAAGCACACACAGTGAGACCAATTAAAGTTATTTGATAGTGGAGAGTGTGAATAGAAACTATGTCATAGCTGGCTATAGGTTAGAGAGCGTGACAGTGTAAAGGTGTCCAATGATATTAAGAGAATGTAATAATACATCGCTGGGCAAGGACACCAGTAGACGGTAAGTAAAACATATAGGAGCCATTACCATGAAATGCAGTGAAAGGGTGCAACTGTCAAATCGTAGTATATAGGTGTACTGTACAGTTGCGACAATAAATGAAACATGTAAGAGCAGAGACCAAGAAGTGCAATAGTTAGGTGCAACAGTTAGAACATTGTATATATGCATAAGTACATTAGTGGGATACACAGTAAACCACAACATTGTGAGAGTTAGAAAATAATATTGTGTACATTGTTGCAGACAGAGGAAAAGAACACTCATGCGAGAAAGAAGTGTAGTTCACGATCCGTGTTCAGGCCTAGTTCCACTGCGCGGAGTTTTATAATCCATTTGGACTCGCATCTACGCAGGTCTCTGGTTCTGTCCCCCCATCTCGGTGAGTTGGAGACCTGAGTGATGCCATGGAACCTGATGTTCAGGAGATCCTGTTCCCCGTGTGAAGTGTTGAAATGAACTGCCAGAAGATAGTTAGTGTTGACATTTCTGATGGCTCTGACATGTTCCTGAATACGTTCCTTCAGTGGGCGTATGGAACTACCAACGTAGATCAGACCACATACACATATCAGGCAGTAGACAGTAAACTTTGTGTTACAATTCATGAAAGTCTTAATATGGTGTGTGGTCACGGTGTTGTAGGAAAAGGAAATGGTTTTGTTAAGGGCTAGTTGGCAGGATATGCAGCAGCCACATTTGTAAAAACCATTCGGTTTCTCTGGAATCCACCCTGTAGGTTGTGTCTGAGGGGAGGGACAGAGAAAGCTAGGGCACAGAATGTTCCTAAGGGTCCGACCTCTGCTGTGTACGATGGTCGGTGACCTGCCTATTGAGTCCTTGAGGCACGTGTCCAACATTAACAAATGCCAGTGTTTCTTGAGAATGCGCAGTACAGCCTTACTCGCAGGGCCGTATTGGGTAATGAAGGAGACCGGTCTACTGTTAGAGGAACCCTTGGCCACTGGTTCTTTGCAGCTCTTGATCAGTAAATCGTGTTGGCTCTTGCTCAATATGCGTTTGCTGGCTCCCGAGATGAGTTTGTTGGTATAACCCCTAGCTTGGAAGCGATGAGTCAGGTTCTTAAGCTCCTGTTTCAAAACATCAGTGTCAGTACAGTTGCGTCGAATCCTGACCATTTCTCCGTATGGGATGGCCCTGATCTGTGAAAGGGGGTGGGCGCTATGTGCATGCAGAACAGAATTGCAGGCAGTAGGTTTCCTGTAAAGTCTCGACATGATCTTGTTGTCGGTGATGTACAAAAGTAAATCCAGGAACTCAATTCTGGTAGTGTCCACTTTATGAGTGAAGACTAAATTAAACTCATTGGTGTTGAGGTGTTCAATAAGTATACTGAGGTCCGAGACGTTGCCAGTCCAGATAGCAAGAATATCATCAATATATCTTCCCCAATATAGGATGTGTTCGGTGAGATGTGTCGGACAGTTGGACCATAAGTGTATTTTCTCAAATTGGCCCATGTAAAGATTGGCATATGAAGGGGAGAACTTGGCTCCCATGGCTACACCCTGACACTGTCGAAACCATCTGCCATCGTGTAGGAATACATTGTTCTCTAGTACTAACCGTGTGAGGTCAAGAAGCATACGTGTGTGTTCATAAAGTGTGGCATCTCGGGCACTAAGCGTAAGTTGGAGCATTTCCAGTCCCCTTTCCAGGGGAATGGACGTGTAGAGAGAGCTAACGTCGAGACAGACAAACACACAGTCTTCTGTCCACTCGATGTCTTCCAGTTGACACAACAAATCGCGGGTGTCCTGTATGTATGACGGCAGGTTGTGTACCAAGGGTTGGAGAAAGGAGTCAATGTACTCAGATATCTGTTCCGTAGGTGAACCAATCCCTGAGATGATGGGTCTGCCGGGAGGAAAACCCCCTGGTTTGTGGACTTTGGGTAGAATGTATATGCAGGGAGCCCGGGGCGCCTCAGTGTACAAAAATCTGTATTCTAAATCAGTCAGGAGACAGTGATTTTTCCAAAATGTCAGTTTCTTTCTAATCAAGCTGGTAATGTTAGAAAGAGGGTTATTCGGCAGTATAGAGTAGGCCTGGGTGTCATTGAGTTGTCTGTCTATTTCTGTAATGTAGTCAATCTTGTTCATGATGACAACATTGCCCCCTTTGTCAGCCTCCCTGATAACTATGTCTGGACATGTAGAGAGTTTATGCAAAGCACGGAGTTCATAGGAGTTGAGATTATTGGTAGGTCTATGGGTACATGTGCTATTTTTATCCTCCAAGTTGTAAAGTTCTGTACTGACGGCTTTGTAGAAGACGTCGATGTGATTGTCTGGAGGCAACGTGGGGACAAACATGGAATTTGGTTTGAGCCCACTGTTGACTTCTAAGTTGGGTATTGTGGTTCTAAAAATTCTGGACCCATGTAATTTACTTTGCCACAGCAGTACGATTTTAGTATCAAAAGACCGATAATGACTAGTACACTAAGCATGAGCATTTTCGCTCAATTCCAGCAGCGTTTTCACCTCGAAATCGCCATTTTCGTCCTGCACTCGTGGCTCCCATTTTATACACGGCAGCCATTTTTAAAAGTTGCCCTCACATAGGCTTATAATACAGTCAGATTTGATTCCAAGGACACGTACACCTTGATTGACTTTTCTCTGACCTGGGCAAGCTGGAACCATTGCCTCAGGCCAAACCTGTTTGGTCAGTCCCTCTCCCAGTGGCCGAATCAGATAGCATCAAGGCACACCATACCATAAAACCCTTATTATCGCTCACACACCCTGCCTAATCTTGCTCACACCTGCACCTGCTCTTTTCTTCTTCTTACTTTACGAGGGGGAGGTGCCCGTTTTTATTGGGGGTCCACACTTATCTGATGTAAAATACTAGGCCTTGCCGGGTAATTTATTATGGGTTGGATGACATGAAATATGAGGTTTCATCATGACACTGTTTTTTCCTTTGTAGTGAAAACATGTGAATGACCAACCAAAATGTCAAGAATGTTTGCCTGAAGCTTAAAAAACTGTATATAAGGAAACCTGACTTTGCATTGACACACAGTCTCCTGAGAACATACAAACCGTGCTGTTGTACTTCTAGGACGCTTGTTACTTGGTTGCAGCCAATAAATTCGATCTTTGACTTCACCTAGAAGACTCTGAGTTTCTGTGGTCTGAATCAGGAAAGTACCCAAGGTCTTTGGGTGTACCCTGGCACCACTGGGTTACCGGATCAGTACCGGTTCTGAAAAACCCAGTACCTCAGTATAATATTGAGTTCAGTCAATAGTTCATCAAAACTGGGTGGTGGTGAAGATGTGTTATCCAGGGACAGAACCGTATGGATATCCTGAAGGTCCCTAATGGTTTGATTGCAAGTAGGTAGTGTCACACGAGCAGTCTTGTTGGTATCAGGTTTGTTGTGGAAGAACTTTTTCAGTTTGAGATTGCGTATGAATTTGAAGAGATCTATGTGTATGTTAGTGTAGTCAGGCTTAGAAGTAGGACAGAAGCCCAGACCCTTTTTTAAAACATTTATTTCATGCACAGACAGTTTCAAATTGGAAAGATTCATAACCTGTACTGTTTCCTCCGAAGTGATGGGGGTTAGTTGTAAGGAGAGATCACTCAGGGCCTTTGAGTTTTTGTGGTGGAACGGGTTGTCATTCCCTCCCTGGTGTTTGTTGTGGTGTTTCCTGCCCCCCCTGTGGGTGGGTTTGTGTTTATGCCTGATCTGTTGTAGTTCTGTCGTAGTCCCTTCCTGTATCGGACAAGTTCCTCTAAAAATGAATTCGACTGTTGGGTTGTATTTTGTGGAACTATATTGGCAGAGGACCCTTCAATAGGTGGGTCTGAGCAATCACTGGATACATTAGAGATGTCAGATAAACTACCCGTGATAGACCCAGCAGGCGTGTTGGAGTTGGTGGGTCTGTTGCTAGAGTCTTTGTTAACCTGATCAAACCTTTGTGCAAAAGTATAAATCCTACCATTAATGTAATCATTGTCATCTCTGACAAGTTTTCGCATTTTCTTGTCCTTTATGTATAATTGATAACCAGTGAGTATCTCCCTCATAATAGTGTAGTTTTTGTCAGTTGCTTCTGGGAGGTTGAGAATTTTAATCTCCTCCTCCAGGGATGTAATGTCTTGAAGTAGTTTGGTGCGTTTTCTGTCTGAGTGTTTAATCAGTATGTTAATCATACTAAAAGAGGTGGAGGAGATAAGGTGTTCCCATTCCCCAAGTAAGTCAGGGTCAAGGTCTTCAAATGATGGGAATATAATCACTCGCAGTCCTCTAGGGACTTGTTTAAGTTCCAAATAGCGTTTGAGAGTGGTAATGTCCCACCAGCGGGCTAGTTCTTGTTTCCTTAGCCTCTCTAGTTTAATGAATTTCTGTCTCAGTCCTTCCTTGGAAGGTGTGGGATCTGTGGTGCGTGGAGCTAGGGGTTTCCTGGAGAATAGCTCTGCAGCTAAGGTGTCCCGGTTGTCGTCAAAAGAAGCCATGTTGAGTAACCTAAGGAGAGGGTATTCCATTCGATCACTATATGACCACTATGTTTAGGCACTGACAAATGTTTTTTTCTCCTTTTTTATCTCTGTGGCAAATGCTTGCAATAAAAATAAAAACAAATGCAACAGCTTCCTGATAAAGCCAAGCCTCCTGGTTTTGCCAATGCTCAGGTAGGTATTATGGCCTTTTAGGTTTAATAGAGTTTGCCAGCCATGATGGTGGCTGGGGCGATCTGCCTACTGCCCAAATTGAAGTTTAAGTTATTACAAGTGTTTCCCAATTCATATCTTTTGAAAAGAGACTTCCATACCTTACCTTTTGAATATTCCCTAGACATCAGACCTGATCAGGAAACTTTTCAACAGTTTCTCTACATGCCGATAGGTGGTGCTGTGCCACTCTGCACTGATTCCATTCCGCTCCTGAAATGATGTGTTGAGCCTGTATAGGTATCAGTCCTGTGCACTGACACCAGTTCTTTTCTTTCCACACTACCAGACACAGATCCAGACTTCCCTTCTGTCTCTCACAGACACTTACTTTGGTGTGTCTCAAAAATGTATTCAGTGGGCAAAGGATGGTTTTAAACATTGTAGGACTACCACACACATGTCTGTGATGGATCCCTATCAGGTTTGCCTGTGGTACCTGGGGTTGGGCCACGGCTCCGAGACCTGTGGCAACTGCGCATCTGGGAACGCAAGGCGCAACTTTGCTCTGCCAAGCATTAGAAGAATTAATGTCAGAATCATTCCAAGTCCCACTCCGCATCCAAGGTTCAATCCTTGTCCTGTAACCAGATTTTGGGCTTTGTCATGCTACAAGTTTTCAAGTAAGCATGAGAAACAGAAGAAATCAAAGCACAAGTCCACTTCCTTATGCCTTCACATCATTGGGTAATTGTCCATCTTGATCTCACTCCCAAAGATGGTCGACCGCAGAGCCCATCCTACAGCTGGTTTCAGCACAACCCAAGTTTCTGGGGCCTTCAGCCATGCTGTGACAGATCGAAGAGTTCTACACAGCTATGCTCCTGCTCTTTGGATCTCTACTGACTCCATGTGGCACGGTTTCAGGTCCCAGGGAGACGAAAGGCCTTCCACCTGGAATACGGCTGAAGGGTGTGCCCTCTGTGCCAGTTGGACCCTCTGAGCCTAGTTTGTCTCAGGCTTTTGCTCTGACTGCTCTCACTGTCCAATCCCACTCTTGGTCCTGGTACATCAAAGCTGATGCCAAACTCGCCACCTGAAGGGGTTGTCCTCTCTGATGCCGAATCACTGCTGGTCCAACCTCAGCCAATATGACACCAGAATCCACCGGAGACGCCACTTCCTGCCCTTGAGTTACCACAAGGCAGACAACTTTCTTTGCATTTAATTTTTGGGACAGACTCAGATAGTGCCTGTGACCCAGGTTCCTTTACAGTAAGCTAATGGCCTTGACATATTCCCGAAGAGAGTTCTTGTTTCTCGCCCCCAGACCACCCACAGCGGAGTCTGTCTTCTATACTATGAACAAGCATAGGGCCGTCAAAGTTCTCAACCTTCACTGCCCCCATCATGGAGGTTAAAACTAATATTTTGACACAAGTCCTTAAACTGGGGCCAACATATTCTGTGCCCCTTTTTCCTTGTAACTAGGTACTGATAAACATCTTATGGGGTAAGCATATTGACAGGTACCATTGCTCTACTCAAGGCAACCCAGCTTTCCTGTTGCAGCACCCCTCACCAGACGGTCTAGTGGTACAGACCTCTACTAGCTGTTTTTATCCCAACACTTTTCCTACCACTCCCCTAACAGAGAGTCTAAGCAAGTGGAAACATTTGGAAAACCTATCTTTTTGTCTACTAGTTTGACTGTCCAATCCGTTAATGGCAGCTGTCTGTTGGACTCTACTCTCACACCCTTTGGGATTCAGTGCCACAATTTCTCCCCTCTACCCCCACAGCCCCACCTGCCAAGCCTCTTTTGTGTGCCCTTACTGGGGCACAGCCACCCGGTGAGAGGCAGAATCCACCAATTCTTTATGGGTTGGCAGGCGATCATGTTGGAGAGGTGGGTCCTACAAATTGTTCACAAGGAATATGTCATACCCTTCTTTTCCTCTTTGACTCCCGCTCCACCATCCACTCAATGACTAATTGAGGATCATTTCTTGGCCAAAGGGGCTATCGAAGAGTATCCTCACCAGAAGAAGGGCATGGTTGTTATTCCTCCTACTTTCTCATGCCTAACAAAGAAGGAGGCCTGCGGCCTACCTTAGACTTCTGCCCTCTCAATGGATTCCTCCGGAAGTAAAAATTCTGAATGCTCACCCTAGCTTAGGTGTTGCCTGCTCTCGATCCTGTAGACTAGACAGTGGCTTTGGACCTGCAGGACACTTAGGTGCAGATTTAAGAGCCCCTAGCACCTCCTGGTGCCACATTAGCATAATTTGTTCTACGGTAATGTGGCCCTACAAGGCCAAAATCGGCACACCAAATTTAAAAAGTGGTGCGATGCAAGCATTGCACCACTTTGTTACCCTTTGTGCTACATTATGCCTGCCCCAGGCATAATGTATGCAAAGGGGGCATTCCCCCGTTAGGGGGTGGGGGGACTGAAAACATGACGCAAAGAAATCTAACAGATTTCTTTGCGTCATGTTTTCTGCACTTTTTCTGCCTCAGAGTAGGCGTTAAAAGGAGGCACACCATTGTTTACAATGGAATTCAATGGGATTTGCAGGATTAGCGTCAACATTTTCATCAAAACTCTGCAGTGAGGTCTGATGTCCCAGTGGACCCAACATCAAGGGAACATCTTAAACCATGTTCAGCTTTTGGAGGAGACTGCAAAAGATCTGCAGTAGTGGTTACTGGACCACAATCTGGTCAGTGACAGATCCCTCTCCCTTCACCACCCACAACTGACAGTGGTGACCGATGCGTTGCTTCTGGGTTGGGACAGCCATCTGCAAGAGGTGGTGATCAGAGGCCTCTGGTCTCTGGCAGAGTCCTGGCTCCATATCAACTTTCAGCTTGGCTCTGAAAGCCTTTCTTCCATTCATCAAATAGAGACTGGTACAGGTACTCAGGACAAGGCCACCGCAATGTGGTTACTACAAAAAACAGGGTGGGTGGGGGCATGGACCCTGTGCCAGGAGGCCTTGCATTTCTGGAAATGACTGGACCGCCAAGCAATCTTACTGGTGGTGAACCACATAGGATGATCATTGAATGCCTCTGAAGATGAGTACAGCCATTGGTACCTAGCAAATCATGAGTGGCATTTACACCCAGAGGTGGCACAAGGTATTTTTCATGAATGGGGAGAACCTTTGCTCAACATTTTCAGCTTCACTGAGAACGCACAATATCAGCACTTCTGCATGTTGCTGTTTCCAGGACTTCTCGCTTGCATACCCATTGTGCCTCCAATGGAACTTGGGACTCCTGTATGCCTTTTCACCAGTACTACTCCTTCCTCGTTTTCTCAAGAAAAGCAGGACCAACAGGGCCCAAGTCACCCTAGTGGCTCTGGATTGGGCACAGAATAAATGGTATCTAGAACTCCTGGACTTCAACATCTGTCCTCTGATAAGGCAGCCCATCTAGGAGGATCTTCTGTTGTAACAACACAGCTGTGTACTATACATGGACCTTTGCAATTTCCACTTTAATCGATGGAGGTTCAGCTGCAACAGCTGAACATCTTTGACTTTCATCCAGAAATGGTTGATGTTGTGTACACCCGTCTTTAGGGAAAATTTGTGTTTTGGGGTGGAAAATGCTAAACTGACCCCCTCTACGCCACATTGTATGTTATTTGTTTTATCTCTTGCCTGGTAAGTCTTGGGCACGGTTAAAGGTTATCTTTCAGCCTTTTTGGTTTGCCTACTGTTGGCTGATCAGCCCTCTTTGTCTAGGTTACTTATTTTGATGCAGTTTTTAAAAGGGATACAACATATGTTTCCCCCTTCTCCCTTTGTGATGCCCAAGGGACCTAAATCTGGTCCTTACTTATTTGATGTATACTCCATTTGAGGCACTGAACAGCTGTCCATTACATCTCCTTCCCATCAAGTCTGTGTTCCTCATTGCCATCACCATGCAATGGCGCGCCATACACCACCTTCTGTCCAAACTGAACTAGGGCATTCTTCCTGGTGAAAGTTGTGATGCTTTTCCACATTGGTCAAACCATTAGCCTGCCAACATTCTATGCTCTTCCTCACCCCTCTAAGGAGGAGGGGGGCCTTCTTCACTTGAACCCCAACAGATCACTACGTTTCTACATAGATCATACCTGTGAGCACTGCATGGATGATCACTTTTTGTGGTGTTCATTGGAGCAAAAAAAAACATACCATCACATGCTGGATCGTGCTCTGCGTTAAGATTTGCTATGCATTGGCTAAGAAGCAGCCTCCAGAAGGACTTTGGGGGTCATTCTGACCCTGGTGGTAAATACCGCCAGGGCGGGGGTCGGCGGTAGCACCGCCAACAGGCTGGCGGTGCTCCGCCGGGCATTCTGACCGCGGCGGTACAGCCGCGGCCAGAAGCGGAAAGCCGGCGGTGTACCGCCGACTTTCCGCTGCCCATGGGAATCTGCCATGGCGGCGCAGCTTGCTGCACCGCCATGGGGATTATGACACCCCATACCGCCATCCTGTTCCTGGCGGGTCGCCCGCCAGGAACAGGATGGCGGTATGGGGTGTCATGGGGCCCCTGGGGGCCCCTAAAGTGCCCATGCCAATGGCATGGGCACTGCAGGGGCCCCCGTAAGAGGGCCCCACAAAGAATTTCAGTGTCTGCTTTGCAGACACTGAAATTCGCGATGGGTGCAACTGCACCCGTCGCACCTTCCCACTCCGCCGGCTCCATTCGGAGCCGGCTTCCTCACGGGAAGGGTGTTTCCCACTGGGCTGGCGGGCGGACTTTTGGCGGTTGCCCGCCAGCCCAGTGGGAAACCCAGAATGACCGCCGCGGTCTTTTGACCTCGGAACGGTCTTCTGGCGGTTCCCGCTTGGCGGGCGGCTCCCGCCGCCCGCCAAGCTTAGAATCAGGCCCTTTGTGTTCATTCATCTAGTGCCACAGCTGTTACCACTGCATTAGCATGCGGAGTCCCTGCACTTGACGTCTGCCAGGGAGATACATTGGAGTTCACAAAGCATTATTGTCTGGACAGCCAGATCTTCCTAGAGAGTCACTTTGCAAATTTTACCCGTTCTCATTAAAGAAAAATGAGTGCCATTAAGCCCACTTTTAATAGTATGGATGATCCTTTTAAATACAACCTTTTCACTATTGATACACATTGCAAAGCAATATTTACAGTGCAGATTAACACATTTGCTGTACCATTAGATCTTCACAATAAATAATGTGGCTCAAAGCAATGCTGTGGTTTCCGCACATGTTGATTATATCATGTATTGCTACAGCATTTTTGAATTGTTGTTAAGGTTCTCACAACTTGATTTTGTGCTAACTTTTAAAATAGTCGTCCTTGCCTGGTAATTTTTGTTTCACATATGTTTCATTTTCAGCATTGACAAAAAACAGAGTCCAGTTCTTCAGCAGAGGAAGTGTCCACCTCTTCCGCAACCTTTCCAGACACTTGGAAAAATACAACTACTGAAGAAGCCCTCCCTGAAACCTTCAATGCTCGCCTACCGCACATCGATCTCCCACCTACCGCTCCCAATCATTCAACAGACTCACTGAATACAATCACCAACTGAGATCTTGGATATGTTCAACGGGGGGGGGGGAGGATTTGACCATAGGGCTGGCGCTCACAGAGAATTCACCATAAATTACTAGTGAACTACTTGCTAATATCACGGTGCTCCTGGGTGAAGGGTCCTCCAAACTTCTCCAAATTTCTCAAAGAGAAACAAACAAGAATCAAAGAAATATCCAAGGCACTTGTGTACGTAATAAGAAACATTTAGTGTCCATGTCTTATGTTGTGTAACATCTTGTTGTTGTTGTTAGGATTGACACAAAAAACATGTAGTCAACAGTCAGCAGCTTGAATCCAATCTTCTGTTTATTTTCATGGAATTGTTCTCCTTATCAGTAGTAAACGCAACAACAGCCAACATGTGTTTCGTCATGCAAGAGGATATTCACACTGACTTCCTCAGGGCTGAAAAGGATACAATGACCCATATTTACAAGTATGGAATTCGCCCTTTTTTCACTTCATTTGGTGATCCTAGATCAGGGCGGTAAGACGGAGGTCGGGCTGGGCCCCCGACTCCGTTATCGAAGACGCTCAAGTTCTTGGGCCTAATCTTTGCATGAATAATGATTTGAGTCTTGTGCGTGTGAGTGTGAGCTTGGACGTTTAATGGCATTTGCATGTGGATACTCGAATCGGCAAGATGCGCAATTCTTTTCTCGTGCTTAATTCATGTTATTCATTGTGCGCTATCATTCCTTGGCAGTTACATGGTGGCATTCAAATCATCAAGATGCGCGATTTTTTTCTCGTGCTTAATTCATGTTATTCATTGTGCGCTACCATTCCTTGGCAGTTACATGGTGGCATTCGATCGGCAAGACGCGCAATTCTCTTCTCGTGCTTAATTCATGTTATTCATTGTGCGCTACCATTCCTTGGCAGTTAAATGGTGGCCTAGGAATCAGCAAGACGCACGATTCGTTGTCTTGTAATTTAACCCTTGATATTCATTGTGCGCTACCATCCCTAGGCAGTTACATAGTGGCATTCAAATCGTCAAGACGCACAATTCTTTCCTCGTGCTTAATTCAAGTTATTCATAGTGCGTTACCATTCCTTGGCATTTATATGGTGGTACTTGAATTGGCAACACGCGCAATTGTTTCCCTGTGTGTAATTCATGTTATTCATTGTGCGCTACCATTTCCTGACATTCGTTTGGTGAACTTCGAATCAGCAAGCCGCGAGATTCATTTTCTGTGTTAAAAAATCACAGTGTTCATTATATGCTACCATTTTTTAAGGCATTTACGTGGTGGCTTTTGAGTTGGGAAGTCATGTGATATATTTCCCAAGTCTAATTTGTGTTAATCATGGTGCACAAATCATCCAATGGTATTTTTCTCCCTGTGTGAAAATCCGCAATGTACGCAATTCATGTTCCGGCAATTTGAGGGAACAAAAAGTCAGAGTTTCAAGATGTAATGTTGTGTGTTCCTAATATGTCTCTCAAAACCTGATTCATATGATGCTTTAGAAATCGTTCAGATTGTTTCCTGATCCTCAGGCAAAGAATGGTACTTGAATTTGAAAGTTGCATTTAACTGTTCTTTATTCCCTCACAGGTACTCAATCATCTTGGAGCCTAGTCATTTTAATTCTATGCTTAGGTTGTTCATACTTTTAGAATGACAATGTTTAGAGTTATAGTCTAGTATTGATTTATATGATAGAATCGTGATATTGTGTGCTTTAACCTTTTTGCTTCCTGCAGGTCTCCTTCCCAGCTGTTCCCTTCCTAATCCCCTTTTCCCCACTTAGACTATCTTAGACTCTGTGACAATTCTAATCAGAGTATTGGAGCTGTCTTGTGGTGGAAGTGTTGTGAACGTGCACAGACCCTGAGGATCTGGTGACTCTGACAGAATAGTGAGCACACAAATTATTATCTTCCTGGTTTGTGTATGTTCTCAGCATGGCCACACTGGACGAGCTAGTCAAGGCTATCACTCAGCTCCAAGCAAGGAACAAAATCCCCCAGGTGTGTCTTGGCCAGGTCCTTCATCTCAGACTTCTGGAGGTAATCCTACAAGCATTTCCTTAAATGTTCCTTCAGCCATTCCTTTAGCTCCCCCAGAACATTTCTCAGGTGACCCCTTGAAAGCACAATCTTTTCTGGTTCAAGTGGAATTACACTTCACCTGCAGACCACATACTTTCCCCGATGCCCAATCCAAAGTAGCTTTCTTGTTATCATATCTGTCTGGAGATGCAGCTACCTGGGCTATTCCTCTTGTGCGTAAAGATAGTCCTCTGTTGTACAACTGGAGAATTTTTTTTCGAGAGTTTGATCGAGTTTTTGATTGTAGAACTGTAACACTGTCAGCAGATCATGAACTATTAGACTTACGCCAAGGGAATCAGGACTTAGTGTCATATCTAGCCAACTTTAATCGGCTGGTCGCTGAGACATCCTGGTCTGAAGAAAAACAAGCGGCCTTGTTCTATAAGGGACTCAAAGAGGAGCTAAAAGATATCCTAGCTCAAATCGACCCGCAAACTACGGACGGTCAAGAATTTATAAACCTTGTCTTGAGGCTTGATCATCGTTTATCAGAACGAAAAAACACGAAAAAAGACTGAAAAATATTTCTGGCGTGTTCACGATAATAGAGATTCAAGAACTCCGAAAGAAAGAACTCCGGAACCGATGGAAACTGGAACCATCAGGAGACCATTGACCAAAGATGAAAATGACCTCTGAAGAAAGAATGGACAATGTCTCTATTGTGGACACAAGGGTCATGTAACCGGGCGTCTATTGCCACGGTTATGAGTATTAACCCCGAGCCGCTAAGCTCATACCCTAGGGGTACTGAAGAGCGAATCATCCCACCGAAAGTGACGTCTAAGGAGGAGTTCCGAGTCGATGGGACTGAAATAGAGAAAGACATAGGACGACGTTGTTGGAGGCCCGACAACCCGGAAGTAGTCATGCGGACAGCGAGCAGAGAGAAGGAGACGTCCGGAGTCCCAGGAGAGGAGCGAGACGGGGAAACGGAACGGAGGAAAGCCGGCAACGAGGACCAACGGAGACTGGAGACAGGAGATCAACTGCAGGAGGCGCCGAATAGAGCCCCAGCGAGACGCCGAGGAAAAACGGAGGAAGCCGCCACATCCCAGGAGGGGCGTGGCATACTCAGGTACGATCGTACCTCGCATTTAAACTTTTACCTGAATGGTTGAAGGGTGGGAAACCCCTAGTGGGAGTGAAGGGAGGATTGGGGGAAAGGTGTTTTAAGGAAGGCGATGACATCTAACCCACAGGCAGGGTGGTGAAAAGAACCATCCACCTATAAAAGATTACTAAGAAGAGAAAAAGAGAGAGAGAGAGTATACACGGGAAGGTGAAATCACATATGCCTAGTTCCCAAGCACATCCCTGCACACCTACCCTACCACAACGATACTAACCCTATACAAACCCTTAAATCCAACATCTACACTTACCTTTTGTCCCGTTCTTTCTATTTTGGGGAAACCGGTCCACCACTATTGGGACAAGTTCAAGACCCTGCTCCACCATCCGAGGACGTGACTCAGTCATCCACCAGAAACGCCCTGAAAGAAAGCAAAACATCACATAGCATTTACGAGCTAATTAGGAGACGAACCAGAATTCCCAAAAAGAGATGAGAAAGAATCTGGAATACGAATACAAATAAAGGAAATATCAACTAAAACTCGATGCCTATATAGTTATTTCAATATCCTTCACGGGTAGACCCAGAACCCATTACAGGTCATTTTGCCAAAGATTGTCCAATCAAACCAAAGAGCAAACGAGGTCCAGTTCAGAAGGTTGCAGCCAATGCACAAGTCGAGTCGGAAAACTAAAGCACCCAAGATGCAGAGAAGGGTTGCTCTTGGGTGTCACTGTGGACCCTTCACAATCCAGACATCTCAAACTGGGAATAAGAGTTCAGGTTAAGAAAAAGATCTACTTTAAGAAGCCTCTAGTCAATTCTGGGGCTACCGGGAACTTTGTTGATGCCCAATTGATTTGTGCATGGTGGATCCCATGTATTGAAAAGAAGACCCCAGAAATCATCCAGGCAGTCGATGGAAAACTCTTGACTGGAGGTCCAGTAACACTTCAGACTGTCCCCTTGGTGGTGATTTGTGAGGATAAGAATCAAAGAAAGAACCATAAAGAGAAACTTATCTTGACGTGATCTATGCTCCCCAATATGGAATAATCCTTGGTTTACCATGGTTAACTCATCACAATCCAGAAATCTTGAAGCCTAGTCATTTTACTTCTATGCTTAGGTTGTTCATGCTTTTAGAATGACAATGTTTAGAGTTATAGTCTAGTATTGATTTATATGATAGAATCATGATATTGTGTGCTTTAACCTTTTTGCTTCCTACAGGTCTCCTTCCCAGCTGTTCCCTTCCTAATCCCCTTTTCCCCACTTGGACTCTCTTAGACTCTGTGACAATTCTAATCAGAGTATTGGAGCTGTCTTGTGGTGGAAGTGTTGGGAACGTGCACAGACCCCGAGGATCTGGTGACTCTGACAAGGAGGTATCCCTTGGCGATTGGCCTCACACACTTGTCAAATACTGTTAATAAATATATCAGAGTTTGTTCTCAATGACATCAAGTTACTGAATATTGACTTTACGGTTTACCCTAATTCAGGGTACTCTTGCCACTTTTCTTTTTAGTCCTTGACTGATACCTTGGTCTTTATCCTTATAAGTGTTAATATAATAGCAGGTGTACTTGGGTTTTAATCATATGGCTCCAATTGGCCATTCAGGTTTGTTATTAATTAGTGAAATTTGCACATTATTAACTATGCGCTTGATGGTATTTTTTGGTAGCATGATACAATTTGGATCCGACATAAGAGTATTGTTTTTGTTTTTAGGTGACTATCGTCTATTTGTTGCGGCATTTTCATTGGTAAATTACAGACTGTTAGATACCAAATGGATGGTTAAACACTTTTCTGATTTTCTATAAATAAAATAAATTCTTTTTTGCTTTTCGGTGAAGCCAGATTATTACACTCACTATTATCGCCACCAAATTTAGCGCCCCAAGAGTATTGTAGGGGAGTTACATTGTCTGTGTGCTACGAGTGTGGCCCCTAGTGCGAATAGTTTTACGTTATCAATGAGACATTAGTATGGAAGTCCTGCGTCGTACCATTATAAATATATGGGCGTACAGGTCATTCACAGTTTGCAGTGATTCTTTCAACTCCACCAATATAGCACCCCAAGAATATTATACAGTAGTCACCATACACTTGTGCTACGATTTAGGCTTATTTAATTTATAATTTGCCAATATTTTCATGTTATCTCCTTAGATATTAGCGGACAAATATTGGTCTTGATTACTAATGAAGGGGCATGTTGACTACTGGTATGTTGTCAGTGTCCACTATCCCTTTCAAGATGGCGCTTAAAATGAGTTTTTTTTAGTCCCCTTTCTATTTTCATTTACGACGTTTAAAATGCGTGTTCTCACATGAGTATGGGCTCATTGGCCCTTGCATACACGCCGTCAATGGACTGAAAGTTATAAGCTCCCATTTCGAAGTCTTCGTTCTTTTATGTTTTTAAGGTAGGTGAACACATTGGATTTATGCTTAATGGCTATAATGGAGGTGGTTGCAGGGTTACAGTAATTTTTGTTTTCATTTATAAACGATCGTAAAAGGATCTTTTTTTAAGCTCGTATTGAGTATTTACTTATTTGTTTGGACTATTTGTTCCGGAAGTGATTATCCGAGGTATGCATTACGTCATTAAGATTTGAACTCAATGGGGTCACTTTTTATATTTTATATTTTTTCCTTTGGTGCTAACTTAGGATTTTAGGCCGTTTTTCTTATTTGTTTTGTTTCCTATCATTTTGGTGTCCCTTGGTATTCACAAGTGTGTTCTTTGGTAGACGGTTGCTCTGAGATATTCTCTCTCCTCATTATGGTAATACTGGCATGTAAGCCACATTACACATTAAGGAAAATGTTTGTTTCTATCCACTGGTGATGTATAATATTCAGGACTGGAGTTCACCCCTTTTTTTCATTACAACACCTTCTGGTGATGGGTTAAATCATATAATCTGTCAATTGACAGATTGCTTTGAATTCCATACTTGTAAATATGGGTCATTGTATCCTTTACATCCCTGAGGAAGTCAGTGCGAATATCCGCTCGCATGACGAAACACATGTTGGCTGTTGTTGCGTTTACTATTGATAAGGAGAACAATTCCATATAAATAAACAGAAGATTGGATTCAAGCTGCTGACTGTTGACTACATGTATTTTGTGTCAATCCTAACAACAACAAGAAGATGTTACACAACATAAGACATGGACACTAAATGTTTCTTATTACGTGCACAAGTGCCTTGGATATTTCTTTGAGATCTTGGATATGCCCTATCTAAATGTCCCATGTACATATTTTTTTATATTTCCTTATTAGTTTTGTACATAACTCATACAAGGTACTACTGAGTTCCTCCTCTCCTCTCTGACATTAGTTTAACACACATCCCTCTCACACCACTGTGCATAATGTCCTTCAGTATCTAGAACAACAGTGTAATTGTGTGTTGAGGAGACCATGATGTGCACAGCCTACCATATTGTTGCTAGATGTCCTCAGTGATACAGAAGACACATTGGTACTCAAAACAACATTATAATGCAAAACATAATTCCTCCCTTGTTTAACTGACAAGAACATCATGTTTCATAATAATGTCGCTCAATGTGACGGAAGTAACAAACTACAGTACAGCTATCTGTAGCAGACCCAAAGGGGTGAGGGCTCCCAGCTGTCCCTGTTATGAAATCTATGATACCCTCTGCCCTCCACAGAGTGCCCACATCCACCCACTTCACTTCTTTCCGACCCCGGTCACGACTGAGGCTGCCATATTATTATTCAAAGTGGCCATCCATCTGATTTTGCATCCAGCTTTTGAATGAACCTGTCCAATTTTCCATATGTCTCACCTTCCCACTTGCCCCCCTGACTAGCTGCTCTGGCCTCTATTTCCGCCTATGATCATTTCAATAAATTATTGGTCAAAACCAACAGCAGCTGGACAGACAGATTTCCAGACCATCGCAAACTGCCATTTTCCTGATCATAGTGCCAGACTCACAAACCTATGTTTGTTCGTTTTCCAAATATGTTGCATATCTAAGAGGCACTGTGTGGGTTCTTGGAGAAGGAGGCCAGTAATGAGACTCTCCACATATCTTAGTACTTCTTCCCAAAACTACCTTATCACCAGGCACTGTCACACCATGTGGTAAATTTCTGCTATTGGCTCACTGCAGTAAGGGCATGAGGTGGATTTCCAGGGTACATACATCCTACCTGCTTAGGAGAGAAGCATGTGTGGCGCACCATATTAAACTGGGTATAGTAGAATCATATATTTACAGAACTCAGGGACCTTCACCATATAGCAGGCATTGGTTCCTGCCCTATTCGTAGCTCTCACCATCTTAAATGGCCAAGTGGGACCCTCCTTCCACTGCACTAGGGTCCTGCATAGGCATGTCACAGCTTTCCTATGATGCATGTGCATTAACAGTACCATCAGTACAAGCAGTGGCCTAGGAATACCCTCTATGACCCCCAAATCTGCCTTGCCACCTGAGTTGAGGCATCATATTGCAGGAGGTGCCCACTCAGTCTGTGCCCTGAGATTTTCGAAGGTTTGCAGCCATTTGTTCCAAAGCGAATCTCCCCACACTTGCACTCCCACCTTTGTCCAGCTGTTGGCGTGATAAATGTTTTTTAAGATCTTGGTTTGTGGGATCATGGGAGTACGGAATCAATCAAAGCAAGGCAAATGAGACATAAGAATGTCAATATTGAGAGATATAGGTGGCTAAAGAAGGAGGGCCCTAGCACCACTGGGAAGGCAGCAAAACACAGCAACCTGAGGAGAATCAACATCTTAGAAATCACACCTCTCCCTATAGGTGATGAAGGAAGTGGAATCCAAAATTCTAGTGACTGCCACATCGAGGAGAGCACCTTTCAAAAGTTCCCCTCAGCAAGATCAGACTCTGCAAGGTACATATTAACACCAGGGTATTTCATTGAGTCCATTCGCTAGGGAAGTTAGGTGACTGCCAGAGCCCCCGTCTGCCCCAAAAGGATATTAAGCAGTGGGAATAAACAAGACTTGTCCCGCTTTATCTTGAGTCCCGAGAGGCCACCACATGCACTCAGAAGATCTAACAGAAGTAAGGCAATAACAGTAACATCATACAGGCATATCAAGGCTCAGTTCTGCATGTAGGGAAATGATGTGAGTCTTAGGCTCAATAGTTATCTGCCAGGTAGGCCTTTTAGACTTCAATAAGCAGGTTCCATATCCAAAGCAAAGATAAAGGGGTGACAGTGGGCACCCCTGCCTGGTGCCACTTAGAATAGTTATAAAATTAGAAATCACAGCACCAGTATGGACACGTACCGTTGGGTCAGTGTATAGCAGTGATAGCAGTAACCCCCATGTTTGAAACTCTGGACCCACCCCCAATCTACCCAGCACAGCGAAAACTCTGTTCATCAAATGCGTTTTTCCATATCAAGGGATACTATCCAATGCTGGCCCTCAGAGCACCAGGACCAACCCATTATCCTGAACAGATATCACAAATTAAGGATCGTATTCCAGCCAGGAATTAAGCCGTTTTGGTCTGCATTTATTATTGTCTGCAGGCGAGTTGACAATATCTTCCCAAGGACCATATAGACTACGTGCAGAAGCAATAGCGGTCTATATGATCCAACATTTAGGGGATCCCTGCAAGGCTTAGGGAGAACCACTACCAGGACTTCTCTCTTGAAACCTGTTAAACTACCCCTGTCCCTAGACTCTGTACAGAACTGTAGTAATCATTGCACCAGCCCTACAGAACTTGCAGCACAGGAGTCGACCAGAAGGCCATCTGTGCAGGGGGCTTTGCCTCTTGCCATCTACTGGATTGCCAACCTGATCTCCTATTCATTGACTGGAGCCTCCAGTTACTGTTGCTGACCAATATATAGCACCTGTAGAGCAATCCTATTTAAGTACTGCCTCAGCATATCCTGGGACACTTCCAGTGGGTCCTCACATAGGCTTCTGTAATAGGTTTGAAACGCCTGATTAATTTCTAGTTGTGTTTACCAAAATCCTGCTTTGGCACACATACAGCACTTATGGGTATTCAAAGAACCTTCGATTTAAGCAAACAAGTCTCCCGTTGTGTGCGAATGCACCATAATCTGTTAATATTCCAAATGACATAACTGGCAAGCGCCTCATTATTGTCCTTCCCAAGGTCGCTCAGATTCACACATGCCTAGATTACACTGTGCATCTACAGTTCTCTCATTCTTTTCTCCATGGCTATCAGCCCCACACGTAACACCCTTTTTACTCCATAGACCTCTTTTATGCCTACCCCTCCAGGCATGTCCTTAAATACATCCCATTACACTGCTGCATCTGAGGCCGTACCTTCATTTTCGTTGAATTACTATTTTATTGCTGTACCTATCCATTCCTGAAGTTCCTGGTTCTGCAATGGCTCAATTTGGAATGACTTCATGCAAATTTTAGTATGTAGCCTTTCACAAGCTACAGTAATCCTTAGTGGGTCATGGTCAGATATTTGGGCGGCCCAGATACTCCACATCAATCTCCTTAGTACATCCCTCTGCAGTGCCAAAGGCCATATCAATTCTGGTGTGTAATGTGGACACCCAAGTAATGAGAGAATTCCTTGGTCTCAGGATGTAGTGCCCTCCATACATCCATTACCTGCATATTGACTGCCCATTCTCATAACATACAGGAGCTTTTAAACACCTGTGCCCCTGGTACTAGTGGGGTAGAGCTATCAAGTTCCAAATCCTGGACACAACTAAAATCTTCACACCACAGTTGGTATCTGAGCATTCTCTGGGAGCACAGGTATTATTCAAGTATAAAAGAAAATCTGATGAGCATTTGAGGCATGAACTGCTACTGGAGCAAATGCTGCTACGTCGAGTCTACATAATGGCCCTACATATTGTTCCTACATTGACCATATAAAGGTCTTACCCAAGGTCTATAGGGTCTCCCGGAATTGTGGAATCTCCCAATATTGAACTTCTTACGTCACATTTGCCCTGTTGTGTTTTGTTCTATGTAAGGGATGATGCAAATGTAGACAGCCCACTTTTCCTCTTGGTCGTCTGTCCCCCACACAGATAGGTTGTCATTAGTTTAGGAGTATGGAACCATGTCAGGTCAGACAGGAATATATTTCTTCCAGCATAGCCCAGCCACCTTCATAAGCAGCTTGGAGGGGCCAGAATGCTGGGTAATCTGACAATACACCTGGAATCTCTCCCATTAGCTAATCCAGCATTCTGGCACCTCCACACAAGCCAGCTGCCACATCCTCTCCACCTGGGTTGTCCCCATGCACTAGCCATCACACTGCCTATTGAAGTTCGGCAGCAGCATAATATAATTCATAACTAGGGCCCCACAGATAGCATGCATGGTAGTTAGTACTACTCTGCCCTGCCTGTTCCACATACAGTCCTGTAAATAGGGAGGACCCTTGCACCACTGGCAAGGTAGCAAGAAAACTACTAACCTGTGGAGAATCAACATCTTAGAAATCACAACCCTCAAACCTCCCTATTGGAAATAAAGGAAGTTGTGTCCAAAATTATACTGGCTGCTGCATCCAGGACAGTACCCTTCTCAATTTCCCCCCAACAAGATCAGACTTGGATCGGTACACATTAACCCCTAGATATTGTATTGTATCCATTAGCCAAGGAAGATGGCTGACTGCCAGAGCCCCAGTCTGACCCGGAAGGGATATGAAGCAGTGGGATTAAACAAGACTTGTCCCAATTTATCTTGAGTCCTGAGGCGCCACCAAATTCGTTCAGTTCTGGTCAGTGGCGGCATAAAAGTTGGGGCTGAGTTATACCTCGAGAGCGAGTGAAGCGGGCAAGCCCAACTGATACAAGGAGGGCTCAGGGGTTCTCTCCTTAACGCTGAGAACATTTTGAGAAAAAGTAGTGGAACATGGTGCATTTTACTGCAAATTTTTGTAAACAATTCAAAGAGAAGCAAGGTGGGGGTGTGAAGTAATTTTGTATATGTAGTCTTCAAACCTTTAAACCTGAAAACTGCTGAATGTGTTACTGCATTAAATATGTTAAACACTTACTGTAATGTTCAAATTGTACAGTCCAAAAAGTAAAGCATTGTGGATAAAAAACAAAGGAACGAGTCAGTCTATTGTGCAGTGTGATGGTTTTGTGTCCTGATTTATTTTTTCAAATGGACTGGAGGGATAAAGCACACCTAGAAGGAATCAGTTCACACTGCAAGGAAGTGAGGGTGGACCAATGTGAACAATAGCGTTGAAAGTGAAGCAGCGCATTACACTAGCTTGGCACCGGCACATGTGCAGGATATTGATATGTCCTTCGAGGCGGCAGGAAGGAGCACATGTACACCAGCATCCACCATCCTCCTTGGTCTCTTCCACCGTAGTCAGCTTCACTTCTAGCCTGTTGCTCTCAAGATAGAACATGTTTTGTATCTGCTGATGCTGTTAAGTTCTCCACTTCCTGACCTATTGGAGATGGTGGGCGCTAATACTCACGTCATACCTGAATCTGGATCAGCTGCCCTGTCTCTTCCATCTATGCAAGTGTCCATTCATTCTTTCACCAGTCTATCCAATCTGCCATCCGTCACCCATCCATCCATCCAATCTGCCATCCATCTACTCTGTCATCCATCCATCCACTCCGCCATCCATCCATGTACATACTCTGACATCCATCTATCCATCAAAGACATTTTAAGGCATGGGCAAAATGGGCGAATGCCCGGGGCCCCCATCTTCCAAGGGGCCCATTGGGAAAGTAAACTTTATCTCCCTCAGCACACCTCTACCTTTTCTATATCTGAACCAATACTTCTACCTCTGTCCTTCTTTTGCCAGTGTCACCGTAAGGATTTATGGGGGCCTTGAAAGGGAATATTTCAATTGTTTTTGTGCAAAACCCATTTCTAAAAGTTTGTTTGACATAATGGGGGCTGCAATTAGCATAAAAATGGGTAATAACATTCATAGTTGTTATGAACAGGGGCTTCAAAATATATCTTGCCCAGGGCCCTAAAAATCTTTTAAGACAACACTGCATCCATCCCTCCAGGGGTGTTGTGAACACCCTGATTTACCACATACAGTGGGGGTAGTGTTCTTTTTTTAAGGCCTTTTCTGTCTGCAGCTGGACAGGCAAAACCTCATCATTAACACTGGAATCTTGCATCAGTAAAAGAGCAAGCAGGAGCAAGGAAACACGACAGTTGGATAAACAGACCAGGGAAAGAAATAAGGAATATTGGAAGGAAGGGTGAAAAGAAGGATGTATTGATGAATGAGTGGATGAATGAGAATGTGAGTGAAAAGATGAGTTAATGATGGTTGGAAGGACAGGTGGAAGGATGGCAGAGTAAAGGGATGGATGGATGAGTGATAGACAGGTATGTGAACAAGTGAAAGGATAGTAGAGTAAACGGATGGAAGAATAGATGGATGGACAGGTGAAAGGATGGCTCAGTAAATGGATGGATGGATAGGTGGATGGATGACAGAGTGGATGGATATATGGCAGAGTTGGCGATCTGCTGTATGGCAGAGTGGATGGATGACAGATGGATGGACAAGTGGATGGCAGAGTGGATGGGTGGATCACAGAGTGAATGGGTGGATGGCAGAATGGATGGATGGAAGAGTGGACTGAGGGATGAATGGCTAAGTGGGTGGATGGATTGAAGGTTGAATGATGGATAATGGATGGATGGCAGTGAGGATGAATGAATAGATGGATGGATGGATGGATGGGAGGCTGAGTCGATGGATTGGAGGATGGATGGCAGAGTGTCTAGATATATGGATGACAGGGTGGATCGATGACAGAGTGGATGGATGGAAGATTGTATGGATAGATAGACGGACGGCAGATTGCATGGATGGGTGGATGAATGGATGGAATGGGGAAGATTGAATGACTTGAAAGAATGCATGGATGACAGAATGTAAAGGTGAAATAGAGGTTATCAGATGGTGATGGAATGGTGAAGAATGAATGGATAGATGCATGGATGGAAGATATAAGACGCTGTTCTAGCGAGGCTTCTGCTCCCTTTGCTTGCTTTGTGGCATCAGTGCTTTAGTTCAATGGGGGGGCTACTTTACTTTTCTGGCTACCCCCTTGCATTCATCCCCATACTCTGCCATCCATCCATCCATCCACTGTCATCCATCCACTCATCCATTATCCATCATCCATCCATTGATACACCCACCCACTTTGTCACCCATCCAGCCATCCATCCATTCATCCACTCTGCCATCCATCAATCCACTGTGCCATCCATCCATTCTGCAATACATCCATTCACTCTGCGATCCACCCATTCACTCGGTCATCCACCCATCCACTCTGTTATCCACTTGTCCATTAATCCATCCATCCTTTATTCATCCATTCATCAACTCTGTCATATAACCAACCAATATGGCATTCATCCACCCTGCCATCATCTATCCACTCTGCCATCCACTCAACTTTTTACCCACTCATTGATCAATCCCCTTACTCAGCCATCTTTTCACCTGCCTATCCACCTATCGATTCACTCATCATCCATCCACCCATCCTTCAATCTAACCATCCACTTATCAGTCCCACATCCTTTCACTCATCAGTCACATTCTCATTCACCCCACCATTCGTCAATATATCCTTCTTTTCGCTCTTCCTTCCACTATTCCTTCTTTCTTTCCCTGTTCAATTCACTCTGCTGTCGTTTTCCCTTGCTCCCGCCTGAAGCTGTATTCCACCGTCAATGATGAGCTTTGTCTGCTGAGTTGCAGACAGAAGATGCCTGAATAAGAACACTGCCCCTGCTGTAGCTGCTTAAACGGGGGTAGCCAACCCTGACCTAGGGCCACTGAAGTACTTTACATGAGTACCTGTTTTGTGTTGGGGCCAGAAAGTCAACAACAAATATTGTGTATTCATTAACTGACTCATACACAGTTTCAATAGGGTGAAACACGGTCCGGCAGATCTTTTTGGGGTAAGGAGTGCGAAACCAAGATCACTATGGGAGTTTACATACAGCTGATATTTAGTGGTCCTATGAAATTAGCTCTACACATTTAGGGCCACATGTATGAAAATGCAATCTCTATTTAAGAAACGCAAAATGCAATGTACTAAGATACCAATTTCCTTATGACGATTCCTTCATAGTAGGAATCGCTATTAGCAAATCGCTAATAAGAAATCCCACTGCATTTGAGACACTGGACCGGTCTTGCATTTCCTAAAAAGCGATTTCTTATTAGGAAATCGATATTTAGGAAGTGCAAAACCAAAGTTGGCAATGGGCAAAAGGCCCCCCCTTGGTGCACCTCAAAAATAGGGGTGCACCTGTAGAGTACACATATGCCTAAGGGGCATGTTTGTGCTCTATTGCAATTTAAAAAAGCACTATGGGGTGCTTTTTGTAAATTGCACCTGGTTATCATTGACTTCAAGTCAATAATAACTGCATCTCCTAAATGCCTAAGTCGCTTTTAGGAAATGCATGGTACATCAGAATAGGAATCGCAAATAGGAAATCCCTATTTGCAATTTCCTATTCGAGGAATCACAAATTGCGATTTCTACAGGGTTGAAATGGCAATTTGCGATTCCTTACAGGGCTTTGTACATAAGAAAAGCCCAATTTGCATTTCTTAACAGCCCGAAATAGCAATTCGGACCGTTAAGAAATGCAAACAGGCTTCATACATCTGGCCCTTAGTGCCTGATGGTGATATCAGTGCCTGGTACTTATATCAGTACTCCACCTGACACCCCTTTGGGGAGCGTCCTCTGTCTGTGCTTACTGTGCCGCTGTTGCACGGACCTCCTGAGCACTGTACTTGCTGCTTGGCTGTCTATCCTGGAACAGGTCTGCTAAATATACAGAGTGAGTTGTGCCAGACTCACTCTCAGATATGCAATGCAGGGTGTGGCAGTGTCATGCCATGATCTCTGCTCTACCTACCTGCACTAGGGGACAGGCAGGAAGCAGCAGTCTCGGAGTCAAGCCACGATTCACTAACCGGTCTCCCTCCTAGACCATCAATGCCCAGTCTGAATCTGTGCCTGTCGAACCAGAGACCACCAATGCTAGGTGCAGTTCCATAATATCTAGCTATGGCACATTACAGCAATATCGCTATGTCCCTTGAGGTGGGAGAGAGAGCAACATGCACAGAGCAATATATAAATTAAAATTACCTTGTGTGAATATGCTTTTTCAAGCTCACTGGCTCATGGATACCGTGATGGCACACTGAGTCCTACAGAACAGTAGTAGCAGGACTGGGTTGACTGTACGTCAATCAGCAGGCCTACAATGCATGTAACTGTAGTCTAATGTGGGCCTGCAGGACGCATGAGAAGAAGGCGACTGGTCACTCCCCTCATGTAGAAAGCCACCACTGGTGCTGTGTATGAGGGGAAAAGCCACGCTACTGTGTTACTATAAAAATAACATGACCAATCACTGTGTGCTTTGAAATAAAGCCACACAGAGATTGGTCATATTCTTAATAATCCAACCCCTGCGCTGCCTTGAAAACACAGGCCTGCGGGGACAAGCTGGTCTGCCCAAACCAAGCTAGGCTTTTTATACTTAAAGCTGCATGAGAAAAATTCAATGATTGGTTTGGACAGGTGAATCAAACACTTCAGAGGAGACCTGGGGAGCTGCGCTCTCCTTGGCTCCCAAACACAGAGGTGGTTTGAAGTCTGAAGTGTGCATGTCGGGTTGGTCACTGTCAGAGAGTTGCCCATCTGGACTTAAGCTGATGCTAAGTCACATCTTGACAACCAGCTTCTAAATCAGGACTCAATCTAGAACATTACTCTCCAATGAAATGGTACAACAGTTGCCGAGCAAACAAGGTGAACTTCTTATTACAGAATTGGAACAGGTTGGGTTAAGGGCCTTGAATGGAAGGTTTCAAAGAAACAACCCAACTGCTCCTACGTACTACTCTTCAACATCGCAACCCATACTTAACAACTCAATAGTCTCCCTGTCTTTCGTTATATAAAATCTTTCTCTATCGAAAATGGATCAAACACAAACAAAAAAAATTGATGACTGTTATCCCGTCCCTTTTTGCCTCAGTAAATAACCTCCCAGACTTAATCTAATTAGTGAATTACAAAAATTTTAAGTGGTCGGAGAATACAATCACCTCCAAGGAGTCAACGCCACCACAGCTAATAGAAACAAGGCAATCCCCGGAGCTTACACTATCACAGAACTGGGAACAATTCACAGATCTCCTCATGGGTTAATTTAATAACAACTAACATAGTGCTTCAAGGTTGGCACATCTAGAGACCCACTTTTTGTGTTGCAATTCTTTAATGGCAGCAAAAGAAAACAACAGTACTGCAGAAATACAGGTTGGTATAACGGGTGGTCATGAAAATGTCCAGGGACTGTGACCACTGGGTTCGAACTATCAAGAGCCCTAGACCCCAGACCCCAGCTCAATCTGGGGACACACTTTATACTCGAAAGGCATTCAGCAGCACGTAGGCTGACAAAAAGAAAGGGCAACTGTGCACTGAGGGAATTGAAAGTAGACCCACATAACCTTCATTGAATGGAAAATCTTCAGGTTCTAAGAGCCAAATACCAAAAAACACCTCTGGGAGGAAAAAAGGTTGAGTAAAAAGCATAATTAAAAGGATGTTTGGAAAATGATCATTAGTACTGAGAGAAGCTTCAACATTGTAAATAATCCTAACATCAAAGAAACAACTTGGGTAGCTTGCTTGTGTGCCCCTCTTAGTCTCACTCCCAGTGATGGGGTCCAAAAATCATCCTTTAGTACAATGAACAACACCCCTGAAAACAACAACTGGAAAAATCAAGATTCAAACATTTTGACTGCCACAGAAATCACCCTGAACACTATGGAGGAATCCAAAAAACGTGCAAACCGGTTGTTCTCGGCAACTCAAATTACCAATGAAATTCTGAAAGGGCAGTGTTATTGAGCGTGAGGGCTCAATGGCAATTCCATAGGCCATTTATAAACTCAACCCATCACACTGGTATGCCAAAATCTACAGAGTATCTAATCATGCATTGCAGATCAAGGCTATTCCTTACTCCTGGAGAGGCTCCATCATTAACCTGATCTATGAAGGGTGCGCTAGGTCATCATCGGAAGAAAGCAGATTGCTAATTTAGCTTGACAATGAAGCCAAATACATTGCTTTGCTGCTTCTTCCAGGCCTAACAACCGGGTGGCTGATAAGAAACGAATACCAATAAAACAAACAAGCTTCAGTAAAGGAACAGATACTGTAACTAACATCCTAGGACTTTCACTTAATATTAATCAAATACTGATGACACAATCTTTTGCTAGATCTATGCTTTGTAGACCTCAAGTATGGTGTTCCAGCGTGTTAAACTGTGGCTGAAACTGGTAAAATGGAAATCCCAAGCCCTCTCCTTAGGGCTTTTCAATTATAAAATGGTAATACATGGGCGAGAATAAGAATAGGCGATGGCTCCAGTCTCTCTAGGAAGATTAATACCCATTCAGGCCTGAAAAGGGGTTGTATTTTAGCCCTTCAATCATGTAACCTTGTTATGGCAGACCTGACTGAAGAATCAGATGCTGTAAATTCTCATCCCCATAAACTAGGCGATAAATCATTATCACATCTGCTATATGACAATTATATTTTCCTGGTACTGTAAACCAAAGTATGTCTGCGTGGACTCATCGATGTCCTAGCAACCTACTCTAAAAAGAATGTCAGGGAAATAAATATAAAGAAAATTAAAGTCCTGGTAACTGACAATAAGATAAAGAAAAAAAACATTTCCAAGGCAAATCTATTGAGAAAGTGGTTGAGCACAAGTACCCTGACTCAAAAGGCTCATTTAAGCCCCAACAGCAGCAGCTCAGATTTAAAGCGAGGGTGCTATCATCAGCGAGAAACAGCCATTAGTACGTGGCTGTTTCCCCGACTAGCCTTTACCATGCATGCGTTACAATGCATGCGTCATTACAATGAATAGCCTTTACCACGCATACCATTACAATGATTGTAATGGTATGCATGGTAAGGGCTATACATTGTAATGATGGTGAAGGCTATTGGTGTCCTTAGAGGAAAGGAAAGGATCATTCTGTTTCCTCAGAACGAGCTGTGACATCACTTAGGAGTGAGGTAAGAGGGATTTGGTCTGGGGGTGGCGGGTACTGTTTTAAGGATGGACGGGGTGGGGAGTTATGTTTTAGGACAGGAAGGCGGTTTCCAGGTTAAGTGCGGAGCAGAGTTGGGCTTGGGGTACTGTTTTAGGGAAAGGGCAGGGGGTGGGGTTTAGGTTTTAAGGTGGGGGGTGGTTTTCAGGCTTGGGGGGTATTGTTTTAAGGAGGGGGCAGGGTGTGGGGTTATGTTTTAGGGCAGGAGCGGTTTTTAAGTTATGTGCAGGGGTTGGGCTTGGGGATGGGGGACTGTTTTATGGAGTGGGCAGGGGATGGGGACTAGGTTTTAGAGCAGGGGCAGTTTTTGGGATTGGGTTGAGGGATTGGGTGTCGGGTGGGGGTACTGTTTTAGGGAGGGGGAGGAGGTCGGGTCTAGGTTTTAGGGCGGGAGCAGTTTTCGAGATTAGGTTGGGGGTTGGGTCTGGGGTTGGGGTTACTGTTTTAGGGAGGGGTAGGGGTTAGGCTTTAGGGCAGGGGTGGTTTTCAGGCTTGGGGTGGTATTAGGCTTGGGGGTTCTGTTTTAGGGAGGGGGAGGGTAGGGGTGTTAGGTTTTAGGGCAGGGTTGGTTTTCAGGATTAGGGAGGCATTGTGTCTGGTGTGGGGGTACTGTTTTAGGTAGGGGCAAGGGTGGGGGGTTAGTTTTTAGAGCAGGGCTTGGTTTTTGGGCTTGGGAGGATATTGGGGCCTGGGGGGGTACTGTTGTAGGGAGGGGATGTGGGGGTATGTTTTAGGGTGGGGCATGGTTTTCAGGTTAAGTGTAGAGGGAGGTTTTTCGCTGGATCCAAAAAAGTATTTGCAGTCTACATTGATCGAACCAGAGAGATCCAGGTGGACGATCAATTCTTTCTTGGGTATGTCAGAGCAAAGAAAGGCAAGGCTGCGTACAAATGGATTACATCAAAATGGCGTGCTCTGCATAAAAATATGCTATTCATTGGCCAAGAAGCAACCCCCTGAGGGCTTGCATGCTCATTCAACCAGAGCAGAGGCTGCAACCACTGTGTTAGCTCATGGGGTCCTTGTCCTGGCTATCTGTCAGGCAGCCACATGAGCATCTTTATACACATTCACCAAGCACTATTATCCAGACGGTCAGGTCTTTTGTGATTGCAACTTTGCCTCTTCAGTCCTGTAGGACTTCTTGGTCTAATCTGTTAGCAGACCCACCTTCGAGGAAAAATTCCTTATGTATCTATTCTAAGATAAGGAATCTGCGGCAGATGAACAAGTTACTTACCTTCACTAATGCCTTATGTGGTAGACACTCTAGCTAGCTGAAGATTCCTTACCGACTCTCTAATCCTCCTCCCACTCCAAAATGGATTTCTACAAAGGATCACCCTTGCGAGGCCCGCAAGATGCACAGCACTTCATCAGCATTTTTTGTGACTCCGTACTTCTGCCGTGGAAAGGCACTGTGCATGTCACTTCCAGTGCCTACCACGCTGACACGGAGCCGAACCACACCAGTTACCGGCACGTCGGGCTACTGCTCAAGATTTTCTGGATCCAGTATTGACATTTGGGGATAATACTAAGCCAAGGAATCTGCAGTTTTGTAGAGTCTCTACCAGATAAAGCATTACCGAAGGTAAGTAACTTGCTCTTTAATGTCAACTAAATGACCACTATGTTTAGGCACTGACAAATGTTTTATTTTCCCTTTTTTTTAAATCTCTGTGGCAAATGCTTGGAATAAAAATAAAAACAAAGGCCACAGCTTCCTGATAAAGCCAAGCCTACTGGTTTTGCCAATGCTCAGGTAGGTATTATGGCTTTTTAGGTTTAATAGAGTTTGCCAGCCATGATGGTGGCTGGGGCGATCTGCCTACTGCCCAAATAGAAGTTTAAGTTATTACAAGTGTTTCCCAATTCATATCTTTTGAAAAAAGACTTCCATACCTTACCTTTTGAATATTCCCTAGACATCAGACCTGATCAGGAAACTTTTCAACTGTTTCTCTACATGCCAATAGGTGGTGCTGTGCCACTCTGCACTGATTCCATTCCGCTCCTGAAATGATGTGTTGAGCCTGTATAGGTATCAGTCCTGCGCACTGACACCAGTTCTTTTCTTTCCACACTACCAGACGCAGATCCAGAGTTCCCTTCTGTCTCTCACAGACACTTACTTTGGTGTGTCTCAAAAATGTATTCAGTGTGCAAAGGATTGTTTTAAACATTGTAGGACTACCACACACATTTCTGTGATGGATCCCTATCAGGTTTGCCTGTGGTACCTGGGTTTGGGCCAAGACTCCGAGACCTGTGGCAACTGCGCATCAGGGAACGCAAGGCGCAACTTTGCTCTGCCAAGCATTAGAAGAATTAATGTCAGAATAATTCCAAGTCCCACTCCGCATCCAAGGTTCAATCCTTGTCCTGTAACCAGAGTTAATGGAGCTGATGGAACTGCTCCAGAATTTGGGCTTTGTCACGCTCCAAGTCTTCAAGTAAGCATGAGAAACAGAAGAAATCAAAGCACAAGTCCACTTCCTTATGCCTTCGCATCATTGGGTAATTGTCCATCTTGATCTCACTCCCAAAGATGATTGACCTCAGAGCCCATCCTACAGCTGGTTTCAGCACAACCCAAGTTTCTGGGGCATTCAGCCATGCTGTGACAGATCGAAGAGTTCTGCACAGCTATGCTCCTGCTCTTTGGATCTCTACTGACTCCATGTGGCACGGTTTCAGGTCCCAAGGAGACAAAAGTTCTTCCACCTGGAATACGGCTGAAGGGTGTGCCCTCTGTGCCAGTTGGACCCTCTGAACCTAGTTTGTCTCAGGCTTTTGCTCTGACTGCTCTCACTGTCCAATCCCACTCTTGGTCCGGGTACATCAAAGCTGATGCCAAACTCGCCGCCTGAAGGGGTTGTCCTCTCTGATGCCGAATTACTGCTGGTCCGACCTCAGCCAATATGATGCCAGAATCCACTGGTGACGCAACTTCCTGCCATTGAGTTACCACAAGGCAGACGACTTTCTTTGCATTTAATTTTTGGGGCAGACTCAGACTCAGACTCTTCCCAAAGAGAGTTCTTGTTTCTCCCCCCAGACCACCCACAGAGGAGTCTGCCTTCTATACAATGAACATGCATAGGGCCATCAAAGTTCTCAACCTTCACTGCCCCCATCATGGAGGTTAAAACTAATGTTTTGACACAAGTCCTTAAACTGGGGCCAACATATTCTGTGCCCCTTTTTCCTTGTAACGAGGCACTGATAAACACCTTATGGGGTAAGCATATTGACAGGTACCATTGCTCTACTCGAGGCAACCCAGCTTTCCTGTTGCAGCACCCCTCACCAGACGGTCTAGTGGTACAGACCTCTACTAGCTGTTTTTATCCCAACACTTTTCCTAACACTCCCCTAACAGAGAATCTAAGCAAGTGGAAACATTTGGAAAACCTCTCTTTTTGTCTACTAGTTTGGCTGTCCAATCCGTTAATGGCAGCTGTCTGTTGGACTCTACTCTCCAACAGACACCCTTTGGGATTCAGTGCCACAGTTTCTCCTCTCTACCCCCCACAGCCCCACCTGCCAAGCCTCTTTTGTGTGTCCTTACTGGGGCACAGCCATCCGGTGAGAGGCAGAATCCACCAATTCTTTATGGGTTGGCAGGCGATCATGTTGGAGAGGTGGGTCCTACAAATTGTTCACAAGGAATATGTCATACCCTTCTTTTCCTCTTTGACTCCCGCTCCACCATCCACTCAATGACTAATTGAGGATAATTTCTTAGCCAAAGGGGCTTCCGCAAGAGTATCCTCACCAGAAGAAGGGCATGATAGTTATTCCTCCTACTTTCTCATGCCTAAGAAAGAAGAAGGCCTGCGGCCTACCTTAGACTTCTGCCCTCACATTTAAATATCCCTCAACATTCCCCCCTCCCCTGTGTCGTAGGTGCAGTACTCACCGTGGTCTTCACCGCCGGCATTTGTGCTCCTGGTAGAGGAGCAGGAACACTATCGCAGGGACAATTTGGAGATCCGGGTCCATGGTGTCCTAGTTCCTCGTGGGGTGTGTAGAGGTGAGCGTTTTCCCTTCGGAATCCTGTTTCCGCCGTGTTTTTATCTGCGGTGATTCCTCCCCAGAAAAGGTGGCGGATTGGTAGGTTGTGATACTGTGGGCGGTACATTGTCCTCCGCCTGTCTGTTGGCGGTGACCGCCAAGCTGTTTGTTTGTACCGCCATGGCGGTCAGAGTGTTAAAGTGGCTGTCTTTGTTGGCGGTTTCCGCCACAGTTGTAATTGCGAAATTTTTACCGCCGGCCTGTTGGCAGACTTACCGCTGCTTTAACACCGACCGCCAGGGTTGTAATGACCACCTATATGTGCTGGACCATCTATATATAAAAAGACACAATACCATATTTCTTTGAAGCAGCTTGTCTGCTATAAAAGACCTATATTGCCATCATCCATCTTACTCCAGAGAACTGCCATATTCCAGAAATGCAACTTGATTTCAGATGCAAACCCCTAGGTTACATTGATCAGGACTCAGTGAATGGATTAGTTAACCCAGGTGATTGGGGGAGGGACATATTGCAAGAGGTCTCTAATGAGTGGAGGAAAGGTAATCATGCCCATCAACTGAGCGTCTTTGACTAATCTGCAGTCCTATATCATGGGTACAGATATTCCACGCTGGTGAGTTAGAGACCCTTGGGATGTTCTAGGTTGCATGCAGTTAATAAAGCCAATCTAAACAACTGACTTGTGCAGGAAACTGGCATACATTTGTGTAATAATGTGCAGGGATTTACGGAAATGTTATGCTGCAGTATATTAAGTAGACAACAGTTAATTATGTTTCTCAATGTTCTGTTCCCAATTGTTTAATAACTTTTTCCTCATAATTTTTCTTTCTCTATAGATCAGAACATTAAAAAGGAAATGTAAAGTATTTCTGAAACATTGTATTTTTGTATTCAAATATCTTACTGCATAGATCTGTTGTGTGTGTATGTTTTATTGCCATTAATTACAGACATTTATACATGCAACGGAATTTTTCACCTGTCACCATCCTCAGGATGTGCAATGCCAATTTTATGACAATAAGACCGTGTGGGATTTCTTTAGCTTAGTAAATGCAGGCATCCACCCAAAAGCAAAATATGTGCCATCGGTTTAACTCAGAGTGTGTGCCCCATTTAGAGGTGGATGAGCTACCAGATTTCTGGCAGGGGAGCACCAGATAACTCTAATGTTGGAATCCTGTCTGTTTGCTAAAGAAAGTTCAGTCAATGCACATCAGAAAGTCCACCCCGTTTTTCTGTTATACATTACAGGAAAATAACTTAAATCATATTATGGGAAACCATTCATGTCAAAATTATAGCTCTCCAAATGTGACACATCCTAAAATACACAGCGCATGACAAAAACAATATAACACAGCCCAGAATAAATATAACATATTTCATTATCAGTATCATACCCAGCAGAATACACCATGTAGCAAAACAAATATGATTAACATCAAAATGAATATTTTACTTTGTGCATGTTATGAATATCTCATACTGTAAATTGAATAAGACATATCCAAAAATATATGTAAAAAGTATTAACATGAATATGGCCGTCACTGACAACAATATAGTAAGCACTTAAATTACTAGGGCTTGCATTAAGGAGAATACATTTACTGAAGTGGCTAGCATGAGTTAAGAGAAATATGACATATTCAAATGCATATGATGCATTGAAATGTATATAACCTCCAATTAAATGAATATGAGACGTTAAAATAAATATATCTCATTTTGAAATTAAGTTGTTAAAAGTATGACACAGGTTGAAAAGAACATTACACATACTACAATATTAGACGTGTTGAAATGAATATGATCCATGTTGAAATGATCGTGAATAATATTGAAACAAATATGACACACTTTAAAATAACCATAACTGGAGCATGACGATAATGGGGGACGAGTAGGACCTCCTAGGTACTGCTATGCTGACTCACTCCAATAGCCATCAGTCTCAGCTGCACTCAACCAGACATTTCTACAAGGATAAACAGAGACTATCCCCAGAGGGGGAAGAACATCTGCACACCTAGTCACATGTGCTCACCGTGGCAACAAACAGACTGACCCACTGGATGGATCGCTGTGCCACTCTCAGATAGTGGCTGCCTCTAAGACCACGCAACATTCAGCCCGCCATCAGTCCACTAATGCTCGGAGAGGAGCACGGAGTCCTAGATGTGTAAACTCAACCCGGATTTATATTACCTTTGTTCCACCCAACGTAATAAGCTCCAGAGCAGCAAGGAGAGCCTGTGACACACAAGCAGATATTGTTTGGCTGGGCCCCAGAGAGGAAGCACATGGTGGCATTGTCAAGCATGTGACCTACTGCCTACAACACGGAACTAGAGATGGGACCAGTAGCACTTCTGTGGCCCAAGGGGCACGTGACAACCCACACCATGATTGGCATACTTCTGGGAGACAAGCGGGGCAGCAGTGGTGGCCCACCACCCTGATTGCAGGCCTGGGGTCTACCAGAGTCACCAAACGCCCTGAAAAAGGAACATCCAGTCTGGGGGAGGATAGTAGGGATTGCCACAACATCTGACCCTGGTGCAGTATCCCAACCAGGGGGAATGCCACCCCCACCCACCCACCAACTCCCAACCAAGCTGGAGCTACTGGAAGGCTGACAACAGCAAGAGGCAGGGATCACCCTCAGGGCAGCAGGTAGCCTTGACCACGCCAGCACCAACATGACAGTCTGATTCACTAGAGGCCTGCTGAGCCCTTGTCTGACATATGAAGACTCTCCGCCCTCCCACTGCTGTCCCGTTGCACAATGGCCATGAAAAGGATAACCGCTGAGGGAGGTAACACATGTTTAAACATGTTGCAGCAATGAGAGATGATGTTGCCACAGATATCAAGGAAATCAAGCAAGACATAGAAGAGATAGGTAAATGGGTGGCTACACTGTCAAAAGACAAAGCACTTGATAATTACAGATGCAAACTCCTTAAGCTCCATGAACAGAGCATTGAACTCCAAACCCCTATTGAAGATTTGGAAACTAGATCACGGGGTACCTGGTAGAGATTTCTAGCCGCAGATTCCTTACCTCAGAATAAACCCTGAGTATCAGACTAGATCTGGAATTTGTTTTGTGAGCAGTACCCCTTTAACTGTGGACCAAGGATAGAACAAACAGAATAACCTAAGAAGTGGGATCAGGTAGAGGATTGATGTTCCTAGATGCACTCCATGCCACCAGTTTATCCCAGCAGCAGGAGTATACCGATTTGGTGGAGGGACACCTGGCTACCAGAAGAACATCACAGACTTCTCCATTGATGAAGGTGAGCAGGTTCGGGTGCATGACCCTCCACTGTTGCTGGGGCAGAAATCCTCTCGAAGAGGATTCTGATGGGGAACTGATCCTGATGGTCAACAGCAGGACACGAGACACTACCTGTCCAATCAGGAGCCAAAAGAATGACTTGGGCCTGGCCATTACTGATCTGCTTGAGAACTCAGAGCAGGAGTGGTACAGCTGGAAAGGGATAAAGAAGGCCAGAGATCTACTCGCCATGAAAAGCATCTCTGAGGAATAGCCACCTTGGAAAGTCCAGCCCAAAATTGAAGACATTGTGCCTTCTTATCAGTGTCGAACCGGGCTAGCCAAGGCTCTCCCTAATCTGAAAATGACCTTGCAACATTTGGAGACACCATTCGTTATTGGCTGAGCATTATCAGCTAAGGTTTCCCACCCTGGCGATCAGAAAGGCCACCAGGTGTTGAACTACCAGGGAAATGCCCTGGCATTCCAGCCATGTCCAGAGATGCAGAGCCTGTTGACAAACGATCCATGACCCTATCCTGCCCTGTTTGTTGCAGTAACACATGGCGGTGGTGTAGTCTATGAACACTTGTACCAGTCTTCCCTTGATCAAAGTAAGAAAGGCTTTCAATGCTAAACGGATCACTCGAAACGCCAACAGGTTGACATGAAGCCTGGACTCCGCTAGAGACCAGAGACTCTGATCTCCACCTCTCCCAGTTGGCTGGCCCAGCCCAGGAGTGACGCATCTGTCACTACAGTCAACTCTGGTTGGTGAAGGAAGAGAGATCTTCCACTGACCTGATTGCTGTTCGTCAGCTACCACTGCAGATTTTTCACAGTTTTCTGCAAGATCTCAACCATGTCAGAGTGATTTCCCTGATGTTGTGCCCACTGGAACTTTAGGTCCCACTGCAGTGCCTGCATATGCCAAGGGGTATGTGTTACAAGCAGGAGGCCATGAGACCCAACAGTCACTGGGGCATTTTCATCTAAACCTAGCACAGAGGCTGAAACATTGGTATTGTAGCCTGAAGGCATTACCTTGCGTGACACAAGAGCAACGCAACACTTTTATAAATCTGGCCCTTAGTGTCTAGGTCTTAAAAGGTCATTATATGGCAGTTGCCCACTTTGAAGCATTCATTCCTGCAGCTTGCTCTTCCTCCACAGAGCAGTCTATCATAGCAGGAGTGTCTGCAAACTTGATAGCCCCAAACACAGGGCATCGGAGTGACTAGTGAATTGTACCTGGATGTCAGCCTCACTGATATATGTTTAGCAAAAGGATATAAAGGCCTCCAGCCCTACTCTTCAAGATTCCTTATATGTGTGCAGGACCCTTTGAGCAGAGACCTCTTTTAGAACCAAACGCAGACACATGTGCACTGTCCGGCACTACTTTCAACCCAATGTAGGTCAAAGGTGAGTTAAGCATGCAGCAGTGGAACTTTTCACGAGTGGGCCCGTAGGCACCACTTCAGTGCATGACTATTAAGGTCTTTTCACTCTACTGTTCATTATTACTGTAGAACACAGTATATTGACACCACTGAGCATGTGCTACTTAACTCCCGGTGAAGGTAGTAACATACCTTCACACAAGGGCACTCCCATCCTGGTCTAAGCAAGACCAAAATTAGTGAGACAGGCCAAGTTCATGGCATGCACACATGATCCATTTTGCCCATGGACAAATATAATCAGTGGGGATCCAGATACCATTGCAGCTGGGACACTCAGTGGAGAGATATGTGTCCCTTAGCAGACAACAGACTTTTTAGCCCCAACAAAGTCCGTGATTCATCTTTTTTATTCTCAGTCATATAAACACTGCCTGGATTCTGCACAACCACTGACAGAAGCTTATCTAATTATCTAAGTAGCAAGCTGCTGTCCTGAGAAAAATATCTCATATACTCATTGAGGTGTCCCATCTATCTTTCTATAGTAGTGTTGTTCTCCCCTTACTTTTTACAACTACTGTGGAAATCCTACCCATTAGGAAGAGAATTCTGCTGAAGAAGAACAATTGCTAGTAAAAGGAAAATCCACTATTCCTTCTGTAAATCAATAGGAAAAATGTTCTTGTGGATAATTATGTTCGTAGGAAATCAACAAAGCTTTGCATAGAGTCAGAGAAGACTTGCATGCTGGATAAAAAGTTTAGTTAAGTTCATGGCCGCTTCAGGTTGTGAAATGCTCCTTCGCTTGACAAGTAATGTAAACATTTTGTGTCAGGATTACTGTATGTCATGTGTCCTTGGTTGGTAAAATGAAAATATTGTGCCTCATTCAAAACGAGAGGTGGAAAAGTATAGACGAAGTTCTATGACTCAGTCTGAATGTACTTCTACTCTCTTTTCATCATATGTGTAATTTTACTCCTGGACCCACCGCAAGGATGTTACTAATGTCACGACGAAATTCAAACAGCTGAGGGTGGTGTGCATAGACAATGATATGAGGCTTCATGAAACATGAAAAGAGATCAACATCTCACCCGAACAATTTACCAAATAGACTTATGTGAACCTATTGGGTTCTCAAAATTAGGTCTCAACTCAGGATACTATCACCTGCAGCTAGATGAAGTAAGCTGCCATAACCACATTATCAATATGTATCAGGCTACACTGTTGCATGCCCCTTAGCATGGAATATCTTCAGCGGCCAAGGTTTCCAAATGATTAAGCAAGTATTTTTCAGATTGGAAGAGGCACAAAATGTTAGCAATGACATTCATAAATGCTGCAGAACCCAATCATAGGCTACCCACAAAACCACCAAGAATCTCTGTGACCTCATGCTTCATTGCCACAAGTGTGAGTTCCTGGACAACAGCATAAACTTTTATGGTTTTGTGTTTTCTTGACAAGGAGTGAGCATAGATCCACATAATGTACAAGGCAATAATGAAATAAAGAACCCACAGACAGCATCTGATGTTAGATGTTTTCTGTGCCTGGTTAATTATTGTGGGTGCTTCTTCCCGAATTTGGCCACACTATTTGAAACTCTGATGCAGCTAATTAAAGCTTGGTGCATGCAAAAGTGGTCAAATGTAGAAAAACAATTATCCAAAGTGAAAGTGGCAATCGTGCACAACACCATCATGAAATACTTTAACGCCAAGCTACATACTGAACTGTTGGCTTATGCCAGTCCAGTGGGCCTCGGGGGTATCCTTCTCCAAAAGCAGCAAAATGTTGCAAGCACAGCACTATCAGAGGTTATATATTCACAGGTTGAAAGGGAAGCACTTTCAACCATGTGGGTTTGCACTCATTAGCATTTATATATTTTGGGCAGACCCTCAAATTGCTATTTACAGGTTCATATCTTCATTTCTCAAACGAGTTGAAAAATTAGTGAAGCACCTCTATAACCTCAGATTAACAGTGATTTACTGCTCAATTTGGGACAATCCCGCAGATTTCTTGACAAGGTATCACATGAGAAATCTCACTTCACCTTAAGAACAAGTTGAAGTACACATGTACTTGGTTGTTAAGGTTGCATGTCAATTCACATGTTCCCTGAAGGACATTGCCAGAACCACCGCTAGGAGCAAATGCTTACATCTCACACTTCAGGCAGCTAGGAATAATTCATGGAAGACCTTTTTTGTCGGGTAGCAAAGAAAAAGGTGTCCCTAGTGAACAGGCTATGACTGATCTGTGGAAGGTTTGACATGAATTGAGGGCCCCCCATGCTTAATAATGATTCTCCAGTCACCAAAATACAAGGTGACTCAGCTGACACACCTGGGTCACCAATGCATCATGAAACCATGGGCCCAATAAAGGAAAATGGTGTGGTGCCACATGTGCATGCTGGTTAAAGACGTGATCTGTGATTGCCATTTCGGCTAGGCCACATAGAGTAATAAAAGTCAGGCACCAGGCATCACAAAAGAGATCTATGGATGCCGTGGTCCAATCTTATCACAGATTTCAGTGTCCTCTCCAATTGGCAACAACTCCCTGTTGTCATAAACACATGCACCAAATGCCACGTTGTGGAAATAGATGAAACAACAGAGTTTGAGTCCGTTAAGCCCAAGAAGATCATTGGGGCCTGCCTATGGGAACCCATAATAAAAAGGGACAGTGGACCCTCATTCCAGGGAACTGAATATTGCTCGTACTTACTCCAGCTCAGATTAAGTCGTCAATAGGTCACACCCTGCATGCTGCAGGTCAGTGGGGAAGTGGCAGGCTCATATATATGTTGACTAAAGCACTGAGAACAGACTTGGAACAGGAGAGCGACAAAGAGTGACCCTGAAGTGTTCTGTGCGTGTATCAGGGCATCTCACACTGCAAAGCCAGGTGCACTCCTACAGTACTACTGTTCCAGAGCCCATCGAGGGTCAGATTCTGTGTACCTCTGAAATGGGTTCCAGTGGGCTTAAATGGTCACAGTGTCCAACAGATTAGAATCAATAACATTGACTGTGCTAGCAGAAAAAGAGAAGCGAAGAACAGCATAATTCACATAAGACATAATGACCTGAACAAAGAGACACCAAGGGAGAAAATTCAAATTTCCCATTCTCCCATTTGGAGAGCAGACCCTGGCGGGCATCCATTATTGACAAAACCATGGCCACAGCCAAGATGGACCACAAATTGGTCAATCACAATACTTTCATGTTCTAATGACTCTAGGGGTCCCATCCAGGTGAACATCACCCACCACATATCAGAAACACACCTGATTAGAGAAGTGAATTCGTAGAGTGAAAAGAGGCCCATATGTAGTACATTGATGACTCCTGCATTGCTGTCACCAGCCATAAAGCACCGTTTATGCAGCCAGCGCCACTGTCACTTCTGGAGGAAGAGTTGTTGAACCAAGATGGGGACAAGGCTGATTCATCTTACTGAAAAACCCAAGACTGTCCCTGAGACTCAAAGACTATATTTGGGGGCGTGAATGAAAATTCATGCAGCAAATTAATGTTTACTTATTGTTTTAATCTGAGTTTGTCAGGGATGTAGTGTGTCACCCAGCACTTTATCTAAAGACATGCACCCATCTACACAGTCCGACGCCTGGCAGCGTGAAGCATATAAATAAAAGAGAGATAGATAGCACACTCAAGTCCAGCCAGTCTCAAGTGAGAACCAATGTGTCTGCACATTATTTCTGCACAGCTCTCCATAGACCCTCCATGCCGATCCACGCCTCTGGCTAAGATCAGACAGAGATAAACACATGCAGCCACCTAATTAAATTAAGCAATAGAAGATTTCTTGATCTATTGAATGTAGAGTACTTACTGGTTGGTGAACCAATTTTGGCAAAGAAATACTGTACCATAGCTTGTAGCCCTATCATCTGATGGTTGAGCCCTAAGTGCATGCTTCTTTACCCCTGTTACTACAAAATTTGATGCCACTGGTAAACCATCATTTCATAATTCTTTTTATATCAAATGTTGTTTTTGTCTCTGTCATGTGTCATGACTCTTTATGTCATTTCCAAATTGAGTCAAGAGAAAAGTTTGTGTCTCCCCAGGAGAGAAGTCTGGTTCGAGGCAATTTCTAAATCGGGTTCAGTGTAGCACCCTCTAAGAAATAGAAACCCAGGCTCTATACGGAGTCCATTTTTGGGGTATCCGTGGGTTTATAAACTAAACTTACCTACTATGCAGTTATACTAACTCTTTGTTCATTATGTTGGCTTATCACTTCACTCTATCCTGTGCCTTTCTTTCACTACTCTTTTTCAGTCCTCCACCAGCATTTATTTTCATTGCCTTTAGTTTTTAATAAGCCTCTTACTCTCTCTTTTTAGTACTCTGGTTTGACGCTCCCATCATCTCTTATTGATTTCATCTGTTGTTTAAACATTTTCTCTAACATTTTGGCAGCATGGATATCCTGAATCCAGCTTTCCCTTGTGTTTTTTTCTGCCCCTCAACCTCACTCACTCTGTAGTCATTCTTCCTTGTTTCATGGAGTAGGCTTGATGTGTGCAGACTCTCCTTGCACTTTGTTTACTAAAGCTTTTATGATTAGGTTCTGCAGTCCGAGCTTACCTCGATCTTATTACTGAAATGTTCTCATTGTTTTGTCTTCCAGTGATGAAGTAAAGGCTGTAGTACAAGCTACAGAGACTGAAGTCGAAAAACTCGTAAGATTACCCTGCTTGAAACTGAATATCTTAGTCAATGTTCTATCATAATAGGAATGCCTCCGGAGGTACCAGACCTTCATTAACAGCACATGCAACTCTCAGAGACCTGCACGCTCTTTAAAGTTCTATTGTATAAGCCCACTGCAGACTTCAACAAGTCCTTGTGAGAGAGCTTCCTAGTGAACAGTGTTTGCTTTATGCTTGATTGGAAAAATGATTATCTCTGTTTTCGCCTCCATTGTAATCATGATTTTTCAGTTTTGACACATCTCAATAAGAAACTGCATCACCACCACACTGATGCACAACTCTCCAATGGTATGAAGTCTCCTATCATGGAAGACCTATTGAGCCTTAGGTATGAATGAAAAAGGTTAAACGCAACCATGTAAATCCCCCCTTGCTTACAGTTGGGGTACAATCTATTTCACATGTTAAGGTTGTAGAAGCTTACTTGCATCAGATGTGTGACAATACGTATATATGATACAAGCTCTAAAAATAAATGACAAATATGTCGGATTTGAGATAGAGGCTTGGATTTGGAACTCAACAGAAAACACAAGGGACAGTGTGTAGTGAGAGAATTAACACAAAAATGACTAAAATCTTTCATTGGTAGACACAGAAGTAGATGATGTGCCTCATCACAAACTCATGTATGCATTTTGTGAATCTACATTAACTGGCCTATCAGTAAGTGTATCATGTTATCACCATTGATATTCATAAACACTGAACATATCTTCATAAATACGGAATCTCATAACACTGGTTAGAATGCATTTTATCTGGGTCTAAGCCAACAAAAGGCCACCCATATCATCTTATAAGGTAAGGAATTAGATCAAAACCACAGGTAACTTGTTACAATCGTGGTTCTACATCCACCAACATACACCTGTCATCACATTAGACAATGTGATAATTCTCTGCCGAGAACAAAACAAGTCAATTGCTAACCAAGAAATGTGTCAAATGAGGTAGAAGGGGGGGTAGAGGACAACATAGTAGAATTATACATCATGTCTCAAAATTCCACACTCCATGCCTCCTTCATAGAGAGCACCCGACCCAGGCACCTATGGGCCAGGTATATCCCCCACACCATCGAAGGTCAACCCTCCCATTTACTAGAAAGCACTTCTCCGCAAAGAAGAAAATAGGTTCTTACACCTTCCAGGTTATGCAGAAATGCCTTCATCTCATCTGCATGTGAACACATAAATATTGTACCATTATGAAAGCATCTATTGCACTGGAGCAGTGAAACAGAAATTGGTGGCTGTCCAACATGACTGTCCTGTGCCTCAGGACTCTCCACAGGATTGCACCTCAGCTGTCAGATGAGACCATCCCTGTCTTAACTATCATTGTTGTTGAATATGTGCTATACGTATGGCTCTACCACTCACCATACATATAGCATGCCTGTGACACGCACCAAGGGATATCAACACAGCATCTGGGCATTACATTCATGCTGAAATGTATTCAAGCCTGTAGGCACCCCACATTACCTAAAAAGGACAATAGGTCAGTTTAGTATTACCAATTTAAAATAAAGTAAGCTTCCACCACCGCTTAATGCATATGTCTGAGGACATGGACTGTAGCACGCACCTCCAGACCTTGGAGACAGTCCCTTGGTCTCATGGTCGGTTACAAGGCCTAGGCTTCAGAACACACACAGTATTAACATGTGTGCTGCTCTTTGTGTTGAATATTGCACTTCCTGATGTGAAATAGTGCTTCCTAATAAACAATAATGTTTTGTATACAGACCTGTTTGAGTTGTATTGGTGCTCCAGGATCCACTGTTATGATTTTCATGTGGGGTTTCCAACATGTACTGCACGCCATATGGGTAGCATCGTAGTTTTCACCAGTTGCTTTATTTTGTGACATTGCTACATACCTTCGTCTGTGGGAGGTGCAGAGACGTTGTATACCACTGCTGTCAGATTCTATATTTTTGTAGGAAATAGTATTGTATAAGGTGTCAGAAGTTACTTTTGTGTGTGCTGGGCAGCTTCCACCCCCGTTGTTGATAAGTGGAACTACAAGTAGTCTAGGACATCACTACTCTTATGTTTACGCTGATTTCAGGGTAACGTCTAGCTCAGCCTCCAAACTGGAGGATGACAAGACACACCCCATTGTGCACATAAGAGACTTATCCAATGCATGCTCAGAGTCTGTGCCATTATGGTTCAAAACATCTCTATCGAAGAGCCAGAAAACATGATGAAAATCCACGTGTGGGGATTGTGTACTCCAAATAGGTGTAGAGAAAGAGGCCAGGGACTCTCCTTTGACCCTTTCAAGGAAGCCCCCAATTGATAAATTGTTCCTGCAAGATTGTACCTCTGCATCTTGCATGCACAAGGTCAGATTCCTAGATTTCGCCAAGAGATGCATCACACCAGGCTTGAGTTCTTTTACAGTATCCTCTAGCTCTGTTATCCGACTTGCCACCGCTGTTACCCATCATTGAGACATTTCCACCATTTTAGCTACCTAGCCACGCCTCTCCTGCTGATTGTTACTCACTCACCTCCTTTCCAAGTCTTCAGATCTGTTGACACCCTTTTGATTGAAAATTCAGGCAACAAAGGGGTCATAAGAGGCAATATCATTTATGTACAGATTGTTATCACATTCATGGAGTGCATAGAGCATGAGTAAAAAATATACTGGCTTTAATTTGGAGCTTTCTGATGTTCCTGTGCAGCTTTTATCTATTGCATGAGGGTCTGCCGATGCCTTAAAAGAAGTCTTCAGTTTTGTTCTTAAACAAGCATTGTTTGAAACAAAGTTTATTAACCTTTACTAACCATTGTACAAGCAATATTTTAGACCATTGCTTTTTTAAACTAAGAATGGTCTATGTCAGAGGCTTTGTTAAAAAGATGGTGGTTCAGCACATGTCCCTTTTTCGCCAAGGTTTGTTTGAGGCACAATGAAAATTGTTAGGTATTGCTGATTAATTTGTGAGCATCCACAGAGGGAACAGTATCCACTAGAACAAAACTCTGTGCAACATTTTTTGTAACATTTGTTCTATGATGGGTGCTTCCTGTATAATATGCCCATCACACCTCATGGTTCTTTGATCATCTGATGTCCTAAAGCATGGCATATTCTTGATGCTGTAGGAACAGGGAAAATCATGGCTGCTTATGTACCTGCATGTTGCCCTGTCCTTGCTATTTAAAATGATACAACTTGTGACATAAGTAGTGGTGCTGCTGCTGGGACAGTCCTAAAAAGTTCTGCAGTGCCAGGCAGAAGCTGGAATAGTTAAGATTCTGTCGAGAAATCTTAGCCAAATCATAGTGACCATCTAAATCGATGTTACTCAAAGTACGGCCCGCGGGCCGCCAGCGGCCCCGCGGACCAACCTTGGCGGCCCGCGGAGACGTACAACAAGCGGCCTATGATAATGGCCGCAGTATGTAAACATAGAAGAGGGCTGCGGGAGCATGCGCAACAGTGGCTTCTTTGCACATGCTCCCGCGGCCCTCCTCTATGTTTACTACGGCGGCCATTATTTATGGCGTTTCCGTGGATCCTGGAAGCCAAAGCCCCATAAAAGTCAGCGCTTGCAGCTAACTTTTACGGGGCTTTGTCATCTGCTTCCTGTCACCAGCTCCACGTCTGCTGCCCGCCTGCCTGCCGTTCTCCATTTGTGGCATCTTTACAGTGCTTTGAGTCAGGTAAGGCTCTTTGGTTATTTATTTATTTGTTTTTAATGTAGTGTGTGTGTTACTGGGGTAGGGGTGAGAGTAGATTGCGCTGTGTGTGTGCGCTGTGTGTGTGTGTTACTGGGGTAGGGGTGAGAGCAGATGGCGATGTGTGTGTTAGTGGGGTAGGGGTGAGAGCAGATGGCGCTGTGTGTGTGCGCTGTGTGTGTGTTACTGGGGTAGGGGTGAGAGCAGATTGCGCTGTGTGTGTGCGCTGTGTGTGTGTTACTGGGGTAGGGGTGAGAGCAGATGGTGCTGTGTGTGTGTGCGCTGTGTGTGTGTTACTGGGGTAGGGGTGAGAGCAGATGGCGCTGTGTGTGTTACTGGGGTAGGGGTGAGAGCAGATGGCGCTGTGTGCAGATGGCGCTGTGTGCGTTACTGGGGTAGGGGTGAGAGCAGATGGCACTGTGTGCAGATGGCGCTGTGTGTGTTACTGGGGTAGGGGTGAGAGCAGATGGCGCTGTGTGTGTGCGCTGTGTGTGTGTTACTGGGGTAGGGGTGAGAACAGATGGCGCTGTGTGTGTTACTGGGGTAGGGGTGAGAGCAGATGGTGCTGTGTGCAGATGGCGCTGTGTGTGTTACTGGGGTAGGGGTGAGAGCAGATGGCGCTGTGTGCAGATGGCGGTAGGGGTGAGAGCAGATGGCACTGTGTGTGATAGACCGGACCCTGCAAGGGTAAGAACTGTGCTGCAGCATTGTTTAGCAATGTTTTGAAAAAGGGGGCGGGGTGGTTGTTCCCCCTCTAAGCCCCCCCCCCCCCCACTGTCACTTCAGTGCGGCCCTCGGCCGCAAACCATACTTCAATTTTGGCCCCCGAGAAAAAGTTTGTGAGTACCCATGATCTAAATAAATTGATTACCGTACCAATACACCCTTCACAAGTGGGTTTTGTGCCAGAACACTCCTCAACAAGCCACCTACACAAACTTTCACAAGTGGGTTGGGCTTTGGCCAGAATTTCCTTATACTGTCCAGGGGCATGTGTCACAACCCACTGGGATTAGTCTTCTGTGAAAGCTAACCATTGCTCCTGCTATTTTTCTTAATAGCCTTATAACTGTTGGCATTTGAGCCAGTGGCGGTATTATGGTAACACAGACAGCAACCAGGGAAATTAAAACATTTTACTATTCAGACAATATCCTCCTGACCCTGTTGTGCTCCTCAGACTCAGTCTCCTCTCTGATAACATAACCAAACCCTTTCTCTTGATTTTCGAGATACAAAATAAATTGGGCCAAATGAGAGGTGCTGCCTCTAAATCCAGCTACTACAAAAGCCCCCTTAAATGATTTACCCTTGAAGTGGCTCCACAATAAATTGCAGTATTTAGGAATTTCTATTAGCCAGGAACTACATGACTTGGTAAATGACATCTCACCAATCACTGACCAAATTAAACATGATTTTCAAGGTCTTTATTTAGCTCTGTTGGAGAAAGCTCAGATTATTAAAATAAATACATAGTCTAAACTGAATTAAGTTTTCAGGATGTTACCCCTCCTCGTAGCACAACCATACTTCAAAAATATCACATGTACCATATCTAAGTTTATATGGAGAATGGATTAAAAACTTTATGCAACCACATAGAATAGGGAGTCTTATTTTGCCCCATCTAGAGAGCTACTATCTTTCTCAACAACTATCTCACTTGGTCTACATGTTACTGACACACAGGATGTCACCCTGCTGGGTAATAATTGAGCAGACTATTTTAGGTAGAGACAGGGACTTGGCTATCTATTATACTAATCAACCCCAAACCACAACCTCCTCTAATCCTATCATACACACATCTCAATTTGCATGGCAAAGGACTCACAAACTTATGAACATACCTAGTTGCTTGCATTCCAAGGCACCACTGTGGCCTAACACTTGTATTACATTAGAAGGGGATCAGTTGGTCCATTTGGATATCTCATGAAGTATGATGGCATTATTACTCAGGATACATCAAAACATTTCAAGACCTGCAACAGGAGTTCAGTTTTCCCATCTCACAGAAATGGATATACACTTAACTCACACATGCCTGATAGAATAGACTTGGGAAGACCCGCCTCACACTTGAATGCCCCCTATTGCACACTACATACATATGTGGACATATTTTGAAGCATCATATCGGGGCTGTACGCTACACTGACAGACCCCTACTTTTCTGCCAATACACTAGGCACATGGTGGGAGACACAATTAAACACAATTAAACACAACAGTCCTGGAAGACAAATGGGACATGCCTTTAGCAGACTACAAAAAGGGCTTAGAAATCATGTTTGAAATCTATTTATTTCAAAATGCTTAAATCAAAATCATGTTTGAAATATATTTATCTCAAATTCCTTACAAACTCATTGGTTGCCAGCAAAACTGCCTAAAGGCAGAATCAACATGGACTCATGTTGTTGGAGTTGTATTGAACCTGAATGTGACATAGTGCAGAGTTGTTGGAATACACATCGATAAACAGTTTTTGGTGCAAGATTTGGGACTATTTGAAAGGCGAATTGCATGTGGCTGTCCAGTCAAGTGCGTGTTTGGCTCTTCTGCATAACCCATAATGTATACCATACCTTAACACAACATTCCTATATCAGTCTCTCCATCACTGCCCTCTGCATTGCCAAATTGGGCATTTGCAGCATAGGAAGATTAAAAAATTCCAACATTTCAGTCATATTATGAAATGACATCATTTGAAACACTGATCTACAAGCTTCATGAAAAACTGCAGATCTTTGGGGTCACCTGGTACTCATTGATTAAGGGATGATGATACACCCAGCTCACATACGGCATTTTAGGTTAAGTGTATACTGTCCAGTTGTTGTTATATGCTTATTCCACATTTTTCACCTTTTCCTAGTTTTCTTACTTTCCTGACTGCATTATCCTCACTGAGAGGTCAATCTCTACTTAACCTACGTATTGTGATTTTGGGGTAGTTATGTGTGATGTATGTCCACATTAATGTTTCTCCGCAGTGTAAGGACTATTACAACTGATACTTCACATTGTGGAGAAATCACTGCCCTTAATTAGTCTGAGAAGTAGTTTAGTTGTTTCTTAAAGTATAATTGAATATTAGACATTGGTTATGATACATGTTTGTGATGAGTTCTGATAACGCAATTGTTTTTAATGTGGCCTTCAATAAAACTAATAAAGAATTATGATTACAAATATTCTGCATAGTGAACAAAGAATACATCAGAATCAGTATTAGAAGAGGTTTGTTTAAAACATCCTTTTTGCCTCCTTTTAATTGTTTAAAAGTTGACCGTTCACTGAGAATACGTCCACAATCTTAAAATTAAACATAACCCCTATCTAAATTTCTGGGTTTTTCTATTTAAACCTCTATATTGAGCCTTCAGTGTCAGACATAAAACTCACCATCCAAATAAGCTAAGTGGCCCCCTGGTGAGTACTTCACTCTCAAAGCAGACCTCTTCATCAATGTATTTTACCTCTGGCACTTCAGATTATCTTTTAGGATGACCGCAGACTGAGGTGAAGTTTGCATTAGCACCTCATGGCATAATTGCATTCAGGTGTTGTGGTGTAACTTGGTAAGGCTTCAGTCCCTCACTTCCCTCCATTCACAAGAGGTATACAGTCAGTAAACACTGTGGAGTCACTTTGGACACTCCTGCGCCTCATCCTTCTAGAGCAGATTAGGGCTGTTTAGGTGCTCCCCTGCTGCACAATAGACCTCTTTGGCTCATACTGACTTGTTACTGTTCACGGCTCCTCTTCTTTTGAGCAGCACTTCCCTCATGAAAGGGTGCATCCAGTACTCATGAGAAGCTCTCGCCATTGAAGCAGGGTTGTGGCAGCCTCTCCTAGCAATCTTGATTGAAGATCTTATGATATCCCTCCTGAACCTGGCAACTGGTGTTGGTGGTGAATACCCAAACCATGGAGCCCAGAGAGCTTCTCTTTGCCACTGACGTGGTGATTATGCATTCCAGTAGATAAATTACGGCAATTGGACTGAATGCACATCACATGTGCACCATACACACATTGTTTGTACATGCAGAAAGGAGCACCCATATAGCATTCTTATCGCACATGGATGGGTGAAGAACCCGGTTCCAGGGGACTGGTAGACAAATTTAAATACAAGATGGGAGAGGTCAGACGGTGATTCTCCCTGGTACTGGAATTTAAAAAGTCCTACTTTGCCATTATAATGGTATCACCACCACAATTTTCAGTCTCAGGGGTGAATAAGCTTCAGGTCTGGGGGTGAATCTCGAATTTCCCAACTAAAAAGCAGTGGACCCCAGGATGAATGTGTGCGATGACCAAGGTTTGGGATAGGCTGTTCCCACAAGAAGAAGGGTCAGTACTGATTTTAAGGTATTCCTCTGGGACTTGTTTAAAGTTTGTCGGACAGATACTCTGCTGCAACAGTGACTGATTACCTAGCCCTCCAAGCTCAAGGTCCACCAGCCATCCCGATTTTGAGGAGGGTGGACAACATGTTTTACGACGACGGACTAACTTTTACTCTGTCAGTGTAAAACTTCCTTCCACAGCATGATAGAATAGGTGCCTTTGGAAGTAAGCTATCTGACTGTTCACTCTGTTTAGAGTGGAATGTCAGATGACCATCTCTGCCAGGTATATCCTGGTGGTAAGGAACAGTAAGAAACAGAAAAATGCCCCCATATTATGGGAGAAAACTGGTGGGGGGTCATTCCTATTTGTTTATTTTTCAGAAACAAAATCCTGCTTTGGGAGTTTTTTTTTTTTTTTTTTAAATTAAACAACAGCATTGCAAAAGTTTGACGGACGGACATCATTTCTGATGGAGCTGCCCATTAAACCTTTACTACATTGACAGGAACAGCCAGACGGCGATTTCTGCCAATGTTTAGTGCTAATGTGTAGTGCTGTCTTCTGTAGAGGTGAGGGTGTCTGCTCTAAAGACAGGTTAGTTTATGTGCAGGAAGGAGTCCCTTTCTGCAAATAAACTATCCTTGGAGGTTTATTTCTCTTTGTATGTGTGCTGCAGAATGCAGCAAACATGCAAAGAGGAAATAAAGATATTTATCCTCGTTACGTCAGCCTAGAGAAGACACACCTTTTTGGTGCAAAGCAATATCTACAACTCATTGTAAGTATGGGTTCATGACAAAATTTGTGGCTGAATGCACAGAAACCCCCAAGCTCTACCCGTGGAACACCTACCTGATGCAAAAGCACCCAAGCCAGAAAAATGCACTTTGTTGCATTACTTTGTATTACAAAGCCATGCAAATTGATAGTTGTGTGCAAAACAAGGATTTTGCGTTGGGGCTGCTTAAACAAAGTGACATGACCCTGACACAAAATCTTTGTAAATCTGGGCCTATGTAAATATGGCTTTGCAAAATAAATCCATGGGTGAATACACGGAAGCCCAGGCACCAGCCATGAAACCTGATGCAGTTTAATGCAACTCAAAAGCTTTGTAAATCTGGGTTCAAAAACCTTTTAGTGAAATCAGAATAACAAGGAGAACGGACGCAGGCATAGCAGACCTGACTCAGAGGCCTCAGACCCATCTACCAAGAAAAACATATTTATTTGGGTGTGTACATTCCAAACAAACTCCCTGAAGCTATGCCCCTGCTCAGTCCTTTACAGCCTGATGAACTAGTTGTAGCCACACCTGGAATGAAGGGTGCAAATGGTATGTCCCACCAAGACCACGGACCGCTGCTCTCAGTCTTAATCTATGTCACAAAGGTTGCTAGATCATCATGTGTGCTGAGGGGGATGTCAAAAATGTAGAGCTTGCTATGCTGAACTCAAGGTAAAGGTGCATTTTTTTCAATAACATTAGGGGACCTTTCTCCAATCCCACAGTAAGACAGTAGTATCTTTGAAAATTAATTTCCACAACTCTTCCCGTAGCCATATCCAGTGTCAAGCCATGAGTTAGTAGGCATTGGTGGTAAAATGTGCTATTAGAATATTTCAGCCTTTAATAAGCATTGAGTAGAAACAAAAACTTATAAGCAAAAATTCCATAACTCACTAGCCAACTTACATCCCACAACAAGGTGGGACCACTTTTACATAAGTTGGTATTATGAATGATCTCAGGTTCACAATGTGCATCATAAATGTGGCTTTATCTGTATAGTGTTATCATGCTTTGTAGTTAGGGTCCACTCTGTAGGTAACACAACATATAACATTTAATACAATTGTAGCTGAACATTCATGATTTGAAGGAGGCTAGATACTATGAAATGTGTATTGACACCTTCATAACCTTACACACATAGATGTTTGAATTTAATAAAATTCTTCTTTATTTTTCAGAAAAGCGAATTGTCAGAAGAGAAGAAATGCTGTACGTTTTCCCTATTGTTATGGTAGAAACAAGCATATAAATGCATTTAGGGGTTCATTGAATCATCATTTTAAGTACAGGGGAGTGGAATTAAAAGAATTATTTACTTGGGCATGTGATGCTTCATAGATATGCTTGACCTGTAAAAACAAAATAATTGTTCCTTTAGTGCCAGGCAGTAAGACGAGAAATTATGGCAGCCTTCTCATATAAGAGGCTGATAATTGCCCTTTTGATTATACCGGTACTAATATTATAACAAGGTGTGGATTTGAACAAGCCTTTGATTTTGTCACCTTCTTGCAAGTCTGCACACTGGTTGGAAGTAGGTAGGAAGTGGTCATCCCATTGCTTTGTGAGTCTGTGCACATCCAAGTATTTATGTGTCTAAGAGTATTCACTAATGCCTCTCCAGTATGTTTTGAACCTGGAGTATTGGAAATGTACTCATGACAAAGGTAGAAGTTAAACTTTTTTTCTTGGGCGGACAAAAAGGAGTGTAGGGAACGTGAATTTATAACCACTGAGAGAATATTTCCATGAGCCAATATACATGTGTATAATTTCTCATGCAAAAATAGAATTCACATATTTTTATAGTGGTACAGTTTCCAGATATACTTCTGTAAACTTTTGTGAATTTCAGAGAGTCATAAATCTGGCCCAATTCAAGGACATATACTTGCAGGTGTGTTTTTTAGCTTTCTTTATTATCTGGGCAACTAAGTAATTTTCATGTTGCTGATAATGTTGATGAGGTTGCTTTTGCACTGATTCTCCATTATTTATCTTAGTTTCTAAAGTGATTCATTTCTTAATCATTTTTGGGGTATTGGTATGCATCAAAGACATTTATCTGATAGAGACTTGCAGATTCCTTACCTTACAATTTCCCCCAGGTGTCAGACTGTATCCGGAGATTTTTCTTTGAGCAGTACCCTTGTGCGCCGTCAGGTGGAGTCGGTTCATTTCCTCCCGCGCCAGTCTACACACAGATCCGGAGAAGAGCTACTCTGTCATTTTTTGACTGACTTTGATTGTTTTGTCGAGTTCTTTTATAGTTTTTGGAGTATCGAGGGTGTCACTGAAGACCGGTTTCAAGCCGTCTGACTCCTGTCACCGCATGATGGCGGTGACGGAGCCTCACCTCGTGTGTTTGTGGTGTGTGGAGCATGACCACAACCCAAAGCCGTGCTCCAAGTGTCGTGCCAAGAACCCAAAAGCTTTGAGGGAGCAGTCTGTAAAGCTGATGGCGGCCTGCTGCTTGACTCCACATTGCTCCTGGTCTCTATCAAGAGGAAGGTCACACCACCACTCTTCTTCGTCCCGCTCGAAATTTTCGGGACATTCAGGTCACAAGAAACATTCTTGAGTTCGCCCATCGCTCGGACGTTATGACATGGGAAGAGCGTCAACGTTCTTAGCCTTCATTCTCGGAGCCTGCTTCTGCGTTGGCTCCATGTTTCCCAGAGTTTCTGGGAGCCGGAGCCACCCCTGCCCAACTCAGAGAGTTCTATGAGTTCATGCGCCTCATTTTTGGGCCGACTGACCCCCTTGCAATGCCTCCTAGCCCAGGAGGGTCAGAGGGGTTCATTTGGGTTCCATGCTAATGCCTTTGGCCCCAGCTCTGGAGGGCCCCTTGGGATCTGTTGTCGGATTTGTGCTGATGTTGGTTGTGCCTACTGGACCTTTCCCGGTGCCGACAAATACGATGACGCTCCTGATGTCAGCTGGGTCCACGATCGATGTTGACCCCATACTTATACCCAACTCTGACCCAGACCCAGACCGACTTTACTCAACGACGGTTCCTTCTTCGATGTGGCCTACATTCCCTAGGTTAGATCCTGACCCTTATTCCATGGTACAGGTATGGGTAAAGTGTGGAGGGGTCACTGGACCCTTTTAGAATTTAGGAGACGCTGAAATGGACTGTGCTGACGCTGGCATGCTTTTTGCCCCTACCGTGGCTACGGAGGAGGGAGCATCATATTCTATGGAGGTGAGAAAAGTGGCTGAGCCTTGAGCTACTTTGTGTGGCAGTCAGGACTAACCTCCTGACTGAGGTGCTCCAGCCTGGGGCTTCCATCTCAGAGCTTCTTTTACCTTTTAATGAAGCCCTCACTGATGTCCTACTAGGTACCTGGCCAAGACCCAGCACAGGGGCTCCTGTGAACACGACAATCGCCTGCTGCCATCAGCCTGCGCCAAACAACCCTAAATTCCTAACTCAACACCCTACTCCAAAGAGTCTTGCCATCCAGGCTTCTTCTTCATCAGGCGCATTACCATCCGTTCCCCCAGATAGGGAATCCAAGAGACTGGATCAACTTGGGAAGAAAATGTTTTCTTCCTTAAGTCTGGCATTGTGGTCCGTAAACAACACATGCCGTTTGGGCCACTATTTCCAAACACTGTGAGATACGGTCACGCCGGTGCTTTTGCAGGTCCCGGAGGAGGCCGGGGCCGTTCTCTCCCAAGCTGTTGCTGACAGGAATGATGCATCCAAGTTCACAATACGCTGTGGGCTGGACACAACCGACTCACTGGGTAGATCATTTGTGTCGACAGTGGCCTTATGGTGCCATGCCTGATTGATGACATCTGGCTTTTCAGGAGATATTCAGCAATCACTCATGGACATGCCCTTTAATGGCACCCGTCTCTTTGGAGATAATATGGACTCGCGCTCAAACGCTTTTAGGAGTCCCGGGCTACAGTTCAGTCCTTTGGCCACACAGCTGCTCCTTGCACTCCACAATTGGCTTTTTGCCCCTTTTGTGGCTTCAGAAGGGGCACACAACTGCATCCATTCCCCACCAGCCACTGAGCCGTGCATGCTGCACAGCCTCTACAAGGCCACGGATGCAGGATCCCACGTGCTTATGGATCAGGGAGCCAGTGGTCTGCCTATTTAACCACTGCTGCAGCCTACAAACCTTCCTAGACCATTGTTAAATCCCAGACCAGCTGGAGGCGGGATTCACCATCTCCTGCCCCACTGGAAATCCATCACGATGGATAGGAGGGTTTTGCAAATAGTCTGACGGGGCTACTCCCTCCCCTTCGAGACTACCCCTCTGGCCATAACACCATCTTACGATCGTCTACCGGCAGATTACTTGGCACTTATCCGTGAGGAAGTTGCGGCTCTCTTGGCCAATGGTGCCATATAGAGGGTCCCTGTGCCAGAAGTAGGTTGTGTTTGTTATTCCCAGTACTTTCTGGTGACTGAAAAGGACAAGGGCCTTTGCCCTATCCTAGACCTCTGGCCCTCAATATATTCCTCAGAAAGGAGAAGTTCAAAATGCTCACTCTGTCTCAGGTCCTATGTGTTGGATCCTGGAGACTGAATAGTAGCATTAGAATTGCAGGACACCTACTTCCACATTCCCGTCCTGCCTGCCCACAGACGTTACTTGCTGTTCATGGTAAGTAACAAGCACTTTCAGTTTACCGTGCTCCTCTTCAGCCTTACCAGTGCCCCAGGGGTGTTCATGAAAATGATGGCAGTAGTCACAGCTCATCTGCGCAGGCTAGAGAATTCAGTCTTCCCTTACCTCAACGATAGGCTTTTGAAGGCCAGCTCGACCCAGGCTGTCATCTCCCACCTTCAGAATATGGCGAACCTCCTGCATTTGTTGGGGTTTACTTTAAACGTGCCAAAGTCATTCCTGACTCCCTCTCAGTTGCTCCCTTTCAATGCAGCTGTTCTGGACACAGTGCAATTTCAAGCCTATCCTCCTAAAAAGTGAGTCCGGGTGTGAGAAAACAGGGCTGATTGCAGAGGCCCCATAACTTTTTGCCCCCATTTTCCACTTTTTGCTGGTGTTTTCCTGACTTTAAAGGTGCCCTGGGTACTGCTAACCAGTCCCAGGGCCTGTGCTCTGTGTAAAATGGATATGCAAATTAGGCTAATTATAATTGGCTAAGTTAACCTACCTATAAGTCCCTAGTATATGGTAGGGCATGTAGGTTTAGGGACCACAGCATAGGTGGTGCACACCTAGGTGCATTGCTGAGGTGCCCAGTGTCATTTTAAAAGCAAGCCTGCCTTGCTGGCTGCTTTTAAATTAAAGTTATATGCAAATTCGACTTTGGAATTAAAGGTACTTCCAAAGTCTTAAACTACCTTATTTTTACATATAAGTCACCCCTAAGGTGTGCCCTATGTGCCCCTAGGGCTGGGTGCCATGTAACTATAAGCAGGGACTTTATAAAAATAGATTTATAAGCCCTGGTGAGGTAAAAACAGCCAAATTCGTTTTTCCCTCATTGAAGTAAATGGCCTTCATAGGCTAGAATGGGCAGACTTTATTTTAAATTTTAAAGTCTCCTTAAATGTTACATACCAAGAATTTGGTATCAAATTGATTGTTGTAATAAATCCCACAACTTCCAGTTGTTGGATTTAATATAACTTGTCCAGGTAAAAAGTTTAGACTTTACCTAAAAAGTTGCCAATTTCAGCTCTGCATTGTTTTTGCTGCTGTGCTCTGATTGGCCAGCCTGCAGCAGCTTCTGCCAGGCTGCCTTGATGAGGTGTGAAGTGGCCAGACTTCACACAAAGGAATGTGCTTGGGGGAGGGAATCTCCCCTCAGCAGATGGTGAGGCAGGAAGGGGGAGGGCTTCCAAACTGGTCTTCAAAGGCAGAGAAGGACATTTGCAGCACCCAGCAACACCCCCACATCCTGCAACCCCAGACAGCTAGGTGCCCCCTTGATTAGATTAGGAGAGGACAGGAGAGGGGTGTGTTTATGATTTTTAGCCACACCAGTGGGTGGGCTCAGCCAGATGTAACCTCCAAAAATCAGATTCATCCATGTTGGATTTTTAGAGACTGTTGCCTTCTGGGATGGATTTTTGCCACACTTCCCAGGAAGTGGTCATCACAGGGGGACGACCCTGTCCCTGATTGGAGAACCAGGGCCCCCCTGCTTTTCACCCAGGAGCAAGGATAAAACTGGCAGACCTGCACCCACACCTCAGATCCCCTCCAGAATTCAACAAGAAAGGAACTAAAGAAGAAGAAGGACTGCCCTGCTGGACCCCTGGCCTGCACCTGGACCCTGCACTCAGAAAGACTGCACCAGCTGCATACTTGGGCTTCACCACAAGAAGGACTTTGCCTGGCTTCAACTGGTTCAAGGAGGGACTCCCTGTTTGCTACAGGTGAAAAATTGCTAAACCAGAGTCCCCTGCACCAACTCCTGAAGAAAGCGACCAGCTGGCCACTGTCCAGTGGCCAAAAAGGAGTTTGCGCCAGGTGCATTCTGGGAGTTGAAGTCCGCACTTCCCAAGGACCATCACAGAACTTCTGGACCCTTGGGGTGAGCTGTGGACCCCAAAAGAACCTTAAAAGAACATCTGGGTGAAGCCCCAGAAGTTTTGAAAAGATTTGAGAATTTTTGGAAAAAAGCTCCAGAGAGGGACCGACCCGCCGCGGAAATTCTAGCCGGCTTGCCTCAACCGCGACCCGGCCTGACTTCGTGGTTCGTCCCGGTAAAGAAAAACATCCAAAAAAGAGACTAAGTCCGAACGTAAAAAGTTGACCGGGACCTCCCAGCCATCGTATCCGAGAAGGGCTCCATGGACGTCGGATCAAGATCCAGGTTTACCCCGGTCGAAGGATTTTCATCTCGAAAAAACGACTAAGTCCGAAGGTAAAAATCACCACCGAGGAAACCGACTTCGCGTATCCGGACAAGGGCTCCAGGAGGTCGGATTCAACTGGCAGGTTCGTCCCGGGGAAGAAAAACATCAAAAAAGAGACTAAGTCAGAAGGTAACTTTTTAACCGAGGCCTCCCGCGACTTGTAGCCGAGCAGGGCTCCATCGCGGTCGGCCTGAAAGTTTGACTTTGCCCCGGTCCTGGTGCAACCAGATGACCCGATTGGCGCTTTTTGTTTCTAAGCGCTAGAAAATAATAATACTTTAAAAATTCATATCTCCGGTTCCCCTGAACCGATTTTAATCGTTTTTGTGTCATTTTAAAGATAAAAATAAAGCTATTTTTATAAATTGGTTTTGGATTTTTAAACTGTTTCCTGTGTTTTATTTAATTACTGTTTTGTGATATTTGAATGCTTTACACTTTGTCTCCTAAGTTAAGCCTTGACGCTCGATGCCAAGCTACCAAGGGTAGAGCTGGGATTAATTTACTGAGACCTAACTGTACTTATGTGGAGGTTTGTGGCTTGTTGCTAGGTGTAGGTACCTACCTGCCCTACCAATAACCCATTTTCCAACACCGGGATATTCAGCATACAATACCAATGTTTCGGCCTCTATCCTGAGTTTTGGTGAGAATGACACTGAGGCTGCTTGGCCTCATGGTTTCCTGCATCCTGCTGGTGACACATGCCAGATGGCATATGCGGGCTCGGCAGTGGGACCTGAAGTTCCAGTGGGCGCAGCATCAGGGAATCCCTCCAACATGGTCCAAATCTCAGAGGGAACTGCAAAAGATCTGCAGTGGTGGTTAACAAACCCAGATTGGGTCAGAGGCAGATCCCTCTCCCTTCCCCAACCAGATGAGACAGTGGTGACAGATGTGTCACTCCTGGGATGGGGTGGCCACATGGGAGAGGCAGAGATCAGAGGCATCTGGTCTCTGGCAGAGTCCGGTTTCCACATCAACCTTCTGGAGCTCAGGGCGATCAGGCTTGCATTGAAAGCATTCCTTCCCTCTCTCCAAGGGAAAGTGAAGCAGGTGTTCACAGACAACACCACTACCATGTGGTACTGCAACAAGCAGGGCGGGGTAGGGTCATGGATCCTTTGTCAAGAGGCCCTGTGTCTCTTGACATGGCTGGAATGTGAGGGCATATCCCTAGTCCTTCAACATTTGGTGGGCTCTCTGAACACCAGAGCAGACAAACTCAGCCGTCTATGCTTGGCCGATCACAAATGGCATCTCCATCCGGAGGTGGCGCAAGGTCTCTTTCAGCAATGGGGAAAGCCTTGGTTAGATCTGTTCGCCTCCACAGAGAACACACGTCAGCTGTTTTGCACATTGGAGTTTCCAAGGTGGCACTCGCTCGGTGATGCTTTTCATCTCAAGTGGAACTCAGGCCTCCTTTACGCCTTCTTGCCAATACCACTTCTTCCCAGAGTTGTGAAGAAAATCAAGATGACTGAGCCCAAGTAATCCTTGTGGCTCCAGACTGGGCACGAAGAGTATGCTATCCTGAGCTTCCGAGCAATTGCCATCAATCCTTTCATCAGACTGCCCTTTTGGGAGCATCTTCTGTCACAGCAGTAGGGGACAGTTCTCCACCCGAACCTGTCCAGTCTCCACCTCCTTGCTTGGAGATTGAGCGGTAGCAGTTGACAGCTTTCGACCTTCCACCAAGAACAGATTTGTGGCATGGTGTACCAACACATTTGTTGATCCCCTTTCTGCACCTCTGTCTCACATTCTACTGTTCATCCTCTCACTTGCCCGGCAGGGCTCTGCTTTTAGCACCCTTAAAGACTACCTGTCTGCCATCTTTGCCTTCCTCAGACTGTCAGATCAACCATCCTTGTTCAAATCTTCCATTGTTGGGAGGTTTCTTAAGGGACTTACCCACATGTTCCCACTTACCCCATTCATAATGCCCCAGTGGGAATTGAACCTGGTACTTTCGTACCTTATGTGTGCTCCTTTTGAGCCACTACATAATTGTCCTTTCCAGCTTCTCACACTGAAAATCGCTTTTCTTATTGCCATTACCCCTGCTCATAGAGTGAGTGAGCTCCAAGTTCTTTTTTCGAAGCCACCATTTCTGTCTGTCCATCTTGACAAAGTGGTGCTTCGTACCAGGGCCTCCTTCCTCCCTAAAGTGGTCACACCCTTTCATGTAGGCCAGTCGATCAATTTCCTTACTTTTTACGCACCCCCATATCCTTCTCATGAAGAGGATACACTCCACCATCTGGATCCAAAAAGAGCATTGGCGTTCTACCTCAATCGTACCAAAGATTTCCAGGTGGATGATCACCTTTTTATAGGTTTTGTGGGTGCAAAGGAAGGAGAGGCGGTGCAGAAGTGGACCATCTCCAGATGGGTTGTCCTCTGCATCAAGATGTGCTATGCTTTGGCAAAGAAGCAACCCCATGAGGGTTTGCATGCTCATTCCACCATTGCAACTATTACAACCATAGCATTAGCACGTGGAGTTCCAATCTTGGACATCTGCAGGCAGCAACGTGGGCATCTCTGCACACATTTACAAGGCATTACTGCCTGGATAGTCAGGTCCACAGAGACGACTACTTTGGTCATTCAGTCCCGCAGGACTTCTTATTATGATCTTGGGTCACAGACCCACCTCTGGGGATGGTATTGCTTGGGTATGTATTCTAAGGTAAGGAATCTGCAACTAGAAGTCTCTGTCAGATAAACAAGTTACTTACCTTTGGTAATTCATTATCTGGTAGAGACATATTCTAGTTGCAGATTCCTTAACGACTCACCAATTATCCCTCCTATGCGAACTGATTTCTAGGTACAGGGACTCCCTTTCAGGGCCATAGTTCTGGGGCACCAATTTCAATATGCTTCATAGCTCCGCGTTTCTGGTATGGAAAGTTGTGAAGAGAAACTGACGTCAGCGCAGTGGGGTGGCACCTATATACGACCGCAACATCACCACGGTGACCACAAAGGCGTACAATGGTACTGCTAAAAGAAAAATCTCCGGATCCAGTCTGACACCTGGAAGAAATTCCAAGGTAAGGAATCTGCAATTAGAACATGTCTCTACCAGATAATTTGTTATTGAAGGTAAGTAACCAATGCCTTAAAGAAATGGTATCTACAACTGTACAATATTTTTTTTGAAAGTTGCATATTTTTGGTGTTATTTTGTTTTTAAAGCAAAAGAATACCAGTCTTGTGTGCAAGCTCCTGCCTATATTTCATGTAATCAGAAGGCATTCTAGGAGTATTATGACTAGCCTAGAAATGTTACATTTTGCAAATGATTACACTTTCTTAGCCTGGAACCACTGTTTGTAATGCAAGATGAGTTTACAGCTTACTTCATTTCCTTAGAACACTCACAAAAATATTAAAGATTTTGCATAAATGAACTGCATGTAAATGTTTGAACAGCTTACACCTATAAATGCAAATTGTTCCTTAGTTGCAATATTCCTTTATAGATTCCACAATCTACTATTGTAAACATAGAGCAAAAGGTATTGTGTTGCATAGGTTGCTCCTCTTGTCCTGTAGACAGTATAAACATGAAAACTTGTTCTTGACTCCAAGTGATCTGACCTGGGAATTGGATGATAGGAATTCCATGAACCTGAACTAGTAGCTCTGTTAAGGAACATGCAAAAGAAACAAAAAACACTGTGGAATCTAAACCTAAGCCCTACAACCTTTTGAGTGCTGCACAAATTACGTATACTAGGTTATGGAACTCTGTAAAACTCCTTGTCTATAGTTGGAGGGCTGCTCCACTTCACAGACCACAACTATTGATATTTTACCCACCACAAGTGTGTTTTGCTGCCAACATTTTTGAGCACAGTATTAGCTCATTCCCAGTCTACACTAGTGAAAACAACGAAGCATAGCCCACAGTGAGGACTTCTGTAAATTGGTGGCTCTTCTGTTCAGCCAAGCTTGTGGTTACCCTCTCTAAAGTAAAAGGAAGCACTGTGGGACCCTTTCTTGTGTTCCTTGCCCAGGACCACCAGGTGAAGTATGGCAGTCCAGGACAGGAAATATGCAAAATGGCTCCTACATGCATTGAGAAAGAGTAAGGCCCATTGTTTGTTTGTTTTTGTACAAGAAGCGATCAACCATTTTGAGAGTTTATTTCTTTCTACTTTGTTGGAGGGGCCATATCATTCTCGTGCTGTCGGGAGAGCTGCTTCACAGCAGCTCCTTTCAATGCACAGATATACTCTGTTGACCTGGCCAGCCAGTGTGCTGCCAACCAGGGTCTAAATTACTCCCAAAATCTTTTTGCATACTTAAATTTAAGGCTAGAGCAAATTAGTTTATAAGAATTGAAGGATTACTTATTTGCTTTGATTAGGAATAAAGTGCAGTTAACCAAACAAATAGAATAACAGACAATCAAATACAGCACATATGCATCATACATGTCGTTGTGAAATGATAATGGGGCATGCTTATATCTTCTTATGTGGTAAAGGCATATTATCCTTCAATTCTTCAATTATATTTGTTGTTTGTCTTGTCAAATATTCAAAATGCCTCCTTCTGCTTTTCTACAGGTGATATGTTAGAAGATGTATTGTAAAGTATTTTAGAGCTAATATTTTATTCTTTTAATGTTCTGCTGAAATATTTTTCAATTCTATGTTGTCAGATTTGTATGTGTATATTTTATGTATCCTCAACTCTGATAACCAAACATTGGTTTCTGAGTCTGAAATCAATCTCTGCAGCTTTGATTTAGGTTATCCAAAACAATCTGCTTTAATGCTTTGCACCTCAATATGATGATACTCAAAATAGATAAGCATATAATAAATTATTAATAAAACATTACCATTCAGTATGCCACTCTCTCAACTTCAATATTTTGAGGTACCTTTTTGAGCTATTCAATTGTTTTGTGTTATGTGATGCTGTTTTGGTAGATACCCCCATATCACAAATGCATCTTTGTCTCTTGAGGTAATTTTTCAATATCTCTGTAGACTCTGAATTCTTGTCCGGGATTACCAAGCTATGTTTGACTTTCAAAGTTTACTGTCACTCTCCTATAACACTACAGATGCTGATTGCTGCCTACTAATAATCTATTATTTATTTTGCCCGCATATCTTCAATTTAGTCACCACATAGCCATTATTTTCCTTGTCGAGTGCCTGGGGCATGAACTCTTTCTCTCTAATAACGTATAGCAGTGACATAAATCTTATTATATTACTAAGAAATGGTATTTTGTTTTAACCTCTATTTGTGGCCCAAGCACACCAGCATCATACGTAGAATCCAGCTATCCACATGTCTCCATTGATAGCCTCTAGACAACGGTAGGGTTTGACTCAAGGGCAGAAGCAATGCTTGAGCTATTGAATCAGGTGCCTGCTCTTACTAATTTCAGGCAGAACCTATCTCAATCACTCCCCACTGCACTCCCCCCCAACACAAACTCACTCACTCGACAGGACAAAAATGTGACACTATGGGGGTCATTCTGACTCCCGCCGGCCGCGGTATCTGCAGGGCCGGCGGGAGCCGCCAGAATACCGCTGCGCGGTCACAAGACCGCCACGGTTATTCTGAGTTTCCCGCTGTGCTGGCGGGCGACCGCCAGAAGGCCGCCCGCCAGCCCAGCGGGAAACACCCTTCCACAAGGATGCCGGCTCCGAATGGAGCCGGCGGACTGGAAGGGGTGCGACGGGTGCAGTTGCACCCGTCGCGATTTTCAGTGTCTGCATGGCAGACACTGAAAATCATGGTGGGGCCCTGTTACGGGGGCCCCACGACACCCCATACCGCCATCCTGTTCCTGGCGGCCAAAACCGCCAGGAACAGGATGGCGGTATGGGGGTCGGAATCCCCATGGCGGCGCAGGGCAGCGGAAAACCGGCGGTACACCGCCGGTTTTCCGTTTCTGACCGCGGCTGTACCGCCGCGGTCAGAATGCCCTTGGGAGCACCGCCAGCCTGTTGGCGGTGCTCCCGCGGTCCCCGGCCCTGGCGGTCCATGACCGCCAGGGTCAGAATGACCGCCTATATCTTCTCCAAAACCCCCACACTGGCACACACTGTTGCATTGTTCACTGTCTTCATTAAGATGTATCACTGAGGGGCTGACCTATCACAGCATTTTAGAGTGGGTGTAAAGGGCATTGTGCCCCTGAGCACTGAAGCCTCGAGGTATGTACCTAGAAGCACAAAAACCAATTAAGTACTACTCATCTTTATAAATGAGACCAAAGCCATGATATTATGTGATATCTTAGTATTACAACTTGAACTTGTTGCTCTTTGCATTCACAGCGGTTGTTGTGTTTAATACCTAAAACAGAATAAAAAAGGCATGTACATATTATTCAATCACATATACCCGGGGACAAATGACAGAACATAACCGTTGTGAATGATGATTATTTAATTGGTTAAAGGTGGTTTTTGTACTCATCTGTATATGATTAGGTTTGATTGATTTTTTTGTATCATTGTGTATACAGAATTTTATTTTTTGTGTTAAAACAGCCCTGAAGCAGAGATTGTGTCTCGAAATACGTGTTGGCTGTTCTGCTGTGAAATTCCAACTTCAAAGAATAAATAAGAAATTCTGGAACAAGTACTTGTGATTGAATTTATTCTCTGATCTATTATGTGTGTGTGTGTGTGTGTGTGTGTGTGTGTATGTGTATGTGTGCATATATATATGTATATATACATCTTACTGGTGTCAATAGGTAGTAATAGTTAGGACCCAGTTTCCATAGGAAGGGCATTTTTGTTTTGCCTATAACTCTGTTGACAAATCTTCACAACATTTTTAAACCTTGTATTCCAGTTACTTTAGCGGCTGTGTGGAGAGTTTTGGGATTATTTGTCAAGCGAGGGCTGAGAAAAAGTGGGGTCACAAACAATGTTCCCTCTAATTTTTTTTCACTGTATGCAGCAGTGTGAGGTCTCTGTGTGCTGCAGCCACGGATACGTGCGCCAAGAAATTGACAGTTCATGCGAGCGCAACGCATAACTACCAAGATCTTTGGCATTAGCCTCTTCAGACCAGTAAAGCAAAAAAGGGATATTTGTATAAAGATTGCTCCTTGCAATAGGGTATTAAGGCAGTTTTGTGACCTGGTTGCACACCCCAAGGACATGACCTGTTAAGTGCCACCTACACCCCAGTTAGAGAAAACAGACATCAGGAGGATGAACCATTATGAAACTTTAATGAATACTCTCAGAGTGCTGCAGAGGGCCCTGCATATCAAATACATCCAGTTGTACAATTAGTTAACATTTGCAATTTGATGAACACATTGCTGATAAATGCCATGATGCCCCAGCCAAGATATAGGCTGAGAAATGTTCCTACCCCACCCACACATGGACTGTAGGAGGAGCCACATCAGAGTTTAGACAAGTCAGGAGCCAACATTAGATGTGTGACATGTTTGTTTTTCTCGCCAGTCCTTGCCATTTTTCCAGTGCTGATAAACTCAGTCTGAGTCAACTTTCCCATTTGAGATATAAGCCTTTGTCCTCATCAGCATATCTAGGTGACTCTCCTCTAGTCTGTTTCTTAATTTGGACTTGATTGAGTTTATGAGACTGAATCCTCGTTCGCAGCCTGCACTTGAAGCCTGGAAAGTTGCACAGATATCAACAAGCTGAGATACAACACTATACTGTGCAGCATTCCGCAGAGTGAAATTCACCATGTCTTGAAAGGTCCTAAACAATTCGCTTTTTATATGCACTGCCACCACATATTTATAATCTCTGTACTGCTGAACAACATCATCAGGGGTGTCACAATCACCCAGGACCAAGACCTTCTTATACTTTTCAACAAGTCTTTGTACATTCTCTGTCCCAAAATCAAACTGTGATTGTGTTGTTACTGTACGGAAATCAAAGCTTGTCCATTCCTTCAATTCATCTTCTGGGAACCTTCTTTCCATGTGCTCACAAAGAAGTTTAATGAAAGATAACATCGGCTCACTATCATACTCTCAGTTCTCTCTGCCCAAAGCCATCAGATCTCTTACTGTGTTGCTCCAAAAGACAGTGTCGCCCAAGTACTGTTCCTTTATTTGCGTAATTTTTGCTCTTGCATACTGTACAGCTCCAACGGTGGTCAAAGAGCTTTTCTGAAATAACTTGCACAAAGATGTAAGTTCACCCAGAATGTTATTTAGTGCTGCAAAGGAAATATGGTAGTATGAGTCAGATAGTTGTTTTGTAGCAATATTTAGCAATTGGGTCATTCTCCTCAACTCTTTCATGATCAACGTATTTGAGAGCAAGAGTGCACGAACAGCAAAATGCCTTGAAAGCCACCGCACCTCATTGAGTGGCCGAAAGGAGACCGCTTCACATTCAGTGACCAAAGCAATTTCATCCAGCTTGGACTTCCTTACAAGGTGAGTGGGAGAACACAGTGTAGTCATTTCTCAGTAATGTTTCCATTTCCCTGATCATCTGCACTTTTTTCCAGGCATCATCAACTCCCAAATCTTCTCTGTGCGCAACACAGTGCTGCTCAACTAGAAGAGGAATGGATTGTTTAGGGAGATTATCAACACCATTGTTCTTTCCCAGCATCACTGATGCACCATCTGATGTGAACATGACCATTTTCATAAGATCCAGTATATTTGCAGTGTAGAAGTCTTTTACAGCTATAGTGATAGCCTCCGCATTGCATGCACTTAGAGTTACAATTCCCCCAAACACTGTTATGTGCTCTGTTGATGTTACAGACTGGAACTTGATGTAGAGGATGAGCATTTTTGTATTTGAAATATCTGTGCTCTCATCAATGATCAATGTGTGATACCGAGCATTGCAAAGTTCTGCCATGAAGTCAGAGCGTATCACGCTGTTGATGGCCTCCAAAAACTCAAAGGCATAGTTCTTGCTCCTCCAGATGTCTGGTATCTTCACATACAATGCGACATGGTCCTGGATGTCTTAAACAGATAACATTGATGTGTTCATTTTGACTGCTAGCAACACATTGTTGATGAGAATCTTTATCTCCTCAGGCAGGAATCTTTGCCATTCAACCACTTCTAGTCTGTTTGCTCTGTCACTGGCAGTTTCCGTTAGAATGGTGCGCACTCCAAAACCCAGCCTGGCAGCAGCACTTTTATTTCTCAGTGTCACTAAAGCAGATTCATGAACTTTGCTACATAGATGGCGTTTCAAATAGTCCAGCTTCCAGCCATCACTCCATTTCTTCCCAGTAGAAAGGTCCCCTGCGATCTTTGCGTCTGCACATACTTTGCAAATCAGGCCTACTTCTGGATTGTATAGAAATAGCTCTCCCAGTTGTATGCGAACCTTGCTCCTGGACTTCTGTGTCTCAGTCTCCACAATGTTTTTCAGCCATTCTTCTTTGAACTCAAGACATCATTGCGTCTTTTGTGGTGAAGCACTGCTCTCTGCAGAAGTCATAGCTTTGCCCATGAACATTTTGGTGGCAATCAGTCTGAGCCTACTGTGCCGCAAAGCCTGCAAAAAAAAAAAGGACATTATTTAAAGTGAGGAACATTATTTAAAGTTGGTTTTTATGCTATTGAATGCAATCTACCAGACAAGACTGAGCTATCTCTTGGAAAAAGTAGCAAGTAATTACCTGGGCCTTTGTTTGATCTCACACCTGCCTGTAGATGTAACACTATCTAAGATGTCTGCGATAGAAGAAAAAAAATGGTTACAGCACATGCTTGTGTTCAAGATGTACTACAAGGAAAAACTACTAAATAATTACCTGGTCTTTCTGCTTGTAGTCATGTCTGCCTTTTCTAACCAATGTTAGCACTGTCTAAGAAGCCTGCAAAAGAACAAAAAAAGGGTTGAAGAATGTTTTCATTTCATAATGTACTAGGTGCATCACAAGTGAAATCTACCAAATAATTACCTTGTCTTTCTGCTTCTACTCACATGCGCCTTTTTGTAATATATGAGTAGTGCTGTCAGAGATGCCTGCAACAGAAGAAAAGGTGGGTAAGGTGGTTAAAGTAGGTTATCATATTCCACTGTACTAGGTGCACCACAATTAAAATCTACTACATTATTACCTTGTCTTTCTGCTTCTACTCACGTGTGCCTGTTCAAATGTATGTAGCAGGGTCTAAGATGCCTGTACAAGAGGTAAAATTGATGAAAGCACCTGAACGTTTCAATGTCTCAGTTGCACCATAAGGAAAAACTAGAAAATAATAACCTGCTCTTTCTGCTGCTACTCCGGTCTGCCCATCCTCTTCTATGACCAGTACTGTCTGAGATGCCTGCAGCAAAAGAAAAGATGGTTAACAGTTGGTTACAGCATGTTGTCATATTATAATGTGCCAGGTAACCCAGATGGGGTACCTACCAAATAATTACCTGGTCCTTATGCTTCTACACATGTCGGTCCATTCAAATCTATAACTTGCTCGGTCAGACAAACCTGTAATAGAAGCAAAGGTGTGGATCATGAACGTGATTTATGTGGAGACCCTTAATCTCACCTAGAACGTCTACAGAATTACCTGGTCTTCCTTGGTACTCACGCCTGGCCGTTAAAATCCAAATGGTGACCGGCTATAATTGGAAAGAAGATATTTAGAATAGGTTATAGGAGTTATAAAAACATTATGCATGACAGTTCCAGAGCAATTGAGTAGTTAACTGGGATTTCAGTTTAGATGAACTCTGGTTCCATATTATCATCCGTTTGGAAACCTACATCACGCATTAGACCTTCGATGATGCAGCCTTTACAGGCCTCAAGTTATCTGCTCAGCCACTCGCTATGACTCATCGGATTTATAAGGGTGAGACATTTTTAGGCCTACTGGCTTGTTCTGGCAAGCTGACAAAAAAAAGTGTTCTGTTCATTCAGACGATGAATGAGCAATGAAGGTGCCTTTAAGTCTTGTTGTCTTGTCACATTTGCTGTGGGGTCAACGACAGAAATCCAGTGCCAGCTTATGTCTTCTTACAATTTGCTGCTTATTTTATCCTGGAGATAAATGGTTACTTTTCTGCTCTGACTGCAATGTTCGAGGATTTAATAAAGTGTGCTGTGGAATTAAGTTTGCGACAAATTAGCGTAAAAAGAATCACGCTAAAGCGGCACACACAGAGTCCTGCCTTTTACTTTTTTAATTTACAGGCGCTGGGCACAGGTAGTGCACTTCACTAGGGACTTATAAGTAAATAAAATATGCCAATTGGGAATTAACCGAACATACCATGATTAAGGGAGAGAGCATATGAACTTTAGCACTGGTTAGCAGTGGTACTGTGCACAGAGTCCTAAAACCAGCAAAAACAGTGTAAGAAAAGTGGGGGGAGGTAGGTAAAAGGTTGTGGGATGACCACTGAAGGCTGTCAGGTTTAACATGTGCCCCTCCCCCCAGCTGAAAGTGGGGAGAGCTACCCAGCCCTCTGGGAGCTCTCATCACTAAGGCGGAAGAATCTGGTGGAACCATGAGCATTCACATTCTACATCCGTAAAGGTCTGACGTGAGTGACACTGCTTTCAGTTACATACCCGCAATAATACACCACCTTCTGTTTTTTGCATTGATGAGACACACAACAATGTGATATAAAACACTGCAGTAATTAATGCTATTTCGCTATACACTGCTTCCAGATTCAATGTGCGTGGGCGGTAGAAGGCTAAAAACACAAATCTGGTTTCATTCTGAACCAACTGTCCCCCATGAAACCAGTGAAAAAAGGTTACATTCACATTACTCTTCTTCTGCAGTCCATCCTCCATAGAGCAATTACATGAAGCAGTGGTACTAATTGTAGGAGGATGACCTGGCTTATAGTAGGTACCTCATGGTACTTATACCTTGTGCCAGGTCCAGTTATCCCTTATTAGTAGATTAGTAGTGTTCTACCAGCTTAGGCTTATAGAGGTAGCTATAGCAGAGCAGCTTAGGCTGAACTAGGAGACATGCAAAGCTCCTACTATAACCACTTATATCATATAGGTACTATATCATAAGAAAGACAATACACAGAGTTACTAAAAATAAAGGTACTTTATTTTAGTGACAATGTGCCAAAAATATCTCAGATGACATACTCCCTTAGGAGGTGAGTAAAATACACAAAATATACACACAAACCAAAATCAGGTAGGTAAAAACAGTTAGAAAGTAGTGCAAACAGTGTAGAATACAATAGGATGCAATAGGCCTAAGTGCAACACAAGCCATATACTAAGAAAGTGGAATGCGAACCATGAGTGGACCCCTAGGCCAGTGTAGAGTGTAGAGGGTCGCTGGGAGTGTGAGAAAACACTAAGGGTGTCCAAGATACCCCACCCCAAGACCCTGGAAAGTAGGAGTAAAGTACTACTATTTCCCCAGAAACACACTAAAGTCAGGTTAGAGGTATTTGCAAACACCACAACAGACTGGAACACACTGAAGACGGATTCCTGGACCCGAGGACCTGCAAAGGAAGGGGATCAAGTCCAAGAGTCGCGAAAGTGTCCTGGGGGGCAGGAGCCCACTAAACCCCAGATGAAGGTGCAAAATGGCTGCCTCTGGATGGAAGAAGCTGAAGATTCTGCAACAACGAAAGGTGCTAGGAACTTCTCCTTCGTGCAGAAGATGTGCCACGGAGTGCTGGAGGACACAGAGTTGTTTATTTGGCAAAAGACCACAAACAAGCCTTGCTAGCTGCAGGAGCCGCAGTTGGAGAAAAAGGGTGCTGCCCGGGCTCAGGAAGGACCAGGATGTCGCCACTTGGGAGAGGAGGTAAAGGGGGCCCCCGCAACATAGAGAGCCCATGCACCAGAAGGTAGCACCCACAGAAGTCCTTGAACATGGGTTCAAGAAGTCTGAACACAGCAGTCATCTCAACACTGCAAAAAAGGGTTCCACGAAGCCGGAGATCAACTCAGGGAGTTGAGCAATGCAGGACAGAGTGCTGGGGACCTAGGCTTAGTTGTGCATAAACGATTTTGTGGAAATGTACACAGAAGCCCGAGCAGCAGCAGATCACGCAGTGCACAGGATTACTGTCCGGAGAGGGGAGGCAAGGACTTACCTCCTCCAAATTTGGACAGTTGGACCACTGGACAGTCTGGGTCACTTGGGTCTACCACCTGTGTTCCAGGGGCCACGCTCGTCAGGATGAGAGGGGTCCCAGTGTACCGGTGATGCTGAAGTTTGGTGCCTGCAGAAGCAGGGGGAAGATTCTGTCAACACACAGAGAGATTTCTTCATGGCTTCCAGTGCAGGATGAAGGCAGGCAGCCCCCAAAGCATGCACCACCAGAAAACAGTTGAGAAAGCCGGCAGGATTAGGTGCTACAATGTCGCTGGTAGTCTTCTTGCTGCTTTCTTGCAGTTTTTCAGGCGTCCTGGAGCAGTCAGCGGTCGATCCTTTGCAGAAGTCGAAGAAAGAGGTGCAGAGGAACTCTGGGGAATTCTTGCAAGTCGTTATCTGAGGAAAAGACCACTGGACAGACCCTAAATAGCCCTCAGAGGAGGATTGGCCACCTAGTCAGGTAAGCACCTATCAGGAGGGGTCTCTGGCGTCACCTGCTGGCACTGGCCATTCAGAGGCCTCCAGAGTGCCCTCACACCTCTGGATCCAAGATGGCAGAGGTCTGGGACACACTGGAGGAGCTCTGGGCACCACCCCTGGGGTAGTTTTGCCAAAAGTGGGTCTTTTGAGTGGTGTAAGTTACAGCACAGTTTGAAGGTCACATTGTGCATTAAGCTGTGAAACTGATGTGATCACACAAGTCCTTTGCCTATGTAGGTTTGAACTAAGTATTCTTCCTGCAAGTCTTCAATGTGTCGGTCAGCATTCTTGTCCATTACTAGATGTAGATCCTGTTCACAAGGATTGTAAGGGACAATAAATTGGTAATGTTATGTTAGCGGCTAGCTTTTTCAGGCTCTTATGGACTGGGGGTAAAGTGGGCAAGTAGTCATAATTAACTTTCGTGCTTCATCCGAACAAACACACACAACCACAGGAATACATCCATGTGTATGTAACAAGCACTTTCGGAAAAAGGAAAAACAACGTACTAGTTTAGTCCGTGGACGTTCATTCAGCAGAGCTACTAGAGTCTGCATCCTTATGTACTGGTCAACATGAGTTAGTGCAAATAGAATTGAGCAAACGACCCACGTGGTGCCCGTTCCAAGGGGGTGGGTACGTTTTTAGACTAAATGAATGGTGGAGGTACTTGGTTAAATGATTGGTAACCACCTGCAGTGATCGAAGGCTCAAGGTGTGAGGACTCGCCAGAAGAGTAGTACTATGCACTACATTCTGAGTAAGGCGTTTACCCATAAGGAGCGGAGCCTGGTGTAGACAAAAAGGCACGGTGTAGTAGTGGTTGAATTATCAAACCGCGGATAGCAGTGCTAAATCTCGCTGCCTGAGAGGAGATGTTTGCACGGAGGAGAGTCGGTATTCCCCCTTGAAAGTATTGCACCAGCACAGAGAAGTGTCGCAGTTTTACGTTTCAAATGCAAGAAGTACAGGTACTCACCGTACAGTACCTTCTCATATCAATGAATTAATATTTTATACAGCAAAGCAGAAAAGAAAAAACGGAATGTTGGTAACATAATTCTTTCGTTGGCTACCAATCAATTTTAACTTTGTGAGTCTCATATCATAAGTCACATTGTCAGATGGCTTAAGGAGCAAAGAGAAAGCCTATGCCACATGCTCTAAGGGGCGTGGTAGATCCAGGGATGACTGCAGCTCCTGCCTACTTTGTTTCTGCATCGAAGGGATGGGACATCCCCTCTCAATGCTACGCGTTCTCTGTCTCATACAGAGCTCGCTCTCTCTCTTGGACTGGACACTGTCCGGAACAGGGCCCACAGAAGGTCAGTGCTTAGTATTCGTTTTTTACCCCATTTATCAATACACTCGTGTTTTTTTTTTTTTTTTTTAATCGAATCTGTTGAAAGTGCACAGTTGCGTTTTATAAACTGCTTGATTTTAGGAGACGACAATGCCTTGTGGAGTCTCAATACAGAGAATGCCCCAATTTAGTTTTAATCACTGAATTTCAAGAGGAAATTGGTACTATTGAGTACCTACACTTCTTTAATTTGAAAGGGAGAGTACCTGCGCTTCTCAGTACTGCTGCTATACCGTTCATGGGAAAGTACAGGCACTTCTCAGGAGCAAATAGGTACTCTAAATAACGAGTACCTGCACTTCCATATTTCAGCTTAAAGCACTGATACAGTGCTTACTACCCCCTCCGCCTCAACCCCAGAAGTGGTTTGTGTTTACAGCTATTTTAAAGAGGGAACAGTTTTTTACTGTTTCATCTCATAAATAACAATGTGAAAATGTGTTCAGGGAGGTGATTTTCTCCTTTGATGAAAATAAAAGTAGATGACGGGACTAAACCTTTTAGCCAAACCATTATCTCTTTAAATAATTGTAGCACATTTTATATACTCCGATAAAAGGCAGTTTTTTAAATGGATTTCCCCCAGGTTCAATAATGTAGATACTCTGAATCTTTTCTAAGCTAAAATTTGTATGTTAGTATCATACCAGTGATTTATTTAAAAAAATGAAGTCTGAAATGTTTTTTTTATGTTTCCATGTTGTCTGCATTTCCTTTGGCACTTTTGTGCAAAGCTTTGAAGAAAGGTAGCAGAGGCCGGAGCATGAAAGGTTGAGAAACGGCCTCATACTGTAAGCCAGCATGCCTAAACCATCCCGGAACACTACAATGAAACGTTGCTGTGCCTCGTGTGTTCTCAGCACGTTTTTCTTTCACAGATGCCTTCTGTGCCCCGAGGCCCTCTAAATACAAGTACCTGCTTGAATGCGGTGATCTGTCCTCGGGTGGCTTCACTTTCGTTTTTCGTACTGCTCAACAGAAGACTTTAAAGATGTACTACCTGCTCGGCAGTGGAGAGTGAATGTGTTTTTGCGCTGTTTCTATGTTGTAAACGCAGCGCTGACGTCCTCTCTCCCGCATGATGCAGGCAGCGACGTGATGCTGCAAAAACGTGCACGCTTGACAAAGGGACCTGCGCGGTGGGCGTGCGCACCTTACAGGGAACATTGGTTGCAAAACATGTTTTCCCCTTGCAATTTCACATAGGGATTTTAGACATGACCATAGCCTGAACCACTGGATAGAATTACACCAGTCTGGCAGAAAGCTAGCTCTTCGTCCAGAAGGAGCTATTTTTGTTATTTGGAATAAACCTATTCATTAGTTTTGGAGATATTAAAGGAAAAACAAATTTGTGTATCTAGGGCCGGGGATCATCCGTGGATCCTCCGGGATTGACGGGTCCCGCGGATCTGATGCTTAATGGGAAAAAACTCACGCAGCATAGCCCTGCCACGCACGGCCTTTGGCCATGCGCAGCATGGGCATGGGTGCATGTGGTGGGGGAGGGAGTTGGCCACAGGCACTGCAGTCAGCCCCCATCGTTCACGGCAAAGACATGTACAGCAGTGGTTATTTTAATGTACCAAATTTATATATTACTTTATGTTAAAAAACAAAATTAGAAATTAATTAAAAAATAAACATTACAGGAACGTTATAGTTAGGTTTATGTTTTACCCACACAAAACCATAGAAATTCAGCACTTATAGGTATACTTATAAATATACTTATCTGAAGACTTGTGGTGGTAGGCTACAAGTTATAGTTTCTTCACATAAGTGTAACTATAAGTATAACTATAACTGCTGAATTTCTATGGTTCTGAGTGGGTAAAATGTGAACCTAACTATAATGTCCCTGTAACCTTTGCTTTTTTTGTGACTATATATATATATCTATATATATATATATATATATATATACACACACACACACATATATCTCTCTCTCTATATATATATATATATATAGACACAATTAAGCAATTTACAAAATGAATAAACAATGTATAATTAATTTGAAATTTAAAAATAATAGTCATTTAATTCTTACCTAATTTACTCTCTACCCTACCCCTACAAGCCTAGCAACCAATACTTAACATAGATTAGTAAAACACAATGTACATGATTCAGAAACAATTAAATAACTCATTAACAATTATTCATCAATTATTAACAACTTATATACTTCCCACCCAACAACCCTACAAATCCAGCAGTCCACACCTAAACTATAAATAATATTTAAAAATGTATTACGCAATTCACATAACTATTAATCAATTAAATATTTAATTATACAATAATTATTTTTATTAAATATGACTTTATTATCTGCCCACCTTGCATCCCTACAAATCTATCAGCCCGCAGCTAAAATAGAAATTAAATAATTCAGTATTACATAATATACATAATTATTCACTCTGATAATTAATAATAAATTAGTAACTTATGAATTAATAATAACATAATTAATGCCCCATCCTTTACCCCTACAAACCCAGCAACCCACACCAAAAATGTAACTAAAATAAATAATTACATAATTTACATAAGCAATTAAATAATTAATAATAAATTGAAAATTAATTGTTAATTATTACCTACTTGACCTTCAACCTATGCCCTCACAAATATAGCAGGCCACAGCTAAAATATAACTAAAATAATTCAGTAGTACATAATCAAGCCTCAGTATGCCTCACTGGGGACCTTAATTTGGTTCTCACATTCCTGATGTGTGCTCCTTTCAAGCCCTCCAGCTGTTCAGGCTAAAAACAGCAGTTCTCATGTCCATAACATCTGCTGGAGGGTGAGTGAGCTGCAGGCTTTGTCATCCAAGCCTCCCTACTTGTCTGTTTTCCCAGACAAACTGGGGCTTTGCAGTAGGGCCTCTTTCCACCAGAAAGTGGGGACACATTTTCATGTGGGGTCACCTTGTCCACTTTCTACGTTCCTTTACATCCCTACAAAGAAGTGGAGCACCTCCAACATCTGGACCCAAAAAGAGCATTGTTGTTCTACCTTGATCGCACAAGAGAGTGTTGAATGGATGACCAACTCTATATGGGGTATGTTGGAACGAAGAAGAGTTGGGCAGTGCAGAAATGAACCATTTCACATTGGGCCTTTCTCTGCATTAAAATCTGCTACGCACTGGCCAAGAAGCAGAAGACTAAAGGCTTAAAGGCTGATTCCACCAGAGTTAAAGCTGCAACCAATGTATTAGCATGTGGAGTCCCAATCCTGGACACCTGCCAGACAACAACGTGGGTGTCCCTGCACACGTTTACAAAACACTACAGCCTGGACAGTCAGGTCTCCAGGGACGGCCATTTCAGCTGTTTGGTTCTGCAGGACTTCCTAGTTTAACATTCGTCTTCAGCCCACCGCCAGGGATGGTATTGCTTTGGTATCTATACAAATGTAAGGAATCTGGGGCTAGACATCTCCATCAGATGCACACGTTACTTGCTTTCAGTAACGCATTATCTAGTAGAGACAATATCTAGCCGCAGATGCTTTACTGACCAACCCATCCTCCCCGCTCTGCGGACAGATTTCTAGGGTTAGGGATAATCCCTTTCAGCGCCCTAGTTCAGACACACCAGCGTCAGTGCATTTCATGGCTCCATGGACGTCAGCATGTGGAGCTGGCGCATATGTAAGTGGTCATTCGATGCCACCAAACAGTGCGCAGGGGTACTGCTCACAAAGAATCTTCTGGATCCAATCTGACACCTGGGAAATTCAAAGGTAAGGAATCTGCTGCTAGATATGGTCTCTACCAGATAATTTGTTACTGAAGGTAAGAAACTTGTTCATCAGTGCTCACAATTTGGAATTCTATTGATAAAGACCATATGTGAAGCTCTTCAACGCTTTAGTCACATGCTTCTCCTAGAGTTACTGATGGAGTCATAGGACTTACATTCTATTATTATATTAGGAGCTAAAGTGGTCACAGACTACCTTAATCCTGAGTTGAGTCATTTTATGAACACCCAAAAAGCCACCATCGGTACTTGTGGCTAGAAATCTCCACTTTTCTCACGACACAGACTTGGCTAGCTTGAGTGTGAGATGCTGGATGAGCATGCATTCGGCTGACGTATTTCTGAGTGTGAATGTTCCTCCTACTTTCACCCACCTAGTCTTGAGAATAGCCAGCATTGGATTTCTGATTGTGGCAGGACTCTGTCCATCATGGTGGTGGACGTCGTGTCCTCAGTAACCTTGATTCACAAAGTACATACCACCAGACTTTGAATAAAGCCCATAATCTGTTAAGCATACGTAAAACAGAATTTACATGTGATGCAATTAGCTTAGTGATGGGTGTTAATCATTGATTGAGCTCCTGTAAAAAAAATACACATGGCTGCAGAGTACAAGCACACTCAGAGCTACAGAGAGGCATTTTCTGCAGAAGCCAAGTCTCAATCACAATCAGTACAAATATTAGGACAACAGACTGCATGCAGGAAACTCGTAGATCAATAACCGGGGTTTACGCCCGATTGCACATGCGTAATAATAAAAAAACACACACAACCCTACCCAAGAAGCTGCCATTTGCTAATATGGGTGCTAAAATATTTGTGTATCGTATGTTGTATCGCAAACAATCTTTCTGTAAAATACATTGCTTGTCTTTTCATTCTGAATCAGGACGCAGAAATGCGGTGCACAAGACATTGTAAGTCACTCTTTTTTTTATTTTCTTGAACTAAGTATTCAGAGTTCTGTGCAAGGTGATTTATGTAGATTGGTTAGCCCTTTGAAGGATAATATGGTTTTTACTCCTCACTTGTTTGTAAAATCCCCATTCCAGTAGCCAGCACCAACGAGTTAATGTCTCATAACAATTGTTTCAATGAATTACTTTCATACTGCGCAGTGATCCTTTGGTTAACAATGAGCTTGCAAATGTGCTACCTATTGTTTTGCGCATGCGCCTGGATTTAATGGGCGTATTTATGCAAATAAAGGAAGCTGTATGTGGCAGACTAATTTAACAGATTCTGCTTCTCCTTTTGCTCTGCACAAGGCATTTCATTTTTCCTTGCTTCTCTGCTACATATTATATTAATTTCATGTTTATGCTATTATCCTTTCGTTTACTTTGTAATGGCGTTTTACTTTTTTTTACATAAAAATAGTAACAAGGATTCTCTGTTGTTGTTACTTTATTCACTTTGTACTTGTTACCGTTTTTTATTTTTTTATTACAATTAGACAATGTAAATACAGCAAAAATACATAGCAAATAACATGAATCTAAATGTTTAATTAATATTTTGGTACAATAAAATAAGGTTTATTATTTTGGGGAAAATACACATAAATGTGAACAAATCAAATTATATTAGAAATAGGGACTTTCCCTGTGCAAACATATACAAACCACATGCAAACTAGATATCATGGCCACATTCACAAAGGCGTTTGTCTGTGTGACATTGAAAAAGATAGCCTTGAAGATGTATATTCATTTTCTCCTACATAATATTATACCATAGATAATATTACAAGGGTTAAAATCCCATGCACTAGACAGCCACTGAGTAAACTGGGCGTGATTTGCCTTGAAAGTGTGAGAACACCCACAAACACATCAGTCTGTAGCCATTTACAACTTCCTCTATCTCAGAGTGTGAAATTTTGGCAGAATGTGCCTTTCCTTGTTTGATACTCAAGCCACGGAGTGCAGTCTGTCGGGATGTGACCTATTGACAAGACAGTGCCCCCTTTGCTTCAAATGCCAAGAAGCAGGGCCGG